>NW_027362818.1:7800000-8321204 GCF_046119375.1 Phyllobates terribilis | reverse complement strand
GCATAGGATAAAACAACATAAATACTTTTTAATAAAGCATAAGATAAAACAACATGAATACAATTTAATAAAGCATAGGTTAAAACAATATAAATACAATTTAATAAAGCATAGGTTAAAACAACATAAATACAATTTAATAAAGCATAGGATAAAACAACATAAATACAATTTAAGAAAGCATAGGTTAAAACAACATAAATACAATTTAATAAAGCATAGGATAAAACAACATAAATACAATTTAATAAAACATAGGCTAAAACTACATAAATACAATTTAATAAAGCATAGGATAAAACAAATTAAATACAATTTAATAAAGCATAGGATAAAACAACATGAATTCAATTTAATAAAGCATAGGATAAAATAACATAAATACAATTTAATAAAGCATAGGATAAAACAACATAAATACAATTTAATAAAGCATAAGATAAAACAACATGAATACAATTTAATAAAGCATAGGTTAAAACAACATAAATACAATTTAATAAAGCATAGGATAAAACAACATAAATACAATTTAATAAAGCATAGGATAAAACAACATAAATTCAATTTAATAAAGCATAGGATAAAACAACATAAATAAAAATTAATAAAGCTTAGGTTAAAACAACATAAATACAATTTAATAAAGCATAGGATAAAACAACATAAATACAATTTAATAAAGCATAGGATAAAACAACATAAATACTTTTTAATAAAGCATAGGATAAAACCACATAAATACAATTTAATAAAGCACAGGATAAAACAACATAAATACAATTTAATAAAGCATAGGATAAAACAACATAAATACAATTTAAAAAAGCATAGGATAAAACAACATAAATACAATTTAATAAAGCATAGGATAAAACAACATAAATACAATTTAATAAAGCATAAGATAAAACAACATGAATACAATTTAATAAAGCATAGGATAAAACAACATAAATCAAATTTAATAAAGCATAGGATAAAACAACATAAATACTATTTAATAAAGCATAGGATAAAACAACATAAATAAAATTTAATAAAGCATAGGATAAAACAACATAAATAAAATTTAATGAAGCATAGCATAAAACAACATAAATACAATTTAATAAAGCATAGGTTAAAACAGCATAAATACAGTTTAATAAAGCATAGGATAAAACAACATAAATACAATTTAATAAAGCATAGGATAAAACAACATCAATACAATTTAATAAAGCATAGGTTAAAACAGCATAAATACAGTTTAATAAAGCATAGGATAAAACAACATAAATCAAATTTAATAAAGCATAGGATAAAACAACATAAATCAAATTTAATAAAGCATAGGATAAAACAACATAAATACTATTTAATAAAGCATAGGATAAAACAACATAAATACAATTTAATAAAGCATAGGATAAAACAACATAAATACAATTTAATAAAGCATAGGATAAAACAACATAAATACAATTTAATAAAGCATAGGATAAAACAAAATAAATTCAATTTAATAAAGCATAGGATAAAACAACATAAATAAAATTTAATAAAGCTTAGGTTAAAACAACATAAATACAATTTAATAAAGCATAGGATAAAACAACATAAATACAATTTAATAAAGCATAGGATAAAACAACATAAATACTTTTTAATAAAGCTTAGGATAAAACCACATAAATACAATTTAATAAAGCACAGGATAAAACAACATAAATACAATTTAATAAAGCATAGGATAAAACTACATAAATACAATTTAATAAAGCATAGGATAAAACAACATAAATACAATTTAATAAAGCATAGGATAAAACAACATAAATACAATTTAATAAAGCATACATTAAAACAACATGAATACAATTAAATAAAGCATAGGATAAAACAATATAAATACAATTTAATAAAGCATAGGTTAAAACAACATAAATACAATTTAATAAAGCATAGGATAAAACAACATAAATACAATTTAGTAAAGCATAGGATAAAATAACATAAATACAATTTAATAAAGCATAGGATAAAACAACATAAATACAATTTAATAAAGCATAAGATAAAACAACATGAATACAATTTAATAAAGCATAGGTTAAAACAACATAAATACAATTTAATAAAGCATAGGATAAAACAACATAAATACAATTTAATAAAGCATAGGATAAAACAACATAAATACAATTTAATAAAGCATAGGTTAAAACAGCATAAATACAGTTTAATAAAGCATAGGATAAAACAACATAAATACAATTTAATAAAGCATAGGATAAAACAACATAAATCAAATTTAATAAAGCATAGGATAAAACAACATAAATCAAATTTAATAAAGCATAGGATAAAACAACATAAATACAATTTAATAAAGCATAGGATAAAACAACATAAATACAATTTAATAAAGCATAGGATAAAACAACATAAATACAATTTAATAAAGCATAGGATAAAACAACATAAATACTTTTTAATAAAGCATAGGATAAAACAACATAAATAAAATTTAATAAAGCATAGGATAAAACAACATAAATACAATTTAATAAAGCATAGGATAAAACAACATAAATACAATTTAATAAAGCATAGGATAAAACAACATAAATACTATTTAATAAAGCATAGGATAAAACAACATAAATACAATTTAATAAAGCATAGGATAAAACATAAATACAATTTAATAAAGCATAGGATAAAACAACATAAATACAATTTAATAAAGCATAGGATAAAACAACATAAATACAATTTAATAAAGCATAGGATAAAACAAAATAAATTTAATTTAATAAAGCATAGGATAAAACAACATAAATAAAATTTAATAAAGCTTAGGTTAAAACAACATAAATACAATTTAATAAAGCATAGGATAAAACAACATAAATACAATTTAATAAAGCATAGGATAAAACAACATAAATACAATTTAATAAAGCATACATTAAAACAACATAAATACAATTTAATAAAGCATAGGATAAAACAACATAAATACAATTTAAGAAAGCATAGGTTAAAACAACATAAATACAATTTAATAAAGCATAGGATAAAACAACATAAATACAATTTAATAAAGCATAGGCTAAAACTACATAAATACAATTTAATAAAGCATAGGATAAAACAAATTAAATACAATTTAATAAAGCATAGGATAAAACAACATACATTCAATTTAATAAAGCATAGGATAAAATAACATAAATACAATTTAATAAAGCATAGGATAAAACAACATAAATACAATTTAATAAAGCATAGGATAAAACAACATAAATACTTTTTAATAAAGCATAGGATAAAACCACATAAATACAATTTAATAAAGCATAGGATAAAACAACATAAATACAATTTAATAAAGCATATTATAAAACAACATAAATAAAATTTAATAAAGCATAGGATAAAACAACATAAATAAAATTTAATATAGCATAGGATAAAACAACATAAATACAATTTAATAAAGCATAGGATAAAACAACATAAATAAAATTTAATAAAGCATAGGATAAAACAACATAAATAAAATTTAATAAAGCATAGGATAAAACAACATAAATACAATTTAATAAAGCATAGGTTAAAACAGCATAAATACAGTTTAATAAAGCATAGGATAAAACAACATAAATCAAATTTAATAAAGCATAGGATAAAACAACATAAATACTATTTAATAAAGCATAGGATAAAACAACATAAATACAATTTAAGAAAGCATAGGTTAAAACAACATAAATACAATTTAATAAAGCATAGGATAAAACAACATAAATACAATTTAATAAAGCATAGGATAAAACAACATAAATACAATTTAAGAAAGCATAGGTTAAAACAACATAAATACAATTTAATAAAGCATAGGATAAAACAACATAAATACAATTTAATAAAGCATAGGCTAAAACTACATAAAAACAATTTAATAAAGCATAGGATAAAACAAATTAAATACAATTTAATAAAGCATAGGATAAAACAACATGAATTCAATTTAATAAAGCATAGGATAAAATAACATAAATACAATTTAATAAAGCATAGGATAAAACAACATAAATACAATTTAATAAAGCATAAGATAAAACAACATGAATACAATTTAATAAAGCATAGGATAAAACAACATAAATCAAATTTAATAAAGCATAGGATAAAACAACATAAATACTATTTAATAAAGCATAGGATAAAACAACATAAATAAAATTTAATAAAGCATAGGATAAAACAACATAAATAAAATTTAATGAAGCATAGCATAAAACAACATAAATACAATTTAATAAAGCATAGGTTAAAACAGCATAAATACAGTTTAATAAAGCATAGGATAAAACAACATAAATACAATTTAATAAAGCATAGGATAAAACAACATCAATACAATTTAATAAAGCATAGGTTAAAACAGCATAAATACAGTTTAATAAAGCATAGGATAAAACAACATAAATCAAATTTAATAAAGCATAGGATAAAACAACATAAATCAAATTTAATAAAGCATAGGATAAAACAACATAAATACTATTTAATAAAGCATAGGATAAAACAACATAAATACAATTTAATAAAGCATAGGATAAAACAACATAAATACAATTTAATAAAGCATAGGATAAAACAACATAAATACAATTTAATAAAGCATAGGATAAAACAAAATAAATTCAATTTAATAAAGCATAGGATAAAACAACATAAATAAAATTTAATAAAGCTTAGGTTAAAACAACATAAATACAATTTAATAAAGCATAGGATAAAACAACATAAATACAATTTAATAAAGCATAGGATAAAACAACATAAATACTTTTTAATAAAGCTTAGGATAAAACCACATAAATACAATTTAATAAAGCACAGGATAAAACAACATAAATACAATTTAATAAAGCATAGGATAAAACTACATAAATACAATTTAATAAAGCATAGGATAAAACAACATAAATACAATTTAATAAAGCATAGGATAAAACAACATAAATACAATTTAATAAAGCATACATTAAAACAACATGAATACAATTAAATAAAGCATAGGATAAAACAATATAAATACAATTTAATAAAGCATAGGTTAAAACAACATAAATACAATTTAATAAAGCATAGGATAAAACAACATAAATACAATTTAATAAAGCATAGGATAAAATAACATAAATACAATTTAATAAAGCATAGGATAAAACAACATAAATACAATTTAATAAAGCATAAGATAAAACAACATGAATACAATTTAATAAAGCATAGGTTAAAACAACATAAATACAATTTAATAAAGCATAGGATAAAACAACATAAATACAATTTAATAAAGCATAGGATAAAACAACATAAATACAATTTAATAAAGCATAGGTTAAAACAGCATAAATACAGTTTAATAAAGCATAGGATAAAACAACATAAATACAATTTAATAAAGCATAGGATAAAACAACATAAATCAAATTTAATAAAGCATAGGATAAAACAACATAAATCAAATTTAATAAAGCATAGGATAAAACAACATAAATACAATTTAATAAAGCATAGGATAAAACAACATAAATACAATTTAATAAAGCATAGGATAAAACAACATAAATACAATTTAATAAAGCATAGGATAAAACAACATAAATACTTTTTAATAAAGCATAGGATAAAACAACATAAATAAAATTTAATAAAGCATAGGATAAAACAACATAAATACAATTTAATAAAGCATAGGATAAAACAACATAAATACAATTTAATAAAGCATAGGATAAAACAACATAAATACTATTTAATAAAGCATAGGATAAAACAACATAAATACAATTTAATAAAGCATAGGATAAAACATAAATACAATTTAATAAAGCATAGGATAAAACAACATAAATACAATTTAATAAAGCATAGGATAAAACAACATAAATACAATTTAATAAAGCATAGGATAAAACAAAATAAATTTAATTTAATAAAGCATAGGATAAAACAACATAAATAAAATTTAATAAAGCTTAGGTTAAAACAACATAAATACAATTTAATAAAGCATAGGATAAAACAACATAAATACAATTTAAGAAAGCACAGGATAAAACAACATAAATACAATTTAATAAAGCATACATTAAAACAACATAAATACAATTTAATAAAGCATAGGATAAAACAACATAAATACAATTTAAGAAAGCATAGGTTAAAACAACATAAATACAATTTAATAAAGCATAGGATAAAACAACATAAATACAATTTAATAAAGCATAGGCTAAAACTACATAAATACAATTTAATAAAGCATAGGATAAAACAAATTAAATACAATTTAATAAAGCATAGGATAAAACAACATACATTCAATTTAATAAAGCATAGGATAAAATAACATAAATACAATTTAATAAAGCATAGGATAAAACAACATAAATACAATTTAATAAAGCATAGGATAAAACAACATAAATACTTTTTAATAAAGCATAGGATAAAACCACATAAATACAATTTAATAAAGCATAGGATAAAACAACATAAATACAATTTAATAAAGCATATTATAAAACAACATAAATAAAATTTAATAAAGCATAGGATAAAACAACATAAATAAAATTTAATATAGCATAGGATAAAACAACATAAATACAATTTAATAAAGCATAGGATAAAACAACATAAATAAAATTTAATAAAGCATAGGATAAAACAACATAAATAAAATTTAATAAAGCATAGGATAAAACAACATAAATACAATTTAATAAAGCATAGGTTAAAACAGCATAAATACAGTTTAATAAAGCATAGGATAAAACAACATAAATCAAATTTAATAAAGCATAGGATAAAACAACATAAATACTATTTAATAAAGCATAGGATAAAACAACATAAATACAATTTAATAAAGCATAGGATAAAACAACATAAATACAATTTAAGAAAGCATAGGTTAAAACAACATAAATACAATTTAATAAAGCATAGGATAAAACAACATAAATACAATTTAATAAAGCATAGGATAAAACAACATAAATACTATTTAATAAAGCATAGGATAAAACAACATAAATACAATTTAATAAAGCATAGGATAAAACATAAATACAATTTAATAAAGCATAGGATAAAACAACATAAATACAATTTAATAAAGCATAGGATAAAACAACATAAATACAATTTAATAAAGCATAGGATAAAACAAAATAAATTTAATTTAATAAAGCATAGGATAAAACAACATAAATAAAATTTAATAAAGCTTAGGTTAAAACAACATAAATACAATTTAATAAAGCATAGGATAAAACAACATAAATACAATTTAATAAAGCATAGGATAAAACAACATAAATACAATTTAATAAAGCATACATTAAAACAACATAAATACAATTTAATAAAGCATAGGATAAAACAACATAAATACAATTTAAGAAAGCATAGGTTAAAACAACATAAATACAATTTAATAAAGCATAGGATAAAACAACATAAATACAATTTAATAAAGCATAGGCTAAAACTACATAAATACAATTTAATAAAGCATAGGATAAAACAAATTAAATACAATTTAATAAAGCATAGGATAAAACAACATACATTCAATTTAATAAAGCATAGGATAAAATAACATAAATACAATTTAATAAAGCATAGGATAAAACAACATAAATACAATTTAATAAAGCATAGGATAAAACAACATAAATACTTTTTAATAAAGCATAGGATAAAACCACATAAATAAAATTTAATAAAGCATAGGATAAAACAACATAAATACAATTTAATAAAGCATAGGATAAAACAACATAAATAAAATTTAATAAAGCATAGGATAAAACAACATAAATAAAATTTAATATAGCATAGGATAAAACAACATAAATACAATTTAATAAAGCATAGGATAAAACAACATAAATAAAATTTAATAAAGCATAGGATAAAACAACATAAATAAAATTTAATAAAGCATAGGATAAAACAACATAAATACAATTTAATAAAGCATAGGTTAAAACAGCATAAATACAGTTTAATAAAGCATAGGATAAAACAACATAAATCAAATTTAATAAAGCATAGGATAAAACAACATAAATACTATTTAATAAAGCATAGGATAAAACAACATAAATACAATTTAATAAAGCATAGGATAAAACAACATAAATACAATTTAAGAAAGCATAGGTTAAAACAACATAAATACAATTTAATAAAGCATAGGATAAAACAACATAAATACAATTTAATAAAGCATAGGCTAAAACTACATAAATACAATTTAATAAAGCATAGGATAAAACAAATTAAATACAATTTAATAAAGCATAGGATAAAACAACATGAATTCAATTTAATAAAGCATAGGATAAAATAACATAAATACAATTTAATAAAGCATAGGATAAAACAACATAAATACAATTTAATAAAGCATAAGATAAAACAACATGAATACAATTTAATAAAGCATAGGTTAAAACAACATAAATACAATTTAATAAAGCATAGGATAAAACAACATAAATACAATTTAATAAAGCATAGGATAAAACAACATAAATTCAATTTAATAAAGCATAGGATAAAACAACATAAATAAAAATTAATAAAGCTTAGGTTAAAACAACATAAATACAATTTAATAAAGCATAGGATAAAACAACATAAATACAATTTAATAAAGCATAGGATAAAACAACATAAATACTTTTTAATAAAGCATAGGATAAAACCACATAAATACAATTTAATAAAGCACAGGATAAAACAACATAAATACAATTTAATAAAGCATAGGATAAAACAACATAAATACAATTTAAAAAAGCATAGGATAAAACAACATAAATACAATTTAATAAAGCATAGGATAAAACAACATAAATACAATTTAATAAAGCATAAATTAAAACAACATAAATACAATTAAATAAAGCATAGGATAAAACAATATAAATACAATTTAATAAAGCATAGGTTAAAACAACATAAATACAATTTAATAAAGCATAGGATAAAACAACATAAATACAATTTAAGAAAGCATAGGTTAAAACAACATAAATACAATTTAATAAAGCATAGGATAAAACAACATAAATACAATTTAATAAAGCATAGGCTAAAACTACATAAATACAATTTAATAAAGCATAGGATAAAACAAATTAAATACAATTTAATAAAGCATAGGATAAAACAACATGAATTCAATTTAATAAAGCATAGGATAAAATAACATAAATACAATTTAATAAAGCATGGGATAAAACAACATAAATACAATTTAATAAAGCATAAGATAAAACAACATGAATACAATTTAATAAAGCATAGGATAAAACAACATAAATCAAATTTAATAAAGCATAGGATAAAACAACATAAATACTATTTAATAAAGCATAGGATAAAACAACATAAATAAAATTTAATAAAGCATAGGATAAAACAACATAAATAAAATTTAATGAAGCATAGCATAAAACAACATAAATACAATTTAATAAAGCATAGGTTAAAACAGCATAAATACAGTTTAATAAAGCATAGGATAAAACAACATAAATACAATTTAATAAAGCATAGGATAAAACAACATCAATACAATTTAATAAAGCATAGGTTAAAACAGCATAAATACAGTTTAATAAAGCATAGGATAAAACAACATAAATCAAATTTAATAAAGCATAGGATAAAACAACATAAATCAAATTTAATAAAGCATAGGATAAAACAACATAAATACTATTTAATAAAGCATAGGATAAAACAACATAAATACAATTTAATAAAGCATAGGATAAAACAACATAAATACAATTTAATAAAGCATAGGATAAAACAACATAAATACAATTTAATAAAGCATAGGATAAAACAAAATAAATTCAATTTAATAAAGCATAGGATAAAACAACATAAATAAAATTTAATAAAGCTTAGGTTAAAACAACATAAATACAATTTAATAAAGCATAGGATAAAACAACATAAATACAATTTAATAAAGCATAGGATAAAACAACATAAATACTTTTTAATAAAGCTTAGGATAAAACCACATAAATACAATTTAATAAAGCACAGGATAAAACAACATAAATACAATTTAATAAAGCATAGGATAAAACTACATAAATACAATTTAATAAAGCATAGGATAAAACAACATAAATACAATTTAATAAAGCATAGGATAAAACAACATAAATACAATTTAATAAAGCATACATTAAAACAACATGAATACAATTAAATAAAGCATAGGATAAAACAATATAAATACAATTTAATAAAGCATAGGTTAAAACAACATAAATACAATTTAATAAAGCATAGGATAAAACAACATAAATACAATTTAATAAAGCATAGGATAAAATAACATAAATACAATTTAATAAAGCATAGGATAAAACAACATAAATACAATTTAATAAAGCATAAGATAAAACAACATGAATACAATTTAATAAAGCATAGGTTAAAACAACATAAATACAATTTAATAAAGCATAGGATAAAACAACATAAATACAATTTAATAAAGCATAGGATAAAACAACATAAATACAATTTAATAAAGCATAGGTTAAAACAGCATAAATACAGTTTAATAAAGCATAGGATAAAACAACATAAATACAATTTAATAAAGCATAGGATAAAACAACATAAATCAAATTTAATAAAGCATAGGATAAAACAACATAAATCAAATTTAATAAAGCATAGGATAAAACAACATAAATACAATTTAATAAAGCATAGGATAAAACAACATAAATACAATTTAATAAAGCATAGGATAAAACAACATAAATACAATTTAATAAAGCATAGGATAAAACAACATAAATACTTTTTAATAAAGCATAGGATAAAACAACATAAATAAAATTTAATAAAGCATAGGATAAAACAACATAAATACAATTTAATAAAGCATAGGATAAAACAACATAAATACAATTTAATAAAGCATAGGATAAAACAACATAAATACTATTTAATAAAGCATAGGATAAAACAACATAAATACAATTTAATAAAGCATAGGATAAAACATAAATACAATTTAATAAAGCATAGGATAAAACAACATAAATACAATTTAATAAAGCATAGGATAAAACAACATAAATACAATTTAATAAAGCATAGGATAAAACAAAATAAATTTAATTTAATAAAGCATAGGATAAAACAACATAAATAAAATTTAATAAAGCTTAGGTTAAAACAACATAAATACAATTTAATAAAGCATAGGATAAAACAACATAAATACAATTTAATAAAGCATAGGATAAAACAACATAAATACTTTTTAATAAAGCATAGGATAAAACCACATAAATACAATTTAATAAAGCACAGGATAAAACAACATAAATACAATTTAATAAAGCATAGGATAAAACAACATAAATACAATTTAATAAAGCATAGGATAAAACAACATAAATACAATTTAAGAAATCATAGGTTAAAACAACATAAATACAATTTAATAAAGCATAGGTTAAAACAGCATAAATACAGTTTAATAAAGCATAGGCTAAAACTACATAAATACAATTTAATAAAGCATAGGATAAAACAAATTAAATACAATTTAATAAAGCATAGGATAAAACAACATAAATTCAATTTAATAAAGCATAGGATAAAATAACATAAATACAATTTAATAAAGCATAGGATAAAACAACATAACTACAATTTAATAAAGCATAGGATAAAACAACATAAATACAATTTAATAAAGCATAGGATAAAACAACATAAATTCAATTTAATAAAGCATAGGATAAAACAACATGAATACAATTTAATAAAGCATAGGATAAAACAACATAAATACAATTTAATAAAGCATAGGATAAAACAACATAAATACAATTTAATAAAGCATAGGAAAAAACAACATAAATACAATTTAATAAAGCATACATTAAAACAACATAAATACAATTTAATAAAGCATAGGTTAAAACAGCATAAATACAGTTTAATAAAGCATAGGATAAAACAACATAAATACAATTTAATAAAGCATAGGATAAAACAACATAAATACTTTTTAATAAAGCATAGGATAAAACAACATAAATAAAATTTAATAAAACATAGGATAAAACAACATAAATACAATTTAATAAAGCATAGGATAAAACAACATAAATACAATTTAATAAAGCATAGGATAAAACAACATAAATACAATTTAATAAAGCATAGGATAAAACAACATAAATACTTTTAAATAAAGCATAGGATAAAACAACATAAATACAATTTAATAAAGCATAGGATAAAACAACATAAATCAAATTTAATAAAGCATAGGATAAAACAACATAAATACTATTTAATAAAGCATAGGATAAAACAACATAAATACAATTTAATAAAGCATAGGATAAAACAACATAAATACAATTTAATAAAGCATAGGATAAAACAACATAAATACAATTTAATAAAGCATAGGATAAAACAAAATAAATTCAATTTAATAAAGCATAGGATAAAACAATATAAATACAATTTAATAAAGCATAGGTTAAAACAACATAAATACAATTTAATAAAGTATAGGATAAAACAACATAAATACAATTTAATAAAGCATAGGATAAAACAACATAAATACAATTTAATAAAGCATAGGATAAAACAACATAAATACAATTTAATAAAGCATACATTAAAACAACATAAATACAATTAAATAAAGCATAGGATAAAACAATATAAATACAATTTAATAAAGCATAGGTTAAAACAACATAAATACAATTTAATAAAGCATAGGATAAAACAACATAAATACAATTTAAGAAAGCATAGGTTAAAACAACATAAATACAATTTAATAAAGCATAGGATAAAACAACATAAATACAATTTAAGAAAGCATAGGTTAAAACAACATAAATACAATTTAATAAAGCATAGGATAAAACAACATAAATACAATTTAATAAAGCATAGGCTAAAACTACATAAATACAATTTAATAAAGCATAGGATAAATCAAATTAAATACAATTTAATAAAGCATAGGATAAAACAACATACATTCAATTTAATAAAGCATAGGATAAAATAACATAAATACAATTTAATAAAGCATAGGATAAAACAACATAAATACAATTTAATAAAGCATAGGATAAAACAACATAAATACTTTTTAATAAAGCATAGGATAAAACCACATAAATACAATTTAATAAAGCATAGGATAAAACAACATAAATACAATTTAATAAAGCATAGGATAAAACAACATAAATAAAATTTAATAAAGCATAGGATAAAACAACATAAATAAAATTTAATATAGCATAGGATAAAACAACATAAATACAATTTAATAAAGCATAGGATAAAACAACATAAATAAAATTTAATAAAGCATAGGATAAAACAACATATATAAAATTTAATAAAGCATAGGATAAAACAACATAAATACAATTTAATAAAGCATAGGTTAAAACAGCATAAATACAGTTTAATAAAGCATAGGATAAAACAACATAAATCAAATTTAATAAAGCATAGGATAAAACAACATAAATACTATTTAATAAAGCATAGGATAAAACAACATAAATACAATTTAATAAAGCATAGGATAAAACAACATAAATACAATTTAATAAAGCATAGGATAAAACAACATAAATTCAATTTAATAAAGCATAGGATAAAACAACATAAATAAAAATTAATAAAGCTTAGGTTAAAACAACATAAATACAATTTAATATAGCATAGGATAAAACAACATAAATACAATTTAATAAAGCATAGGATAAAACAACATAAATACTTTTTAATAAAGCATAGGATAAAACCACATAAATACAATTTAATAAAGCACAGGATAAAACAACATAAATACAATTTAATAAAGCATAGGATAAAACTACATAAATACAATTTAAAAAAGCATAGGATAAAACAACATAAATACAATTTAATAAAGCATAGGATAAAACAACATAAATACAATTTAATAAAGCATACATTAAAACAACATAAATACAATTAAATAAAGCATAGGATAAAACAATATAAATACAATTTAATAAAGCATAGGTTAAAACAACATAAATACAATTTAATAAAGCATAGGATAAAACAACATAAATACAATTTAAGAAAGCATAGGTTAAAACAACATAAATACAATTTAATAAAGCATAGGATAAAACAACATAAATACAATTTAATAAAGCATAGGCTAAAACTACATAAATACAATTTAATAAAGCATAGGATAAAACAAATTAAATACAATTTAATAAAGCATAGGATAAAACAACATGAATTCAATTTAATAAAGCATAGGATAAAATAACATAAATACAATTTAATAAAGCATAGGATAAAACAACATAAATACAATTTAATAAAGCATAAGATAAAACAACATGAATACAATTTAATAAAGCATAGGTTAAAACAACATAAATACAATTTAATAAAGCATAGGATAAAACAACATAAATACAATTTAATAAAGCATAGGATAAAACAACATAAATCCAATTTAATAAAGCATAGGTTAAAACAGCATAAATACAGTTTAATAAAGCATAGGATAAAACAACATAAAAACAATTTAATAAAGCATAGGATAAAACAACATAAATCAAATTTAATAAAGCATAGGATAAAACAACATAAATACTATTTAATAAAGCATAGTATAAAACAACATAAATAAAATTTAATAAAGCATAGGATAAAACAACATAAATTCAATTTAATAAAGCATAGGATAAAACAACATAAATACAATTTAATAAAGCATTGGTTAAAACAGCATAAATACAGTTTAATAAAGCATAGGATAAAACAACATAAATCAAATTTAATAAAGCATAGGATAAAACAACATAAATCAAATTTAATAAAGCATAGGATAAAACAACATAAATACTATTTAATAAAGCATAGGATAAAACAACATAAATACAATTTAATAAAGCATAGGATAAAACAACATAAATACAATTTAATAAAGCATAGGATAAAACAACATAAATACAATTTAATAAAGCATAGGATAAAACAACATAAATTCAATTTAATAAAGCATAGGATAAAACAACATAAATAAAAATTAATAAAGCTTAGGTTAAAACAACATAAATACAATTTAAGAAAGCATAGGTTAAAACAACATAAATACAATTTAATAAAGCATAGGATAAAACAACATAAATACAATTTAATAAAGCATAGGCTAAAACTACATAAATACAATTTAATAAAGCATAGGATAAAACAAATTAAATACAATTTAATAAAGCATAGGATAAAACAACATGAATTCAATTTAATAAAGCATAGGATAAAATAACATAAATACAATTTAATAAAGCATAGGATAAAACAACATAAATACAATTTAATAAAGCATAAGATAAAACAACATGAATACAATTTAATAAAGCATAGGTTAAAACAACATAAATACAATTTAATAAAGCATAGGATAAAACAACATAAATACAATTTAATAAAGCATAGGATAAAACAACATAAATTCAATTTAATAAAGCATAGGATAAAACAACATAAATAAAAATTAATAAAGCTTAGGTTAAAACAACATAAATACAATTTAATAAAGCATAGGATAAAACAACATAAATACAATTTAATAAAGCATAGGATAAAACAACATAAATACTTTTTAATAAAGCATAGGATAAAACCACATAAATACAATTTAATAAAGCACAGGATAAAACAACATAAATACAATTTAATAAAGCATAGGATAAAACAACATAAATACAATTTAAAAAAGCATAGGATAAAACAACATAAATTCAATTTAATAAAGCATAGGATAAAACAACATAAATAAAATTTAATAAAGCATAGGATAAAACAACATATATAAAATTTAATAAAGCATAGGATAAAACAACATAAATACAATTTAATAAAGCATAGGTTAAAACAGCATAAATACAGTTTAATAAAGCATAGGATAAAACAACATAAATCAAATTTAATAAAGCATAGGATAAAACAACATAAATACTATTTAATAAAGCATAGGATAAAACAACATAAATACAATTTAATAAAGCATAGGATAAAACAACATAAATACAATTTAATAAAGCATAGGATAAAACAACATAAATTCAATTTAATAAAGCATAGGATAAAACAACATAAATAAAAATTAATAAAGCTTAGGTTAAAACAACATAAATACAATTTAATAAAGCATAGGATAAAACAACATAAATACAATTTAATAAAGCATAGGATAAAACAACATAAATACTTTTTAATAAAGCATAGGATAAAACCACATAAATACAATTTAATAAAGCACAGGATAAAACAACATAAATACAATTTAATAAAGCATAGGATAAAACTACATAAATACAATTTAAAAAAGCATAGGATAAAACAACATAAATACAATTTAATAAAGCATAGGATAAAACAACATAAATACAATTTAATAAAGCATACATTAAAACAACATAAATACAATTAAATAAAGCATAGGATAAAACAATATAAATACAATTTAATAAAGCATAGGTTAAAACAACATAAATACAATTTAATAAAGCATAGGATAAAACAACATAAATACAATTTAATAAAGCATAGGATAAAACAACATAAATTCAATTTAATAAAGCATAGGATAAAACAACATAAATAAAAATTAATAAAGCTTAGGTTAAAACAACATAAATACAATTTAATAAAGCATAGGATAAAACAACATAAATACAATTTAATAAAGCATAGGATAAAACAACATAAATACTTTTTAATAAAGCATAGGATAAAACCACATAAATACAATTTAATAAAGCACAGGATAAAACAACATAAATACAATTTAATAAAGCATAGGATAAAACAACATAAATACAATTTAAAAAAGCATAGGATAAAACAACATAAATACAATTTAATAAAGCATAGGATAAAACAACATAAATACAATTTAATAAAGCATACATTAAAACAACATAAATACAATTAAATAAAGCATAGGATAAAACAATATAAATACAATTTAATAAAGCATAGGTTAAAACAACATAAATACAATTTAATAAAGCATAGGATAAAACAACATAAATACAATTTAAGAAAGCATAGGTTAAAACAACATAAATACAATTTAATAAAGCATAGGATAAAACAACATAAATACAATTTAATAAAGCATAGGCTAAAACTACATAAATACAATTTAATAAAGCATAGGATAAAACAAATTAAATACAATTTAATAAAGCATAGGATAAAACAACATGAATTCAATTTAATAAAGCATAGGATAAAATAACATAAATACAATTTAATAAAGCATGGGATAAAACAACATAAATACAATTTAATAAAGCATAAGATAAAACAACATGAATACAATTTAATAAAGCATAGGATAAAACAACATAAATCAAATTTAATAAAGCATAGGATAAAACAACATAAATACTATTTAATAAAGCATAGGATAAAACAACATAAATAAAATTTAATAAAGCATAGGATAAAACAACATAAATAAAATTTAATGAAGCATAGCATAAAACAACATAAATACAATTTAATAAAGCATAGGTTAAAACAGCATAAATACAGTTTAATAAAGCATAGGATAAAACAACATAAATACAATTTAATAAAGCATAGGATAAAACAACATCAATACAATTTAATAAAGCATAGGTTAAAACAGCATAAATACAGTTTAATAAAGCATAGGATAAAACAACATAAATCAAATTTAATAAAGCATAGGATAAAACAACATAAATCAAATTTAATAAAGCATAGGATAAAACAACATAAATACTATTTAATAAAGCATAGGATAAAACAACATAAATACAATTTAATAAAGCATAGGATAAAACAACATAAATACAATTTAATAAAGCATAGGATAAAACAACATAAATACAATTTAATAAAGCATAGGATAAAACAAAATAAATTCAATTTAATAAAGCATAGGATAAAACAACATAAATAAAATTTAATAAAGCTTAGGTTAAAACAACATAAATACAATTTAATAAAGCATAGGATAAAACAACATAAATACAATTTAATAAAGCATAGGATAAAACAACATAAATACTTTTTAATAAAGCTCAGGATAAAACCACATAAATACAATTTAATAAAGCACAGGATAAAACAACATAAATACAATTTAATAAAGCATAGGATAAAACTACATAAATACAATTTAATAAAGCATAGGATAAAACAACATAAATACAATTTAATAAAGCATAGGATAAAACAACATAAATACAATTTAATAAAGCATACATTAAAACAACATGAATACAATTAAATAAAGCATAGGATAAAACAATATAAATACAATTTAATAAAGCATAGGTTAAAACAACATAAATACAATTTAATAAAGCATAGGATAAAACAACATAAATACAATTTAATAAAGCATAGGATAAAATAACATAAATACAATTTAATAAAGCATAGGATAAAACAACATAAATACAATTTAATAAAGCATAAGATAAAACAACATGAATACAATTTAATAAAGCATAGGTTAAAACAACATAAATACAATTTAATAAAGCATAGGATAAAACAACATAAATACAATTTAATAAAGCATAGGATAAAACAACATAAATACAATTTAATAAAGCATAGGTTAAAACAGCATAAATACAGTTTAATAAAGCATAGGATAAAACAACATAAATACAATTTAATAAAGCATAGGATAAAACAACATAAATCAAATTTAATAAAGCATAGGATAAAACAACATAAATCAAATTTAATAAAGCATAGGATAAAACAACATAAATACAATTTAATAAAGCATAGGATAAAACAACATAAATACAATTTAATAAAGCATAGGATAAAACAACATAAATACAATTTAACAAAGCATAGGATAAAACAACATAAATACAATTTAATAAAGCATAGGATAAAACAACATAAATACTTTTAAATAAAGCATAGGTTAAAACAACATAAATACAATTTAATAAAGCATAGGATAAAACAACATAAATACAATTTAATAAAGCATAGGATAAAATAACATAAATACAATTTAATAAAGCATAGGATAAAACAACATAAATCAAATTTAATAAAGCATAGGATAAAACAACATAAATACAATTTAATAAAGCATAGGATAAAACAACATAAATACAATTTAATAAAGCATAGGATAAAACAACATAAATCAAATTTAATAAAGCATAGGATAAAACAACATAAATCAAATTTAATAAAGCATAGGATAAAACAACATAAATACAATTTAATAAAGCATAGGATAAAACAACATAAATACAATTTAATAAAGCATAGGATAAAACAACATAAATACAATTTAATAAAGCATAGGATAAAACAACATAAATACAATTTAATAAAGCATAGGATAAAACAACATAAATACTTTTAAATAAAGCATAGGATAAAACAACATAAATACAATTTAATAAAGCATAGGATAAAACAACATAAATAAAATTTAATAAAGCATAGGATAAAACAACATAAATAAAATTTAATAAAGCATAGGATAAAACAACATAAATACAATTTAATAAAGCATAGGTTAAAACAGCATAAATACAGTTTAATAAAGCATAGGATAAAACAACATAAATCAAATTTAATAAAGCATAGGATAAAACAACATAAATCAAATTTAATAAAGCATAGGATAAAACAACATAAATACTATTTAATAAAGCATAGGATAAAACAACATAAATACAATTTAATAAAGCATAGGATAAAACAACATAAATACAATTTAATAAAGCATAGGATAAAACAACATAAATACAATTTAATAAAGCATAGGATAAAACAAAATAAATTCAATTTAATAAAGCATAGGATAAAACAATATAAATACAATTTAATAAAGCATAGGTTAAAACAACATAAATACAATTTAATAAAGTATAGGATAAAACAACATAAATACAATTTAATAAAGCATAGGATAAAACAACATAAATACAATTTAATAAAGCATAGGATAAAACAACATAAATACAATTTAATAAAGCATACATTAAAACAACATAAATACAATTAAATAAAGAATAGGATAAAACAATATAAATACAATTTAATAAAGCATAGGTTAAAACAACATAAATACAATTTAATAAAGCATAGGATAAAACAACATAAATACAATTTAAGAAAGCATAGGTTAAAACAACATAAATACAATTTAATAAAGCATAGGATAAAACAACATAAATACAATTTAAGAAAGCATAGGTTAAAACAATATAAATACAATTTAATAAAGCATAGGATAAAACAACATAAATACAATTTAATAAAGCATAGGCTAAAACTACATAAATACAATTTAATAAAGCATAGGATAAATCAAATTAAATACAATTTAATAAAGCATAGGATAAAACAACATACATTCAATTTAATAAAGCATAGGATAAAATAACATAAATACAATTTAATAAAGCATAGGATAAAACAACATAAATACAATTTAATAAAGCATAGGATAAAACAACATAAATACTTTTTAATAAAGCATAGGATAAAACCACATAAATACAATTTAATAAAGCATAGGATAAAACAACATAAATACAATTTAATAAAGCATAGGATAAAACAACATAAATAAAATTTAATAAAGCATAGGATAAAACAACATAAATAAAATTTAATATAGCATAGGATAAAACAACATAAATACAATTTAATAAAGCATAGGATAAAACAACATAAATAAAATTTAATAAAGCATAGGATAAAACAACATATATAAAATTTAATAAAGCATAGGATAAAACAACATAAATACAATTTAATAAAGCATAGGTTAAAACAGCATAAATACAGTTTAATAAAGCATAGGATAAAACAACATAAATCAAATTTAATAAAGCATAGGATAAAACAACATAAATACTATTTAATAAAGCATAGGATAAAACAACATAAATACTTTTTAATAAAGCATAGGATAAAACAACATAAATACAATTTAATAAAGCATAGGATAAAACAACATCAATACAATTTAATAAAGCATACATTAAAACAACATAAATACAATTAAATAAAGCATAGGATAAAACAATATAAATACAATTTAATAAAGCATAGGTTAAAACAACATAAATACAATTTAATAAAGCATAGGATAAAACAACATAAATACAATTTAAGAAAGCATAGGTTAAAACAACATAAATACAATTTAATAAAGCATAGGATAAAACAACATAAATACAATTTAATAAAGCATAGGCTAAAACTACATAAATACAATTTAATAAAGCATAGGATAAAACAAATTAAATACAATTTAATAAAGCATAGGATAAAACAACATGAATTCAATTTAATAAAGCATAGGATAAAATAACATAAATACAATTTAATAAAGCATGGGATAAAACAACATAAATACAATTTAATAAAGCATAAGATAAAACAACATAAATACTATTTAATAAAGCATAGGATAAAACAACATAAATAAAATTTAATAAAGCATAGGATAAAACAACATAAATAAAATTTAATGAAGCATAGCATAAAACAACATAAATACAATTTAATAAAGCATAGGTTAAAACAGCATAAATACAGTTTAATAAAGCATAGGATAAAACAACATAAATACAATTTAATAAAGCATAGGATAAAACAACATCAATACAATTTAATAAAGCATAGGTTAAAACAGCATAAATACAGTTTAATAAAGCATAGGATAAAACAACATAAATCAAATTTAATAAAGCATAGGATAAAACAACATAAATCAAATTTAATAAAGCATAGGATAAAACAACATAAATACTATTTAATAAAGCATAGGATAAAACAACATAAATACAATTTAATAAAGCATAGGATAAAACAACATAAATACAATTTAATAAAGCATAGGATAAAACAACATAAATACAATTTAATAAAGCATAGGATAAAACAAAATAAATTCAATTTAATAAAGCATAGGATAAAACAACATAAATAAAATTTAATAAAGCTTAGGTTAAAACAACATAAATACAATTTAATAAAGCATAGGATAAAACAACATAAATACAATTTAATAAAGCATAGGATAAAACAACATAAATACTTTTTAATAAAGCTCAGGATAAAACCACATAAATACAATTTAATAAAGCACAGGATAAAACAACATAAATACAATTTAATAAAGCATAGGATAAAACTACATAAATACAATTTAATAAAGCATAGGATAAAACAACATAAATACAATTTAATAAAGCATAGGATAAAACAACATAAATACAATTTAATAAAGCATACATTAAAACAACATGAATACAATTAAATAAAGCATAGGATAAAACAATATAAATACAATTTAATAAAGCATAGGTTAAAACAACATAAATACAATTTAATAAAGCATAGGATAAAACAACATAAATACAATTTAATAAAGCATAGGATAAAATAACATAAATACAATTTAATAAAGCATAGGATAAAACAACATAAATACAATTTAATAAAGCATAAGATAAAACAACATGAATACAATTTAATAAAGCATAGGTTAAAACAACATAAATACAATTTAATAAAGCATAGGATAAAACAACATAAATACAATTTAATAAAGCATAGGATAAAACAACATAAATACAATTTAATAAAGCATAGGTTAAAACAGCATAAATACAGTTTAATAAAGCATAGGATAAAACAACATAAATACAATTTAATAAAGCATAGGATAAAACAACATAAATCAAATTTAATAAAGCATAGGATAAAACAACATAAATCAAATTTAATAAAGCATAGGATAAAACAACATAAATACAATTTAATAAAGCATAGGATAAAACAACATAAATACAATTTAATAAAGCATAGGATAAAACAACATAAATACAATTTAACAAAGCATAGGATAAAACAACATAAATACAATTTAATAAAGCATAGGATAAAACAACATAAATACTTTTAAATAAAGCATAGGTTAAAACAACATAAATACAATTTAATAAAGCATAGGATAAAACAACATAAATACAATTTAATAAAGCATAGGATAAAATAACATAAATACAATTTAATAAAGCATAGGATAAAACAACATAAATACAATTTAATAAAGCATAAGATAAAACAACATGAATACAATTTAATAAAGCATAGGTTAAAACAACATAAATACAATTTAATAAAGCATAGGATAAAACAACATAAATACAATTTAATAAAGCATAGGATAAAACAACATAAATACAATTTAATAAAGCATAGGTTAAAACAGCATAAATACAGTTTAATAAAGCATAGGATAAAACAACATAAATACAATTTAATAAAGCATAGGATAAAACAACATAAATCAAATTTAATAAAGCATAGGATAAAACAACATAAATCAAATTTAATAAAGCATAGGATAAAACAACATAAATACAATTTAATAAAGCATAGGATAAAACAACATAAATACAATTTAATAAAGCATAGGATAAAACAACATAAATACAATTTAATAAAGCATAGGATAAAACAACATAAATACAATTTAATAAAGCATAGGATAAAACAACATAAATACTTTTAAATAAAGCATAGGATAAAACAACATAAATACAATTTAATAAAGCATAGGATAAAACAACATAAATAAAATTTAATAAAGCATAGGATAAAACAACATAAATAAAATTTAATAAAGCATAGGATAAAACAACATAAATACAATTTAATAAAGCATAGGTTAAAACAGCATAAATACAGTTTAATAAAGCATAGGATAAAACAACATAAATCAAATTTAATAAAGCATAGGATAAAACAACATAAATCAAATTTAATAAAGCATAGGATAAAACAACATAAATACTATTTAATAAAGCATAGGATAAAACAACATAAATACAATTTAATAAAGCATAGGATAAAACAACATAAATACAATTTAATAAAGCATAGGATAAAACAACATAAATACAATTTAATAAAGCATAGGATAAAACAAAATAAATTCAATTTAATAAAGCATAGGATAAAACAATATAAATACAATTTAATAAAGCATAGGTTAAAACAACATAAATACAATTTAATAAAGTATAGGATAAAACAACATAAATACAATTTAATAAAGCATAGGATAAAACAACATAAATACAATTTAATAAAGCATAGGATAAAACAACATAAATACAATTTAATAAAGCATACATTAAAACAACATAAATACAATTAAATAAAGAATAGGATAAAACAATATAAATACAATTTAATAAAGCATAGGTTAAAACAACATAAATACAATTTAATAAAGCATAGGATAAAACAACATAAATACAATTTAAGAAAGCATAGGTTAAAACAACATAAATACAATTTAATAAAGCATAGGATAAAACAACATAAATACAATTTAAGAAAGCATAGGTTAAAACAACATAAATACAATTTAATAAAGCATAGGATAAAACAACATAAATACAATTTAATAAAGCATAGGCTAAAACTACATAAATACAATTTAATAAAGCATAGGATAAATCAAATTAAATACAATTTAATAAAGCATAGGATAAAACAACATACATTCAATTTAATAAAGCATAGGATAAAATAACATAAATACAATTTAATAAAGCATAGGATAAAACAACATAAATACAATTTAATAAAGCATAGGATAAAACAACATAAATACTTTTTAATAAAGCATAGGATAAAACCACATAAATACAATTTAATAAAGCATAGGATAAAACAACATAAATACAATTTAATAAAGCATAGGATAAAACAACATAAATAAAATTTAATAAAGCATAGGATAAAACAACATAAATAAAATTTAATATAGCATAGGATAAAACAACATAAATACAATTTAATAAAGCATAGGATAAAACAACATAAATAAAATTTAATAAAGCATAGGATAAAACAACATATATAAAATTTAATAAAGCATAGGATAAAACAACATAAATACAATTTAATAAAGCATAGGTTAAAACAGCATAAATACAGTTTAATAAAGCATAGGATAAAACAACATAAATCAAATTTAATAAAGCATAGGATAAAACAACATAAATACTATTTAATAAAGCATAGGATAAAACAACATAAATACTTTTTAATAAAGCATAGGATAAAACCACATAAATACAATTTAATAAAGCATAGGATAAAACAACATAAATACAATTTAATAAAGCATAGGATAAAACAACATAAATAAAATTTAATAAAGCATAGGATAAAACAACATAAATAAAATTTAATAAAGCATAGGATAAAACAACATAAATAAAATTTAATATAGCATAGGATAAAACAACATAAATACAATTTAATAAAGCATAGGATAAAACAACATAAATAAAATTTAATAAAGCATAGGATAAAACAACATAAATACTATTTAATAAAGCATAGGATAAAACAACATAAATACAATTTAATAAAGCATAGGATAAAACAACATAAATACAATTTAATAAAGCATAGGATAAAACAACATAAATTCAATTTAATAAAGCATAGGATAAAACAACATAAATAAAAATTAATAAAGCTTAGGTTAAAACAACATAAATACAATTTAATAAAGCATAGGATAAAACAACATAAATACAATTTAATAAAGCATAGGATAAAACAACATAAATAAAATTTAATAAAGCATAGGATAAAACAACATAAATAAAATTTAATATAGCATAGGATAAAACAACATAAATACAATTTAATAAAGCATAGGATAAAACAACATAAATAAAATTTAATAAAGCATAGGATAAAACAACATATATAAAATTTAATAAAGCATAGGATAAAACAACATAAATACAATTTAATAAAGCATAGGTTAAAACAGCATAAATACAGTTTAATAAAGCATAGGATAAAACAACATAAATCAAATTTAATAAAGCATAGGATAAAACAACATAAATACTATTTAATAAAGCATAGGATAAAACAACATAAATACTTTTTAATAAAGCATAGGATAAAACCACATAAATACAATTTAATAAAGCATAGGATAAAACAACATAAATACAATTTAATAAAGCATAGGATAAAACAACATAAATAAAATTTAATAAAGCATAGGATAAAACAACATAAATAAAATTTAATATAGCATAGGATAAAACAACATAAATACAATTTAATAAAGCATAGGATAAAACAACATAAATAAAATTTAATAAAGCATAGGATAAAACAACATATATAAAATTTAATAAAGCATAGGATAAAACAACATAAATACAATTTAATAAAGCATAGGTTAAAACAGCATAAATACAGTTTAATAAAGCATAGGATAAAACAACATAAATCAAATTTAATAAAGCATAGGATAAAACAACATAAATACTATTTAATAAAGCATAGGATAAAACAACATAAATACAATTTAATAAAGCATAGGATAAAACAACATAAATACAATTTAATAAAGCATAGGATAAAACAACATAAATTCAATTTAATAAAGCATAGGATAAAACAACATAAATAAAAATTAATAAAGCTTAGGTTAAAACAACATAAATACAATTTAATAAAGCATAGGATAAAACAACATAAATACAATTTAATAAAGCATAGGATAAAACAACATAAATACTTTTTAATAAAGCATAGGATAAAACCACATAAATACAATTTAATAAAGCACAGGATAAAACAACATAAATACAATTTAATAAAGCATAGGATAAAACTACATAAATACAATTTAAAAAAGCATAGGATAAAACAACATAAATACAATTTAATAAAGCATAGGATAAAACAACATAAATACAATTTAATAAAGCATACATTAAAACAACATAAATACAATTAAATAAAGCATAGGATAAAACAATATAAATACAATTTAATAAAGCATAGGTTAAAACAACATAAATACAATTTAATAAAGCATAGGATAAAACAACATAAATACAATTTAAGAAAGCATAGGTTAAAACAACATAAATACAATTTAATAAAGCATAGGATAAAACAACAGAAATACAATTTAATAAAGCATAGGCTAAAACTACATAAATACAATTTAATAAAGCATAGGATAAAACAAATTAAATACAATTTAATAAAGCATAGGATAAAACAACATAAATACAATTTAATAAAGCATAGGATAAAACAACATAAATACAATTTAATAAAGCATACATTAAAACAACATAAATACAATTAAATAAAGAATAGGATAAAACAATATAAATACAATTTAATAAAGCATAGGTTAAAACAACATAAATACAATTTAATAAAGCATAGGATAAAACAACATAAATACAATTTAAGAAAGCATAGGTTAAAACAACATAAATACAATTTAATAAAGCATAGGATAAAACAACATAAATACAATTTAAGAAAGCATAGGTTAAAACAACATAAATACAATTTAATAAAGCATAGGATAAAACAACATAAATACAATTTAATAAAGCATAGGCTAAAACTACATAAATACAATTTAATAAAGCATAGGATAAATCAAATTAAATACAATTTAATAAAGCATAGGATAAAACAACATACATTCAATTTAATAAAGCATAGGATAAAATAACATAAATACAATTTAATAAAGCATAGGATAAAACAACATAAATACAATTTAATAAAGCATAGGATAAAACAACATAAATACTTTTTAATAAAGCATAGGATAAAACCACATAAATACAATTTAATAAAGCATAGGATAAAACAACATAAATACAATTTAATAAAGCATAGGATAAAACAACATAAATAAAATTTAATAAAGCATAGGATAAAACAACATAAATAAAATTTAATATAGCATAGGATAAAACAACATAAATACAATTTAATAAAGCATAGGATAAAACAACATAAATAAAATTTAATAAAGCATAGGATAAAACAACATATATAAAATTTAATAAAGCATAGGATAAAACAACATAAATACAATTTAATAAAGCATAGGTTAAAACAGCATAAATACAGTTTAATAAAGCATAGGATAAAACAACATAAATCAAATTTAATAAAGCATAGGATAAAACAACATAAATACTATTTAATAAAGCATAGGATAAAACAACATAAATACTTTTTAATAAAGCATAGGATAAAACCACATAAATACAATTTAATAAAGCATAGGATAAAACAACATAAATACAATTTAATAAAGCATAGGATAAAACAACATAAATAAAATTTAATAAAGCATAGGATAAAACAACATAAATAAAATTTAATATAGCATAGGATAAAACAACATAAATACAATTTAATAAAGCATAGGATAAAACAACATAAATAAAATTTAATAAAGCATAGGATAAAACAACATATATAAAATTTAATAAAGCATAGGATAAAACAACATAAATACAATTTAATAAAGCATAGGTTAAAACAGCATAAATACAGTTTAATAAAGCATAGGATAAAACAACATAAATCAAATTTAATAAAGCATAGGATAAAACAACATAAATACTATTTAATAAAGCATAGGATAAAACAACATAAATACAATTTAATAAAGCATAGGATAAAACAACATAAATACAATTTAATAAAGCATAGGATAAAACAACATAAATTCAATTTAATAAAGCATAGGATAAAACAACATAAATAAAAATTAATAAAGCTTAGGTTAAAACAACATAAATACAATTTAATAAAGCATAGGATAAAACAACATAAATACAATTTAATAAAGCATAGGATAAAACAACATAAATACTTTTTAATAAAGCATAGGATAAAACCACATAAATACAATTTAATAAAGCACAGGATAAAACAACATAAATACAATTTAATAAAGCATAGGATAAAACTACATAAATACAATTTAAAAAAGCATAGGATAAAACAACATAAATACAATTTAATAAAGCATAGGATAAAACAACATAAATACAATTTAATAAAGCATACATTAAAACAACATAAATACAATTAAATAAAGCATAGGATAAAACAATATAAATACAATTTAATAAAGCATAGGTTAAAACAACATAAATACAATTTAATAAAGCATAGGATAAAACAACATAAATACAATTTAAGAAAGCATAGGTTAAAACAACATAAATACAATTTAATAAAGCATAGGATAAAACAACAGAAATACAATTTAATAAAGCATAGGCTAAAACTACATAAATACAATTTAATAAAGCATAGGATAAAACAAATTAAATACAATTTAATAAAGCATAGGATAAAACAACATGAATTCAATTTAATAAAGCATAGGATAAAATAACATAAATACAATTTAATAAAGCATAGGATAAAACAACATAAATACAATTTAATAAAGCATAAGATAAAACAACATGAATACAATTTAATAAAGCATAGGTTAAAACAACATAAATACAATTTAATAAAGCATAGGATAAAACAACATAAATACAATTTAATAAAGCATAGGATAAAACAACATAAATCCAATTTAATAAAGCATAGGTTAAAACAGCATAAATACAGTTTAATAAAGCATAGGATAAAACAACATAAAAACAATTTAATAAAGCATAGGATAAAACAACATAAATCAAATTTAATAAAGCATAGGATAAAACAACATAAATACTATTTAATAAAGCATAGTATAAAACAACATAAATAAAATTTAATAAAGCATAGGATAAAACAACATAAATTCAATTTAATAAAGCATAGGATAAAACAACATAAATACAATTTAATAAAGCATTGGTTAAAACAGCATAAATACAGTTTAATAAAGCATAGGATAAAACAACATAAATCAAATTTAATAAAGCATAGGATAAAACAACATAAATCAAATTTAATAAAGCATAGGATAAAACAACATAAATACTATTTAATAAAGCATAGGATAAAACAACATAAATACAATTTAATAAAGCATAGGATAAAACAACATAAATACAATTTAATAAAGCATAGGATAAAACAACATAAATACAATTTAATAAAGCATAGGATAAAACAACATAAATTCAATTTAATAAAGCATAGGATAAAACAACATAAATAAAAATTAATAAAGCTTAGGTTAAAACAACATAAATACAATTTAAGAAAGCATAGGTTAAAACAACATAAATACAATTTAATAAAGCATAGGATAAAACAACATAAATACAATTTAATAAAGCATAGGCTAAAACTACATAAATACAATTTAATAAAGCATAGGATAAAACAAATTAAATACAATTTAATAAAGCATAGGATAAAACAACATGAATTCAATTTAATAAAGCATAGGATAAAATAACATAAATACAATTTAATAAAGCATAGGATAAAACAACATAAATACAATTTAATAAAGCATAAGATAAAACAACATGAATACAATTTAATAAAGCATAGGTTAAAACAACATAAATACAATTTAATAAAGCATAGGATAAAACAACATAAATACAATTTATTAAAGCATAGGATAAAACAACATAAATTCAATTTAATAAAGCATAGGATAAAACAACATAAATAAAAATTAATAAAGCTTAGGTTAAAACAACATAAATACAATTTAATAAAGCATAGGATAAAACAACATAAATACAATTTAATAAAGCATAGGATAAAACAACATAAATACTTTTTAATAAAGCATAGGATAAAACCACATAAATACAATTTAATAAAGCACAGGATAAAACAACATAAATACAATTTAATAAAGCATAGGATAAAACAACATAAATACAATTTAAAAAAGCATAGGATAAAACAACATAAATTCAATTTAATAAAGCATAGGATAAAACAACATAAATAAAATTTAATAAAGCATAGGATAAAACAACATATATAAAATTTAATAAAGCATAGGATAAAACAACATAAATACAATTTAATAAAGCATAGGTTAAAACAGCATAAATACAGTTTAATAAAGCATAGGATAAAACAACATAAATCAAATTTAATAAAGCATAGGATAAAACAACATAAATACTATTTAATAAAGCATAGGATAAAACAACATAAATACAATTTAATAAAGCATAGGATAAAACAACATAAATACAATTTAATAAAGCATAGGATAAAACAACATAAATTCAATTTAATAAAGCATAGGATAAAACAACATAAATAAAAATTAATAAAGCTTAGGTTAAAACAACATAAATACAATTTAATAAAGCATAGGATAAAACAACATAAATACAATTTAATAAAGCATAGGATAAAACAACATAAATACTTTTTAATAAAGCATAGGATAAAACCACATAAATACAATTTAATAAAGCACAGGATAAAACAACATAAATACAATTTAATAAAGCATAGGATAAAACTACATAAATACAATTTAAAAAAGCATAGGATAAAACAACATAAATACAATTTAATAAAGCATAGGATAAAACAACATAAATACAATTTAATAAAGCATACATTAAAACAACATAAATACAATTAAATAAAGCATAGGATAAAACAATATAAATACAATTTAATAAAGCATAGGTTAAAACAACATAAATACAATTTAATAAAGCATAGGATAAAACAACATAAATACAATTTAATAAAGCATAGGATAAAACAACATAAATTCAATTTAATAAAGCATAGGATAAAACAACATAAATAAAAATTAATAAAGCTTAGGTTAAAACAACATAAATACAATTTAATAAAGCATAGGATAAAACAACATAAATACAATTTAATAAAGCATAGGATAAAACAACATAAATACTTTTTAATAAAGCATAGGATAAAACCACATAAATACAATTTAATAAAGCACAGGATAAAACAACATAAATACAATTTAATAAAGCATAGGATAAAACAACATAAATACAATTTAAAAAAGCATAGGATAAAACAACATAAATACAATTTAATAAAGCATAGGATAAAACAACATAAATACAATTTAATAAAGCATACATTAAAACAACATAAATACAATTAAATAAAGCATAGGATAAAACAATATAAATACAATTTAATAAAGCATAGGTTAAAACAACATAAATACAATTTAATAAAGCATAGGATAAAACAACATAAATACAATTTAAGAAAGCATAGGTTAAAACAACATAAATACAATTTAATAAAACATAGGATAAAACAACATAAATACAATTTAATAAAGCATAGGCTAAAACTACATAAATACAATTTAATAAAGCATAGGATAAAACAAATTAAATACAATTTAATAAAGCATAGGATAAAACAACATGAATTCAATTTAATAAAGCATAGGATAAAATAACATAAATACAATTTAATAAAGCATGGGATAAAACAACATAAATACAATTTAATAAAGCATAAGATAAAACAACATGAATACAATTTAATAAAGCATAGGATAAAACAACATAAATCAAATTTAATAAAGCATAGGATAAAACAACATAAATACTATTTAATAAAGCATAGGATAAAACAACATAAATAAAATTTAATAAAGCATAGGATAAAACAACATAAATAAAATTTAATGAAGCATAGCATAAAACAACATAAATACAATTTAATAAAGCATAGGTTAAAACAGCATAAATACAGTTTAATAAAGCATAGGATAAAACAACATAAATACAATTTAATAAAGCATAGGATAAAACAACATCAATACAATTTAATAAAGCATAGGTTAAAACAGCATAAATACAGTTTAATAAAGCATAGGATAAAACAACATAAATCAAATTTAATAAAGCATAGGATAAAACAACATAAATCAAATTTAATAAAGCATAGGATAAAACAACATAAATACTATTTAATAAAGCATAGGATAAAACAACATAAATACAATTTAATAAAGCATAGGATAAAACAACATAAATACAATTTAATAAAGCATAGGATAAAACAACATAAATACAATTTAATAAAGCATAGGATAAAACAAAATAAATTCAATTTAATAAAGCATAGGATAAAACAACATAAATAAAATTTAATAAAGCTTAGGTTAAAACAACATAAATACAATTTAATAAAGCATAGGATAAAACAACATAAATACAATTTAATAAAGCATAGGATAAAACAACATAAATACTTTTTAATAAAGCTCAGGATAAAACCACATAAATACAATTTAATAAAGCACAGGATAAAACAACATAAATACAATTTAATAAAGCATAGGATAAAACTACATAAATACAATTTAATAAAGCATAGGATAAAACAACATAAATACAATTTAATAAAGCATAGGATAAAACAACATAAATACAATTTAATAAAGCATACATTAAAACAACATGAATACAATTAAATAAAGCATAGGATAAAACAATATAAATACAATTTAATAAAGCATAGGTTAAAACAACATAAATACAATTTAATAAAGCATAGGATAAAACAACATAAATACAATTTAATAAAGCATAGGATAAAATAACATAAATACAATTTAATAAAGCATAGGATAAAACAACATAAATACAATTTAATAAAGCATAAGATAAAACAACATGAATACAATTTAATAAAGCATAGGTTAAAACAACATAAATACAATTTAATAAAGCATAGGATAAAACAACATAAATACAATTTAATAAAGCATAGGATAAAACAACATAAATACAATTTAATAAAGCATAGGTTAAAACAGCATAAATACAGTTTAATAAAGCATAGGATAAAACAACATAAATACAATTTAATAAAGCATAGGATAAAACAACATAAATCAAATTTAATAAAGCATAGGATAAAACAACATAAATCAAATTTAATAAAGCATAGGATAAAACAACATAAATACAATTTAATAAAGCATAGGATAAAACAACATAAATACAATTTAATAAAGCATAGGATAAAACAACATAAATACAATTTAATAAAGCATAGGATAAAACAACATAAATACAATTTAATAAAGCATAGGATAAAACAACATAAATACTTTTAAATAAAGCATAGGTTAAAACAACATAAATACAATTTAATAAAGCATAGGATAAAACAACATAAATACAATTTAATAAAGCATAGGATAAAATAACATAAATACAATTTAATAAAGCATAGGATAAAACAACATAAATACAATTTAATAAAGCATAAGATAAAACAACATGAATACAATTTAATAAAGCATAGGTTAAAACAACATAAATACAATTTAATAAAGCATAGGATAAAACAACATAAATACAATTTAATAAAGCATAGGATAAAACAACATAAATACAATTTAATAAAGCATAGGTTAAAACAGCATAAATACAGTTTAATAAAGCATAGGATAAAACAACATAAATACAATTTAATAAAGCATAGGATAAAACAACATAAATCAAATTTAATAAAGCATAGGATAAAACAACATAAATCAAATTTAATAAAGCATAGGATAAAACAACATAAATACAATTTAATAAAGATTAGGATAAAACAACATAAATACAATTTAATAAAGCATAGGATAAAACAACATAAATACAATTTAATAAAGCATAGGATAAAACAACATAAATACAATTTAATAAAGCATAGGATAAAACAACATAAATACTTTTAAATAAAGCATAGGATAAAACAACATAAATACAATTTAATAAAGCATAGGATAAAACAACATAAATAAAATTTAATAAAGCATAGGATAAAACAACATAAATAAAATTTAATAAAGCATAGGATAAAACAACATAAATACAATTTAATAAAGCATAGGTTAAAACAGCATAAATACAGTTTAATAAAGCATAGGATAAAACAACATAAATCAAATTTAATAAAGCATAGGATAAAACAACATAAATCAAATTTAATAAAGCATAGGATAAAACAACATAAATACTATTTAATAAAGCATAGGATAAAACAACATAAATACAATTTAATAAAGCATAGGATAAAACAACATAAATACAATTTAATAAAGCATAGGATAAAACAACATAAATACAATTTAATAAAGCATAGGATAAAACAAAATAAATTCAATTTAATAAAGCATAGGATAAAACAATATAAATACAATTTAATAAAGCATAGGTTAAAACAACATAAATACAATTTAATAAAGTATAGGATAAAACAACATAAATACAATTTAATAAAGCATAGGATAAAACAACATAAATACAATTTAATAAAGCATAGGATAAAACAACATAAATACAATTTAATAAAGCATACATTAAAACAACATAAATACAATTAAATAAAGAATAGGATAAAACAATATAAATACAATTTAATAAAGCATAGGTTAAAACAACATAAATACAATTTAATAAAGCATAGGATAAAACAACATAAATACAATTTAAGAAAGCATAGGTTAAAACAACATAAATACAATTTAATAAAGCATAGGATAAAACAACATAAATACAATTTAAGAAAGCATAGGTTAAAACAACATAAATACAATTTAATAAAGCATAGGATAAAACAACATAAATACAATTTAATAAAGCATAGGCTAAAACTACATAAATACAATTTAATAAAGCATAGGATAAATCAAATTAAATACAATTTAATAAAGCATAGGATAAAACAACATACATTCAATTTGATAAAGCATAGGATAAAATAACATAAATACAATTTAATAAAGCATAGGATAAAACAACATAAATACAATTTAATAAAGCATAGGATAAAACAACATAAATACTTTTTAATAAAGCATAGGATAAAACCACATAAATACAATTTAATAAAGCATAGGATAAAACAACATAAATACAATTTAATAAAGCATAGGATAAAACAACATAAATAAAATTTAATAAAGCATAGGATAAAACAACATAAATAAAATTTAATATAGCATAGGATAAAACAACATAAATACAATTTAATAAAGCATAGGATAAAACAACATAAATAAAATTTAATAAAGCATAGGATAAAACAACATATATAAAATTTAATAAAGCATAGGATAAAACAACATAAATACAATTTAATAAAGCATAGGTTAAAACAGCATAAATACAGTTTAATAAAGCATAGGATAAAACAACATAAATCAAATTTAATAAAGCATAGGATAAAACAACATAAATACTATTTAATAAAGCATAGGATAAAACAACATAAATACAATTTAATAAAGCATAGGATAAAACAACATAAATACAATTTAATAAAGCATAGGATAAAACAACATAAATTCAATTTAATAAAGCATAGGATAAAACAACATAAATAAAAATTAATAAAGCTTAGGTTAAAACAACATAAATACAATTTAATAAAGCATAGGATAAAACAACATAAATACAATTTAATAAAGCATAGGATAAAACAACATAAATACTTTTTAATAAAGCATAGGATAAAACCACATAAATACAATTTAATAAAGCACAGGATAAAACAACATAAATACAATTTAATAAAGCATAGGATAAAACTACATAAATACAATTTAAAAAAGCATAGGATAAAACAACATAAATACAATTTAATAAAGCATAGGATAAAACAACATAAATACAATTTAATAAAGCATACATTAAAACAACATAAATACAATTAAATAAAGCATAGGATAAAACAATATAAATACAATTTAATAAAGCATAGGTTAAAACAACATAAATACAATTTAATAAAGCATAGGATAAAACAACATAAATACAATTTAAGAAAGCATAGGTTAAAACAACATAAATACAATTTAATAAAGCATAGGATAAAACAACATAAATACAATTTAATAAAGCATAGGCTAAAACTACATAAATACAATTTAATAAAGCATAGGATAAAACAAATTAAATACAATTTAATAAAGCATAGGATAAAACAACATGAATTCAATTTAATAAAGCATAGGATAAAATAACATAAATACAATTTAATAAAGCATAGGATAAAACAACATAAATACAATTTAATAAAGCATAAGATAAAACAACATGAATACAATTTAATAAAGCATAGGTTAAAACAACATAAATACAATTTAATAAAGCATAGGATAAAACAACATAAATACAATTTAATAAAGCATAGGATAAAACAACATAAATCCAATTTAATAAAGCATAGGTTAAAACAGCATAAATACAGTTTAATAAAGCATAGGATAAAACAACATAAAAACAATTTAATAAAGCATAGGATAAAACAACATAAATCAAATTTAATAAAGCATAGGATAAAACAACATAAATACTATTTAATAAAGCATAGTATAAAACAACATAAATAAAATTTAATAAAGCATAGGATAAAACAACATAAATTCAATTTAATAAAGCATAGGATAAAACAACATAAATACAATTTAATAAAGCATTGGTTAAAACAGCATAAATACAGTTTAATAAAGCATAGGATAAAACAACATAAATCAAATTTAATAAAGCATAGGATAAAACAACATAAATCAAATTTAATAAAGCATAGGATAAAACAACATAAATACTATTTAATAAAGCATAGGATAAAACAACATAAATACAATTTAATAAAGCATGGGATAAAACAACATAAATACAATTTAATAAAGCATAGGATAAAACAACATAAATACAATTTAATAAAGCATAGGATAAAACAACATAAATTCAATTTAATAAAGCATAGGATAAAACAACATAAATAAAAATTAATAAAGCTTAGGTTAAAACAACATAAATACAATTTAAGAAAGCATAGGTTAAAACAACATAAATACAATTTAATAAAGCATAGGATAAAACAACATAAATACAATTTAATAAAGCATAGGCTAAAACTACATAAATACAATTTAATAAAGCATAGGATAAAACAAATTAAATACAATTTAATAAAGCATAGGATAAAACAACATGAATTCAATTTAATAAAGCATAGGATAAAATAACATAAATACAATTTAATAAAGCATAGGATAAAACAACATAAATACAATTTAATAAAGCATAAGATAAAACAACATGAATACAATTTAATAAAGCATAGGTTAAAACAACATAAATACAATTTAATAAAGCATAGGATAAAACAACATAAATACAATTTAATAAAGCATAGGATAAAACAACATAAATTCAATTTAATAAAGCATAGGATAAAACAACATAAATAAAAATTAATAAAGCTTAGGTTAAAACAACATAAATACAATTTAATAAAGCATAGGATAAAACAACATAAATACAATTTAATAAAGCATAGGATAAAACAACATAAATACTTTTTAATAAAGCATAGGAAAAAACCACATAAATACAATTTAATAAAGCACAGGATAAAACAACATAAATACAATTTAATAAAGCATAGGATAAAACAACATAAATACAATTTAAAAAAGCATAGGATAAAACAACATAAATTCAATTTAATAAAGCATAGGATAAAACAACATAAATAAAATTTAATAAAGCATAGGATAAAACAACATATATAAAATTTAATAAAGCATAGGATAAAACAACATAAATACAATTTAATAAAGCATAGGTTAAAACAGCATAAATACAGTTTAATAAAGCATAGGATAAAACAACATAAATCAAATTTAATAAAGCATAGGATAAAACAACATAAATACTATTTAATAAAGCATAGGATAAAACAACATAAATACAATTTAATAAAGCATAGGATAAAACAACATAAATACAATTTAATAAAGCATAGGATAAAACAACATAAATTCAATTTAATAAAGCATAGGATAAAACAACATAAATAAAAATTAATAAAGCTTAGGTTAAAACAACATAAATACAATTTAATAAAGCATAGGATAAAACAACATAAATACAATTTAATAAAGCATAGGATAAAACAACATAAATACTTTTTAATAAAGCATAGGATAAAACCACATAAATACAATTTAATAAAGCACAGGATAAAACAACATAAATACAATTTAATAAAGCATAGGATAAAACTACATAAATACAATTTAAAAAAGCATAGGATAAAACAACATAAATACAATTTAATAAAGCATAGGATAAAACAACATAAATACAATTTAATAAAGCATACATTAAAACAACATAAATACAATTAAATAAAGCATAGGATAAAACAATATAAATACAATTTAATAAAGCATAGGTTAAAACAACATAAATACAATTTAATAAAGCATAGGATAAAACAACATAAATACAATTTAAGAAAGCATAGGTTAAAACAACATAAATACAATTTAATAAAGCATAGGATAAAACAACATAAATACAATTTAATAAAGCATAGGCTAAAACTACATAAATACAATTTAATAAAGCATAGGATAAAACAAATTAAATACAATTTAATAAAGCATAGGATAAAACAACATGAATTCAATTTAATAAAGCATAGGATAAAATAACATAAATACAATTTAATAAAGCATAGGATAAAACAACATAAATACAATTTAATAAAGCATAAGATAAAACAACATGAATACAATTTAATAAAGCATAGGTTAAAACAACATAAATACAATTTAATAAAGCATAGGATAAAACAACATAAATACAATTTAATAAAGCATAGGATAAAACAACATAAATCCAATTTAATAAAGCATAGGTTAAAACAGCATAAATACAGTTTAATAAAGCATAGGATAAAACAACATAAAAACAATTTAATAAAGCATAGGATAAAACAACATAAATCAAATTTAATAAAGCATAGGATAAAACAACATAAATACTATTTAATAAAGCATAGTATAAAACAACATAAATAAAATTTAATAAAGCATAGGATAAAACAACATAAATTCAATTTAATAAAGCATAGGATAAAACAACATAAATACAATTTAATAAAGCATTGGTTAAAACAGCATAAATACAGTTTAATAAAGCATAGGATAAAACAACATGAATCAAATTTAATAAAGCATAGGATAAAACAACATAAATCAAATTTAATAAAGCATAGGATAAAACAACATAAATACTATTTAATAAAGCATAGGATAAAACAACATAAATACAATTTAATAAAGCATAGGATAAAACAACATAAATTCAATTTAATAAAGCATAGGATAAAACAACATAAATAAAAATTAATAAAGCTTAGGTTAAAACAACATAAATACAATTTAAGAAAGCATAGGTTAAAACAACATAAATACAATTTAATAAAGCATAGGATAAAACAACATAAATACAATTTAATAAAGCATAGGCTAAAACTACATAAATACAATTTAATAAAGCATAGGATAAAACAAATTAAATACAATTTAATAAAGCATAGGATAAAACAACATGAATTCAATTTAATAAAGCATAGGATAAAATAACATAAATACAATTTAATAAAGCATAGGATAAAACAACATAAATACAATTTAATAAAGCATAAGATAAAACAACATGAATACAATTTAATAAAGCATAGGTTAAAACAACATAAATACAATTTAATAAAGCATAGGATAAAACAACATAAATACAATTTAATAAAGCATAGGATAAAACAACATAAATTCAATTTAATAAAGCATAGGATAAAACAACATAAATAAAAATTAATAAAGCTTAGGTTAAAACAACATAAATACAATTTAATAAAGCATAGGATAAAACAACATAAATACAATTTAATAAAGCATAGGATAAAACAATATAAATACTTTTTAATAAAGCATAGGATAAAACCACATAAATACAATTTAATAAAGCACAGGATAAAACAACATAAATACAATTTAATAAAGCATAGGATAAAACAACATAAATACAATTTAAAAAAGCATAGGATAAAACAACATAAATACAATTTAATAAAGCATAGGATAAAACAAAATAAATTCAATTTAATAAAGCATAGGATAAAACAACATAAATAAAATTTAATAAAGCTTAGGTTAAAACAACATAAATACAATTTAATAAAGCATAGGATAAAACAACATAAATACAATTTAATAAAGCATAGGATAAAACAACATCAATACAATTTAATAAAGCATAGGTTAAAACAGCATAAATACAGTTTAATAAAGCATAGGATAAAACAACATAAATCAAATTTAATAAAGCATAGGATAAAACAACATAAATCAAATTTAATAAAGCATAGGATAAAACAACATAAATACTATTTAATAAAGCATAGGATAAAACAACATAAATACAATTTAATAATGCATAGGATAAAACAACATAAATACAATTTAATAAAGCATAGGATAAAACAACATAAATACAATTTAATAAAGCATAGGATAAAACAAAATAAATTCAATTTAATAAAGCATAGGATAAAACAACATAAATAAAATTTAATAAAGCTTAGGTTAAAACAACATAAATACAATTTAATAAAGCATAGGATAAAACAACATAAATACAATTTAATAAAGCATAGGATAAAACAACATAAATACTTTTTAATAAAGCTTAGGATAAAACCACATAAATACAATTTAATAAAGCACAGGATAAAACAACATAAATACAATTTAATAAAGCATAGGATAAAACAACATAAATACAATTTAATAAAGCATAGGATAAAACAACATAAATACTATTTAATAAAGCATAGGATAAAACAACATAAATACAATTTAATAAAGCATAGGTTAAAACAGCATAAATACAGTTTAATAAAGCATAGGATAAAACAACATAAATCAAATTTAATAAAGCATAGGATAAAACAACATAAATCAAATTTAATAAAGCATAGGATAAAACAACATAAATACTATTTAATAAAGCATAGGATAAAACAACATAAATACAATTTAATAATGCATAGGATAAAACAACATAAATACAATTTAATAAAGCATAGGATAAAACAACATAAATACAATTTAATAAAGCATAGGATAAAACAAAATAAATTCAATTTAATAAAGCATAGGATAAAACAACATAAATAAAATTTAATAAAGCTTAGGTTAAAACAACATAAATACAATTTAATAAAGCATAGGATAAAACAACATAAATACAATTTAATAAAGCATAGGATAAAACAACATAAATACTTTTTAATAAAGCTTAGGATAAAACCACATAAATACAATTTAATAAAGCACAGGATAAAACAACATAAATACAATTTAATAAAGCATAGGATAAAACAACATAAATACAATTTAATAAAGCATAGGATAAAACAACATAAATACTATTTAATAAAGCATAGGATAAAACAACATAAATACAATTTAATAAAGCATAGGTTAAAACAGCATAAATACAGTTTAATAAAGCATAGGATAAAACAACATAAATACAATTTAATAAAGCATAGGATAAAACAACATAAATCAAATTTAATAAAGCATAGGATAAAACAACATAAATCAAATTTAATAAAGCATAGGATAAAAAAACATAAATACAATTTAATAAAGCATAGGATAAAACAACATAAATACAATTTAATAAAGCATAGGATAAAACAACATAAATACAATTTAATAAAGCATAGGATAAAACAACATAAATACTTTTTAATAAAGCATAGGATAAAACAACATAAATAAAATTTAATAAAACATAGGATAAAACAACATAAATACTTTTTAATAAAGCATAGGATAAAACAACATAAATAAAATTTAATAAAACATAGGATAAAACAACATAAATACAATTTAATAAAGCATAGGATAAAACAACATAAATACAATTTAATAAAGCATAGGATAAAACAACATAAATACTATTTAATAAAGCATAGGATAAAACAACATAAATACAATTTAATAAAGCATAGGAAAAAACAACATAAATACAATTTAATAAAGCATAGGATAAAACAACATAAATACAATTTAATAAAGCATAGGATAAAACAACATAAATACTTTTAAATAAAGCATAGGATAAAACAACATAAATACAATTTAATAAAGCATAGGATAAAACAACATAAATAAAATTTAATAAAGCATAGGATAAAACAACATAAATAAAATTTAATAAAGCATAGGATAAAACAACATAAATACAATTTAATAAAGCATAGGTTAAAACAGCATAAATACAGTTTAATAAAGCATAGGATAAAACAACATAAATCAAATTTAATAAAGCATAGGATAAAACAACATAAATCAAATTTAATAAAGCATAGGATAAAACAACATAAATACTATTTAATAAAGCATAGGATAAAACAACATAAATACAATTTAATAAAGCATAGGATAAAACAACATAAATACAATTTAATAAAGCATAGGATAAAACAACATAAATACAATTTAATAAAGCATAGGATAAAACAAAATAAATTCAATTTAATAAAGCATAGGATAAAACAATATAAATACAATTTAATAAAGCATAGGTTAAAACAACATAAATACAATTTAATAAAGTATAGGATAAAACAACATAAATACAATTTAATAAAGCATAGGATAAAACAACATAAATACAATTTAATAAAGCATAGGATAAAACAACATAAATAAAATTTAATAAAGCATAGGATAAAACAACATAAATACAATTTAATAAAGCATAGGTTAAAACAGCATAAATACAGTTTAATAAAGCATAGGATAAAACAACATAAATCAAATTTAATAAAGCATAGGATAAAACAACATAAATCAAATTTAATAAAGCATAGGATAAAACAACATAAATACAATTTAATAAAGCATAGGTTAAAACAGCATAAATACAGTTTAATAAAGCATAGGATAAAACAACATAAATCAAATTTAATAAAGCATAGGATAAAACAACATAAATACTATTTAATAAAGCATAGGATAAAACAACATAAATACAATTTAATAAAGCATAGGATAAAACAACATAAATACAATTTAATAAAGCATAGGATAAAACAACATAAATTCAATTTAATAAAGCATAGGATAAAACAACATAAATAAAAATTAATAAAGCTTAGGTTAAAACAACATAAATACAATTTAATAAAGCATAGGATAAAACAACATAAATACAATTTAATAAAGCATAGGATAAAACAACATAAATACTTTTTAATAAAGCATAGGATAAAACCACATAAATACAATTTAATAAAGCACAGGATACAACAACATAAATACAATTTAATAAAGCATAGGATAAAACAACATAAATACAATTTAAAAAAGCATAGGATAAAACAACATAAATACAATTTAATAAAGCATAGGATAAAACAACATAAATACAATTTAATAAAGCATACATTAAAACAACATAAATACAATTAAATAAAGCATAGGATAAAACAATATAAATACAATTTAATAAAGCATAGGTTAAAACAACATAAATAAAATTTAATAAAACATAGGATAAAACAACATAAATACAATTTAATAAAGCATAGGATAAAACAACATAAATACAATTTAAACAACATAAATACAATTTAATAAAGCATAGGAAAAAACAACATAAATACAATTTAATAAAGCATAGGATAAAACAACATAAATACAATTTAATAAAGCATAGGATAAAACAACATAAATACAATTTAATAAAGCATAGGATAAAACAACATAAATACTTTTAAATAAAGCATAGGATAAAACAACATAAATACAATTTAATAAAGCATAGGATAAAACAACATAAATAAAATTTAATAAAGCATAGGATAAAACAACATAAATAAAATTTAATAAAGCATAGGATAAAACAACATAAATACAATTTAATAAAGCATAGGTTAAAACAGCATAAATACAGTTTAATAAAGCATAGGATAAAACAACATAAATCAAATTTAATAAAGCATAGGATAAAACAACATAAATCAAATTTAATAAAGCATAGGATAAAACAACATAAATACTATTTAATAAAGCATAGGATAAAACAACATAAATACAATTTAATAAAGCATAGGATAAAACAACATAAATACAATTTAATAAAGCATAGGATAAAACAACATAAATACAATTTAATAAAGCATAGGATAAAACAAAATAAATTCAATTTAATAAAGCATAGGATAAAACAATATAAATACAATTTAATAAAGCATAGGTTAAAACAACATAAATACAATTTAATAAAGTATAGGATAAAACAACATAAATACAATTTAATAAAGCATAGGATAAAACAACATAAATACAATTTAATAAAGCATAGGTTAAAACAGCATAAATACAGTTTAATAAAGCATAGGATAAAACAACATAAATCAAATTTAATAAAGCATAGGATAAAACAACATAAATCAAATTTAATAAAGCATAGGATAAAACAACATAAATACAATTTAATAAAGCATAGGTTAAAACAGCATAAATACAGTTTAATAAAGCATAGGATAAAACAACATAAATCAAATTTAATAAAGCATAGGATAAAACAACATAAATACTATTTAATAAAGCATAGGATAAAACAACATAAATACAATTTAATAAAGCATAGGATAAAACAACATAAATACAATTTAATAAAGCATAGGATAAAACAACATAAATTCAATTTAATAAAGCATAGGATAAAACAACATAAATAAAAATTAATAAAGCTTAGGTTAAAACAACATAAATACAATTTAATAAAGCATAGGATAAAACAACATAAATACAATTTAATAAAGCATAGGATAAAACAACATAAATACTTTTTAATAAAGCATAGGATAAAACCACATAAATACAATTTAATAAAGCACAGGATAAAACAACATAAATACAATTTAATAAAGCATAGGATAAAACAACATAAATACAATTTAAAAAAGCATAGGATAAAACAACATAAATACAATTTAATAAAGCATAGGATAAAACAACATAAATACAATTTAATAAAGCATAGGTTAAAACAGCATAAATACAGTTTAATAAAGCATAGGATAAAACAACATAAAAACAATTTAATAAAGCATAGGATAAAACAACATAAATCAAATTTAATAAAGCATAGGATAAAACAACATAAATCAAATTTAATAAAGCATAGGATAAAACAACATAAATACTATTTAATAAAGCATAGGATAAAACAACATAAATAAAATTTAATAAAGCATAGGATAAAACAACATAAATAAAATTTAATGAAGCATAGGATAAAACAACATAAATACAATTTAATAAAGCATAGGTTAAAACAGCATAAATACAGTTTAATAAAGCATAGGATAAAACAACATAAATACAATTTAATAAAGCATAGGATAAAACAACATCAATACAATTTAATAAAGCATAGGTTAAAACAGCATAAATACAGTTTAATAAAGCATAGGATAAAACAACATAAATCAAATTTAATAAAGCATAGGATAAAACAACATAAATCAAATTTAATAAAGCATAGGATAAAACAACATAAATACTATTTAATAAAGCATAGGATAAAACAACATAAATACAATTTAATAAAGCATAGGATAAAACAACATAAATACAATTTAATAAAGCATAGGATAAAACAACATAAATACAATTTAATAAAGCATAGGATAAAACAAAATAAATTCAATTTAATAAAGCATAGGATAAAACAACATAAATAAAATTTAATAAAGCTTAGGTTAAAACAACATAAATACAATTTAATAAAGCATAGGATAAAACAACATAAATACAATTTAATAAAGCATAGGATAAAACAACATAAATACTTTTTAATAAAGCTTAGGATAAAACCACATAAATACAATTTAATAAAGCACAGGATAAAACAACATAAATACAATTTAATAAAGCATAGGATAAAACAACATAAATACAATTTAATAAAGCATAGGATAAAACAACATAAATACTATTTAATAAAGCATAGGATAAAACAACATAAATACAATTTAATAAAGCATAGGTTAAAACAGCATAAATACAGTTTAATAAAGCATAGGATAAAACAACATAAATACAATTTAATAAAGCATAGGATAAAACAACATAAATCAAATTTAATAAAGCATAGGATAAAACAACATAAATCAAATTTAATAAAGCATAGGATAAAACAACATAAATACAATTTAATAAAGCATAGGATAAAACAACATAAATACAATTTAATAAAGCATAGGATAAAACAACATAAATACAATTTAATAAAGCATAGGATAAAACAACATAAATACTTTTTAATAAACCATAGGATAAAACAACATAAATAAAATTTAATAAAGCATAGGATAAAACAACATAAATACAATTTAATAAAGCATAGGATAAAACAACATAAATACAATTTAATAAAGCATAGGATAAAACAACATAAATACTTTTTAATAAACCATAGGATAAAACAACATAAATAAAATTTAATGAAGCATAGGATAAAACAACATAAATACAATTTAATAAAGCATAGGTTAAAACAGCATAAATACAGTTTAATAAAGCATAGGATAAAACAACATAAATACAATTTAATAAAGCATAGGATAAAACAACATCAATACAATTTAATAAAGCATAGGTTAAAACAGCATAAATACAGTTTAATAAAGCATAGGATAAAACAACATAAATCAAATTTAATAAAACATAGGATAAAACAACATAAATACAATTTAATAAAGCATAGGATAAAACAACATAAATACAATTTAATAAAGCATAGGATAAAACAACATAAATACTATTTAATAAAGCATAGGATAAAACAACATAAATACAATTTAATAAAGCATAGGAAAAAACAACATAAATACAATTTAATAAAGCATAGGATAAAACAACATAAATACAATTTAATAAAGCATAGGATAAAACAACATAAATACTTTTAAATAAAGCATAGGATAAAACAACATAAATACAATTTAATAAAGCATAGGATAAAACAACATAAATAAAATTTAATAAAGCATAGGATAAAACAACATAAATAAAATTTAATAAAGCATAGGATAAAACAACATAAATACAATTTAATAAAGCATAGGTTAAAACAGCATAAATACAGTTTAATAAAGCATAGGATAAAACAACATAAATCAAATTTAATAAAGCATAGGATAAAACAACATAAATCAAATTTAATAAAGCATAGGATAAAACAACATAAATACTATTTAATAAAGCATAGGATAAAACAACATAAATACAATTTAATAAAGCATAGGATAAAACAACATAAATACAATTTAATAAAGCATAGGATAAAACAACATAAATACAATTTAATAAAGCATAGGATAAAACAAAATAAATTCAATTTAATAAAGCATAGGATAAAACAATATAAATACAATTTAATAAAGCATAGGTTAAAACAACATAAATACAATTTAATAAAGTATAGGATAAAACAACATAAATACAATTTAATAAAGCATAGGATAAAACAACATAAATACAATTTAATAAAGCATAGGATAAAACAACATAAATAAAATTTAATAAAGCATAGGATAAAACAACATAAATACAATTTAATAAAGCATAGGTTAAAACAGCATAAATACAGTTTAATAAAGCATAGGATAAAACAACATAAATCAAATTTAATAAAGCATAGGATAAAACAACATAAATCAAATTTAATAAAGCATAGGATAAAACAACATAAATACAATTTAATAAAGCATAGGTTAAAACAGCATAAATACAGTTTAATAAAGCATAGGATAAAACAACATAAATCAAATTTAATAAAGCATAGGATAAAACAACATAAATACTATTTAATAAAGCATAGGATAAAACAACATAAATACAATTTAATAAAGCATAGGATAAAACAACATAAATACAATTTAATAAAGCATAGGATAAAACAACATAAATTCAATTTAATAAAGCATAGGATAAAACAACATAAATAAAAATTAATAAAGCTTAGGTTAAAACAACATAAATACAATTTAATAAAGCATAGGATAAAACAACATAAATACAATTTAATAAAGCATAGGATAAAACAACATAAATACTTTTTAATAAAGCATAGGATAAAACCACATAAATACAATTTAATAAAGCACAGGATAAAACAACATAAATACAATTTAATAAAGCATAGGATAAAACAACATAAATACAATTTAAAAAAGCATAGGATAAAACAACATAAATACAATTTAATAAAGCATAGGATAAAACAACATAAATACAATTTAATAAAGCATACATTAAAACAACATAAATACAATTAAATAAAGCATAGGATAAAACAATATAAATACAATTTAATAAAGCATAGGTTAAAACAACATAAATACAATTTAATAAAGCATAGGATAAAACAAAATAAATTCAATTTAATAAAGCATAGGATAAAATAACATAAATACAATTTAATAAAGCATAGGATAAAACAACATAAATACAATTTAATAAAGCATAGGATAAAACAACATAAATACAATTTAATAAAGCATAGGATAAAACAACATAAATACAATTTAATAAAGCATAGGATAAAACAACATAAATACTTTTTAATAAAGCATAGGATAAAACAACATAAATAAAATTTAATAAAACATAGGATAAAACAACATAAATACTTTTTAATAAAGCATAGGATAAAACAACATAAATAAAATTTAATAAAACATAGGATAAAACAACATAAATACAATTTAATAAAGCATAGGATAAAACAACATAAATACAATTTAATAAAGCATAGGATAAAACAACATAAATACTATTTAATAAAGCATAGGATAAAACAACATAAATACAATTTAATAAAGCATAGGAAAAAACAACATAAATACAATTTAATAAAGCATAGGATAAAACAACATAAATACAATTTAATAAAGCATAGGATAAAACAACATAAATACTTTTAAATAAAGCATAGGATAAAACAACATAAATACAATTTAATAAAGCATAGGATAAAACAACATAAATAAAATTTAATAAAGCATAGGATAAAACAACATAAATAAAATTTAATAAAGCATAGGATAAAACAACATAAATACAATTTAATAAAGCATAGGTTAAAACAGCATAAATACAGTTTAATAAAGCATAGGATAAAACAACATAAATCAAATTTAATAAAGCATAGGATAAAACAACATAAATCAAATTTAATAAAGCATAGGATAAAACAACATAAATACTATTTAATAAAGCATAGGATAAAACAACATAAATACAATTTAATAAAGCATAGGATAAAACAACATAAATACAATTTAATAAAGCATAGGATAAAACAACATAAATACAATTTAATAAAGCATAGGATAAAACAAAATAAATTCAATTTAATAAAGCATAGGATAAAACAATATAAATACAATTTAATAAAGCATAGGTTAAAACAACATAAATACAATTTAATAAAGTATAGGATAAAACAACATAAATACAATTTAATAAAGCATAGGATAAAACAACATAAATACAATTTAATAAAGCATAGGATAAAACAACATAAATAAAATTTAATAAAGCATAGGATAAAACAACATAAATACAATTTAATAAAGCATAGGTTAAAACAGCATAAATACAGTTTAATAAAGCATAGGATAAAACAACATAAATCAAATTTAATAAAGCATAGGATAAAACAACATAAATCAAATTTAATAAAGCATAGGATAAAACAACATAAATACAATTTAATAAAGCATAGGTTAAAACAGCATAAATACAGTTTAATAAAGCATAGGATAAAACAACATAAATCAAATTTAATAAAGCATAGGATAAAACAACATAAATACTATTTAATAAAGCATAGGATAAAACAACATAAATACAATTTAATAAAGCATAGGATAAAACAACATAAATATAATTTAATAAAGCATAGGATAAAACAACATAAATTCAATTTAATAAAGCATAGGATAAAACAACATAAATAAAAATTAATAAAGCTTAGGTTAAAACAACATAAATACAATTTAATAAAGCATAGGATAAAACAACATAAATACAATTTAATAAAGCATAGGATAAAACAACATAAATACTTTTTAATAAAGCATAGGATAAAACCACATAAATACAATTTAATAAAGCACAGGATAAAACAACATAAATACAATTTAATAAAGCATAGGATAAAACAACATAAATACAATTTAAAAAAGCATAGGATAAAGCAACATAAATACAATTTAATAAAGCATAGGATAAAACAACATAAATACAATTTAATAAAGCATACATTAAAACAACATAAATACAATTAAATAAAGCATAGGATAAAACAATATAAATACAATTTAATAAAGCATAGGTTAAAACAACATAAATACAATTTAATAAAGCATAGGATAAAACAACATAAATACAATTTAAGAAAGCATAGGTTAAAACAACATAAATACAATTTAATAAAGCATAGGATAAAACAACATAAATACAATTTAATAAAGCATAGGCTAAAACTACATAAATACAATTTAATAAAGCATAGGATAAAACAAATTAAATACAATTTAATAAAGCATAGGATAAAACAACATGAATTCAATTTAATAAAGCATAGGATAAAATAACATAAATACAATTTAATAAAGCATAGGATAAAACAACATAAATACAATTTAATAAAGCATAAGATAAAACAACATGAATACAATTTAATAAAGCATAGGTTAAAACAACATAAATACAATTTAATAAAGCATAGGATAAAACAACATAAATACAATTTAATAAAGCATAGGATAAAACAACATAAATCCAATTTAATAAAGCATAGGTTAAAACAGCATAAATACAGTTTAATAAAGCATAGGATAAAACAACATAAAAACAATTTAATAAAGCATAGGATAAAACAACATAAATCAAATTTAATAAAGCATAGGATAAAACAACATAAATCAAATTTAATAAAGCATAGGATAAAACAACATAAATACTATTTAATAAAGCATAGGATAAAACAACATAAATAAAATTTAATAAAGCATAGGATAAAACAACATAAATAAAATTTAATGAAGCATAGGATAAAACAACATAAATACAATTTAATAAAGCATAGGTTAAAACAGCATAAATACAGTTTAATAAAGCATAGGATAAAACAACATAAATACAATTTAATAAAGCATAGGATAAAACAACATCAATACAATTTAATAAAGCATAGGTTAAAACAGCATAAATACAGTTTAATAAAGCATAGGATAAAACAACATAAATCAAATTTAATAAAGCATAGGATAAAACAACATAAATCAAATTTAATAAAGCATAGGATAAAACAACATAAATACTATTTAATAAAGCATAGGATAAAACAACATAAATACAATTTAATAAAGCATAGGATAAAACAACATAAATACAATTTAATAAAGCATAGGATAAAACAACATAAATACAATTTAATAAAGCATAGGATAAAACAAAATAAATTCAATTTAATAAAGCATAGGATAAAACAACATAAATAAAATTTAATAAAGCTTAGGTTAAAACAACATAAATACAATTTAATAAAGCATAGGATAAAACAACATAAATACAATTTAATAAAGCATAGGATAAAACAACATAAATACTTTTTAATAAAGCATAGGATAAAACAACATAAATACAATTTAATAAAGCATAGGATAAAACAACATAAATAAAATTTAATAAAGCATAGGATAAAACAACATAAATAAAATTTAATAAAGCATAGGATAAAACAACGTAAATACAATTTAATAAAGCATAGGTTAAAACAGCATAAATACAGTTTAATAAAGCATAGGATAAAACAACATAAATCAAATTTAATAAAGCATAGGATAAAACAACATAAATCAAATTTAATAAAGCATAGGATAAAACAACATAAATACTATTTAATAAAGCATAGGATAAAACAACATAAATACAATTTAATAAAGCATAGGATAAAACAACATAAATACAATTTAATAAAGCATAGGATAAAACAACATAAATACAATTTAAAAAAGCATAGGATAAAACAAAATAAATTTAATTTAATAAAGCATAGGATAAAACAACATAAATAAAATTTAATAAAGCTTAGGTTAAAACAACATAAATACAATTTAATAAAGCATAGGATAAAACAACATAAATACAATTTAATAAAGCATAGGATAAAACAACATAAATACTTTTTAATAAAGCATAGGATAAAACCACATAAATACAATTTAATAAAGCACAGGATAAAACAACATAAATACAATTTAATAAAGCATAGGATAAAACAACATAAATACAATTTAATAAAGCATAGGATAAAACAACATAAATACAATTTAATAAAGGATAGGATAAAACAACATAAATACAATTTAATAAAGCATACATTAAAACAACATAAATACAATTTAATAAAGCATACATTAAAACAACATAAATACAATTAAATAAAGCATAGGATAAAACAACATAAATATAATTTAATAAAGCATAGGATAAAACAACATAAATACAATTTAAGAAAGCATAGGATAAAACAGCATAAATACAGTTTAATAAAGCATAGGATAAAACAACATAAATAAAATTTAATAAAGCATAGGATAAAACAACATAAATAAAATTTAATGAAGCATAGGATAAAACAACATAAATACAATTTAATAAAGCATAGGTTAAAACAGCATAAATACAGTTTAATAAAGCATAGGATAAAACAACATAAATACAATTTAATAAAGCATAGGATAAAACAACATCAATACAATTTAATAAAGCATAGGTTAAAACAGCATAAATACAGTTTAATAAAGCATAGGATAAAACAACATAAATCAAATTTAATAAAGCATAGGATAAAACAACATAAATCAAATTTAATAAAGCATAGGATAAAACAACATAAATACTATTTAATAAAGCATAGGATAAAACAACATAAATACAATTTAATAAAGCATAGGATAAAACAACATAAATACAATTTAATAAAGCATAGGATAAAACAACATAAATACAATTTAATAAAGCATAGGATAAAACAAAATAAATTCAATTTAATAAAGCATAGGATAAAACAACATAAATAAAATTTAATAAAGCTTAGGTTAAAACAACATAAATACAATTTAATAAAGCATAGGATAAAACAACATAAATACAATTTAATAAAGCATAGGATAAAACAACATAAATACTTTTTAATAAAGCTTAGGATAAAACCACATAAATACAATTTAATAAAGCACAGGATAAAACAACATAAATACAATTTAATAAAGCATAGGATAAAACAACATAAATACAATTTAATAAAGCATAGGATAAAACAACATAAATACTATTTAATAAAGCATAGGATAAAACAACATAAATACAATTTAATAAAGCATAGGTTAAAACAGCATAAATACAGTTTAATAAAGCATAGGATAAAACAACATAAATACAATTTAATAAAGCATAGGATAAAACAACATAAATCAAATTTAATAAAGCATAGGATAAAACAACATAAATCAAATTTAATAAAGCATAGGATAAAACAACATAAATACAATTTAATAAAGCATAGGATAAAACAACATAAATACAATTTAATAAAGCATAGGATAAAACAACATAAATACAATTTAATAAAGCATAGGATAAAACAACATAAATACTTTTTAATAAACCATAGGATAAAACAACATAAATAAAATTTAATAAAGCATAGGATAAAACAACATAAATACAATTTAATAAAGCATAGGATAAAACAACATAAATACAATTTAATAAAGCATAGGATAAAACAACATAAATACTTTTTAATAAAGCATAGGATAAAACAACATAAATACAATTTAATAAAGCATAGGATAAAACAACATAAATAAAATTTAATAAAGCATAGGATAAAACAACATAAATAAAATTTAATAAAGCATAGGATAAAACAACGTAAATACAATTTAATAAAGCATAGGTTAAAACAGCATAAATACAGTTTAATAAAGCATAGGATAAAACAACATAAATCAAATTTAATAAAGCATAGGATAAAACAACATAAATCAAATTTAATAAAGCATAGGATAAAACAACATAAATACTATTTAATAAAGCATAGGATAAAACAACATAAATACAATTTAATAAAGCATAGGATAAAACAACATAAATACAATTTAATAAAGCATAGGATAAAACAACATAAATACAATTTAAAAAAGCATAGGATAAAACAAAATAAATTTAATTTAATAAAGCATAGGATAAAACAACATAAATAAAATTTAATAAAGCTTAGGTTAAAACAACATAAATACAATTTAATAAAGCATAGGATAAAACAACATAAATACAATTTAATAAAGCATAGGATAAAACAACATAAATACTTTTTAATAAAGCATAGGATAAAACCACATAAATACAATTTAATAAAGCACAGGATAAAACAACATAAATACAATTTAATAAAGCATAGGATAAAACAACATAAATACAATTTAATAAAGCATAGGATAAAACAACATAAATACAATTTAATAAAGCATAGGATAAAACAACATAAATACAATTTAATAAAGCATACATTAAAACAACATAAATACAATTTAATAAAGCATACATTAAAACAACATAAATACAATTAAATAAAGCATAGGATAAAACAACATAAATATAATTTAATAAAGCATAGGATAAAACAACATAAATACAATTTAAGAAAGCATAGGATAAAACAACATAAATTCAATTTAATAAAGCATAGGATAAAATAACATAAATACAATTTAATAAAGCATAGGATAAAACAACATAAATACAATTTAATAAAGCATAGGATAAAACAACATAAATACAATTTAATAAAGCATAGGATAAAACAACATAAATACTATTTAATAAAGCATAGGATAAAACAACATAAATAAAATTTAATAAAGCATAGGATAAAACAACATAAATTCAATTTAATAAAGCATAGGATAAAACAACATGAATACAAATTAATAAAGCATAGGATAAAACAACATAAATACAATTTAATAAAGCATAGGATAAAACAACATAAATACAATTTAATAAAGCATAGGATAAAACAACATAAATACAATTTAATAAAGCATACATTAAAACAACATAAATACAATTTAATAAAGCATAGGTTAAAACAGCATAAATACAGTTTAATAAAGCATAGGCTAAAACTACATAAATACAATTTAATAAAGCATAGGATAAAACAAATTAAATACAATTTAATAAAGCATAGGATAAAACAACATAAATTCAATTTAATAAAGCATAGGATAAAATAACATAAATACAATTTAATAAAGCATAGGATAAAACAACATAAATACAATTTAATAAAGCATAGGATAAAACAACATAAATACAATTTAATAAAGCATAGGATAAAACAACATAAATTGAATTTAATAAAGCATAGGATAAAACAACATGAATACAATTTAATAAAGCATAGGATAAAACAACATAAATACAATTTAATAAAGCATAGGATAAAACAACATAAATACAATTTAATAAAGCATAGGAAAAAACAACATAAATACAATTTAATAAAGCATACATTAAAACAACATAAATACAATTTAATAAAGCATAGGTTAAAACAGCATAAATACAGTTTAATAAAGCATAGGATAAAACAACATAAATACAATTTAATAAAGCATAGGATAAAACAACATAAATACTTTTTAATAAAGCATAGGATAAAACAACATAAATAAAATTTAATAAAACATAGGATAAAACAACATAAATACAATTTAATAAAGCATAGGATAAAACAACATAAATACAATTTAATAAAGCATAGGATAAAACAATATAAATACTATTTAATAAAGCATAGGATAAAACAACATAAATACAATTTAATAAAGCATAGGATAAAACAACATAAATACAATTTAATAAAGCATAGGATAAAACAACATAAATAAAATTTAATAAAGCATAGGATAAAACAACATAAATACTTTTAAATAAAGCATAGGATAAAACAACATAAATACAATTTAATAAAGCATAGGATAAAACAACATAAATAAAATTTAATAAAGCATAGGATAAAACAACATAAATAAAATTTAATAAAGCTTAGGTTAAAACAACATAAATACAATTTAATAAAGCATAGGATAAAACAACATAAATACAATTTAATAAAGCATAGGATAAAACAACATAAATAAAATTTAATAAAGCATAGGATAAAACAACATAAATAAAATTTAATAAAGCTTAGGTTAAAACAACATAAATACAATTTAATAAAGCACAGGATAAAACAACATAAATACAATTTAATAAAGCATAGGATAAAACTACATAAATACAATTTAATAAAGCATAGGATAAAACAACATAAATACAATTTAATAAAGCATAGGATAAAACAACATAAATACAATTTAATAAAGCATACATTAAAACAACATAAATACAATTAAATAAAGCATAGGATAAAACAATATAAATACAATTTAATAAAGCATAGGTTAAAACAACGTAAATACAATTTAATAAAGCATAGGATAAAACAACATAAATACAATTTAATAAAGCATAGGATAAAATAACATAAATACAATTTAATAAAGCATAGGATAAAACAACATAAATACAATTTAATAAAGCATAGGATAAAACAACATAAATCAAATTTAATAAAGCATAGGATAAAACAACATAAATACTATTTAATAAAGCATAGGATAAAACAACATAAATAAAATTTAATAAAGCATAGGATAAAACAACATAAATAAAATTTAATGAAGCATAGGATAAAACAACATAAATACAATTTAATAAAGCATAGGATAAAACAACATAAATACAATTTAATAAAGCATAGGTTAAAACAGCATAAATACAGTTTAATAAAGCATAGGATAAAACAACATAAATACAATTTAATAAAGCATAGGATAAAACAGCATAAATCAAATTTAATAAAGCATAGGATAAAACAACATAAATACTATTTAATAAAGCATAGGTTAAAACAGCATAAATACAGTTTAATAAAGCATAGGATAAAACAACATAAATCAAATTTAATAAAGCATAGGATAAAACAACATAAATCAAATTTAATAAAGCATAGGATAAAACAACATAAATACTATTTAATAAAGCATAGGATAAAATAACATAAATACAATTTAATAAAGCATAGGATAAAACAACATAAATACAATTTAATAAAGCATAGGATAAAACAACATAAATACAATTTAATAAAGCATAGGATAAAACAACATAAATACTTTTTAATAAAGCATAGGATAAAACAACATAAATACAATTTAATAAAGCATAGGATAAAACAACATAAATAAAATTTAATAAAGCATAGGATAAAACAACATAAATAAAATTTAATAAAGCATAGGATAAAACAACATAAATACAATTTAATAAAGCATAGGTTAAAACAGCATAAATACAGTTTAATAAAGCATAGGATAGAACAACATAAATCAAATTTAATAAAGCATAGGATAAAACAACATAAATACAATTTAATAAAGCATAGGATAAAACAACATAAATACAATTTAATAAAGCATAGGATAAAACAACATAAATACAATTTAATAAAGCATAGGATAAAACAACATAAATACTTTTTAATAAAGCATAGGATAAAACAACATAAATCAAATTTAATAAAGCATAGGATAAAACAACATAAATCAAATTTAATAAAGCATAGGATAAAACAACATAAATACTATTTAATAAAGCATAGGTTAAAACAGCATAAATACAGTTTAATAAAGCATAGGATAAAACAACATAAATCAAATTTAATAAAGCATAGGATAAAACAACATAAATCAAATTTAATAAAGCATAGGATAAAACAACATAAATACTATTTAATAAAGCATAGGATAAAAAAACATAAATACAATTTAATAAAGCATAGGATAAAACAACATAAATACTTTTTAATAAAGCATAGGATAAAACAACATAAATACAATTTAATAAAGCATAGGATAAAACAACATAAATACAATTTAATAAAGCATAGGATAAAACAACATAAATACTTTTTAATAAAGCATAGGATAAAACAACATAAATACAATTTAATAAAGCATAGGATAAAACAACATAAATACAATTTAATAAAGCATAGGATAAAACAACATAAATACTTTTTAATAAAGCATAGGATAAAACAACATAAATACAATTTAATAAAGCATAGGATAAAACAACATAAATACAATTTAATAAAGCATAGGATAAAACAACATAAATACTTTTTAATAAAGCATAGGATAAAACAACATAAATACAATTTAATAAAGCATAGGATAAAACAACATAAATACAATTTAATAAAGCATAGGTTAAAACAGCATAAATACAGTTTAATAAAGCATAGGATAAAACAACATAAATACAATTTAATAAAGCATAGGATAAAACAGCATAAATCAAATTTAATAAAGCATAGGATAAAACAACATAAATACTATTTAATAAAGCATAGGTTAAAACAGCATAAATACAGTTTAATAAAGCATAGGATAAAACAACATAAATCAAATTTAATAAAGCATAGGATAAAACAACATAAATCAAATTTAATAAAGCATAGGATAAAACAACATAAATACTATTTAATAAAGCATAGGATAAAATAACATAAATACAATTTAATAAAGCATAGGATAAAACAACATAAATACAATTTAATAAAGCATAGGATAAAACAACATAAATACAATTTAATAAAGCATAGGATAAAACAACATAAATACTTTTTAATAAAGCATAGGATAAAACAACATAAATACAATTTAATAAAGCATAGGATAAAACAACATAAATAAAATTTAATAAAGCATAGGATAAAACAACATAAATAAAATTTAATAAAGCATAGGATAAAACAACATAAATACAATTTAATAAAGCATAGGTTAAAACAGCATAAATACAGTTTAATAAAGCATAGGATAGAACAACATAAATCAAATTTAATAAAGCATAGGATAAAACAACATAAATACAATTTAATAAAGCATAGGATAAAACAACATAAATACAATTTAATAAAGCATAGGATAAAACAACATAAATACAATTTAATAAAGCATAGGATAAAACAACATAAATACTTTTTAATAAAGCATAGGATAAAACAACATAAATCAAATTTAATAAAGCATAGGATAAAACAACATAAATCAAATTTAATAAAGCATAGGATAAAACAACATAAATACTATTTAATAAAGCATAGGTTAAAACAGCATAAATACAGTTTAATAAAGCATAGGATAAAACAACATAAATCAAATTTAATAAAGCATAGGATAAAACAACATAAATCAAATTTAATAAAGCATAGGATAAAACAACATAAATACTATTTAATAAAGCATAGGATAAAAAAACATAAATACAATTTAATAAAGCATAGGATAAAACAACATAAATACTTTTTAATAAAGCATAGGATAAAACAACATAAATACAATTTAATAAAGCATAGGATAAAACAACATAAATACAATTTAATAAAGCATAGGATAAAACAACATAAATACTTTTTAATAAAGCATAGGATAAAACAACATAAATACAATTTAATAAAGCATAGGATAAAACAACATAAATACAATTTAATAAAGCATAGGATAAAACAACATAAATACTTTTTAATAAAGCATAGGATAAAACAACATAAATACAATTTAATAAAGCATAGGATAAAACAACATAAATACAATTTAATAAAGCATAGGATAAAACAACATAAATACTTTTTAATAAAGCATAGGATAAAACAACATAAATACAATTTAATAAAGCATAGGATAAAACAACATAAATACAATTTAATAAAGCATACATTAAAACAACATAAATACAATTAAATAAAGCATAGGATAAAACAATATAAATACAATTTAATAAAGCATAGGTTAAAACAACGTAAATACAATTTAATAAAGCATAGGATAAAACAACATAAATACAATTTAATAAAGCATAGGATAAAATAACATAAATACAATTTAATAAAGCATAGGATAAAACAACATAAATACAATTTAATAAAGCATAGGATAAAACAACATAAATCAAATTTAATAAAGCATAGGATAAAACAACATAAATACTATTTAATAAAGCATAGGATAAAACACCATAAATAAAATTTAATAAAGCATAGGATAAAACAACATAAATAAAATTTAATGAAGCATAGGATAAAACAACATAAATACAATTTAATAAAGCATAGGATAAAACAGCATAAATCAAATTTAATAAAGCATAGGATAAAACAACATAAATACTATTTAATAAAGCATAGGTTAAAACAGCATAAATACAGTTTAATAAAGCATAGGATAAAACAACATAAATCAAATTTAATAAAGCATAGGATAAAACAACATAAATCAAATTTAATAAAGCATAGGATAAAACAACATAAATACTATTTAATAAAGCATAGGATAAAATAACATAAATACAATTTAATAAAGCATAGGATAAAACAACATAAATACAATTTAATAAAGCATAGGATAAAACAACATAAATACAATTTAATAAAGCATAGGATAAAACAACATAAATACTTTTTAATAAAGCATAGGATAAAACAACATAAATACAATTTAATAAAGCATAGGATAAAACAACATAAATAAAATTTAATAAAGCATAGGATAAAACAACATAAATAAAATTTAATAAAGCATAGGATAAAACAACATAAATACAATTTAATAAAGCATAGGTTAAAACAGCATAAATACAGTTTAATAAAGCATAGGATAGAACAACATAAATCAAATTTAATAAAGCATAGGATAAAACAACATAAATACAATTTAATAAAGCATAGGATAAAACAACATAAATACAATTTAATAAAGCATAGGATAAAACAACATAAATACAATTTAATAAAGCATAGGATAAAACAACATAAATACTTTTTAATAAAGCATAGGATAAAACAACATAAATCAAATTTAATAAAGCATAGGATAAAACAACATAAATCAAATTTAATAAAGCATAGGATAAAACAACATAAATACTATTTAATAAAGCATAGGTTAAAACAGCATAAATACAGTTTAATAAAGCATAGGATAAAACAACATAAATCAAATTTAATAAAGCATAGGATAAAACAACATAAATCAAATTTAATAAAGCATAGGATAAAACAACATAAATACTATTTAATAAAGCATAGGATAAAAAAACATAAATACAATTTAATAAAGCATAGGATAAAACAACATAAATACTTTTTAATAAAGCATAGGATAAAACAACATAAATACAATTTAATAAAGCATAGGATAAAACAACATAAATACAATTTAATAAAGCATAGGATAAAACAACATAAATACTTTTTAATAAAGCATAGGATAAAACAACATAAATACAATTTAATAAAGCATAGGATAAAACAACATAAATACAATTTAATAAAGCATAGGATAAAACAACATAAATACTTTTTAATAAAGCATAGGATAAAACAACATAAATACAATTTAATAAAGCATAGGATAAAACAACATAAATACAATTTAATAAAGCATAGGATAAAACAACATAAATACTTTTTAATAAAGCATAGGATAAAACAACATAAATACTTTTTAATAAAGCATAGGATAAAACAACATAAATACAATTTAATAAAGCATAGGATAAAACAACATAAATACAATTTAATAAAGCATAGGATAAAACAACATAAATACTTTTTAATAAAGCATAGGATAAAACAACATAAATACAATTTAATAAAGCATAGGATAAAACAACATAAATACAATTTAATAAAGCATACATTAAAACAACATAAATACAATTAAATAAAGCATAGGATAAAACAATATAAATACAATTTAATAAAGCATAGGTTAAAACAACGTAAATACAATTTAATAAAGCATAGGATAAAACAACATAAATACAATTTAATAAAGCATAGGATAAAATAACATAAATACAATTTAATAAAGCATAGGATAAAACAACATAAATACAATTTAATAAAGCATAGGATAAAACAACATAAATCAAATTTAATAAAGCATAGGATAAAACAACATAAATACTATTTAATAAAGCATAGGATAAAACACCATAAATAAAATTTAATAAAGCATAGGATAAAACAACATAAATAAAATTTAATGAAGCATAGGATAAAACAACATAAATACAATTTAATAAAGCATAGGATAAAACAACATAAATACAATTTAATAAAGCATAGGTTAAAACAGCATAAATACAGTTTAATAAAGCATAGGATAAAACAACATAAATACAATTTAATAAAGCATAGGATAAAACAGCATAAATCAAATTTAATAAAGCATAGGATAAAACAACATAAATACTATTTAATAAAGCATAGGTTAAAACAGCATAAATACAGTTTAATAAAGCATAGGATAAAACAACATAAATCAAATTTAATAAAGCATAGGATAAAACAACATAAATCAAATTTAATAAAGCATAGGATAAAACAACATAAATACTATTTAATAAAGCATAGGATAAAATAACATAAATACAATTTAATAAAGCATAGGATAAAACAACATAAATACAATTTAATAAAGCATAGGATAAAACAACATAAATACAATTTAATAAAGCATAGGATAAAACAACATAAATACTTTTTAATAAAGCATAGGATAAAACAACATAAATACAATTTAATAAAGCATAGGATAAAACAACATAAATAAAATTTAATAAAGCATAGGATAAAACAACATAAATAAAATTTAATAAAGCATAGGATAAAACAACATAAATACAATTTAATAAAGCATAGGTTAAAACAGCATAAATACAGTTTAATAAAGCATAGGATAGAACAACATAAATCAAATTTAATAAAGCATAGGATAAAACAACATAAATACAATTTAATAAAGCATAGGATAAAACAACATAAATACAATTTAATAAAGCATAGGATAAAACAACATAAATACTTTTTAATAAAGCATAGGATAAAACAACATAAATCAAATTTAATAAAGCATAGGATAAAACAACATAAATCAAATTTAATAAAGCATAGGATAAAACAACATAAATACTATTTAATAAAGCATAGGTTAAAACAGCATAAATACAGTTTAATAAAGCATAGGATAAAACAACATTAATCAAATTTAATAAAGCATAGGATAAAACAACATAAATCAAATTTAATAAAGCATAGGATAAAACAACATAAATACTATTTAATAAAGCATAGGATAAAAAAACATAAATACAATTTAATAAAGCATAGGATAAAACAACATAAATACTTTTTAATAAAGCATAGGATAAAACAACATAAATACAATTTAATAAAGCATAGGATAAAACAACATAAATACAATTTAATAAAGCATAGGATAAAACAACATAAATACTTTTTAATAAAGCATAGGATAAAACAACATAAATACAATTTAATAAAGCATAGGATAAAACAACATAAATACTTTTTAATAAAGCATAGGATAAAACCACATAAATACAATTTAATAAAGCACAGGATAAAACAACATAAATACAATTTAATAAAGCATAGGATAAAACTACATAAATACAATTTAATAAAGCATAGGATAAAACAACATAAATACAATTTAATAAAGCATAGGATAAAACAACATAAATACAATTTAATAAAGCATACATTAAAACAACATAAATACAATTAAATAAAGCATAGGATAAAACAATATAAATACAATTTAATAAAGCATAGGTTAAAACAACGTAAATACAATTTAATAAAGCATAGGATAAAACAACATAAATACAATTTAATAAAGCATAGGATAAAATAACATAAATACAATTTAATAAAGCATAGGATAAAACAACATAAATACAATTTAATAAAGCATAGGATAAAACAACATAAATCAAATTTAATAAAGCATAGGATAAAACAACATAAATACTATTTAATAAAGCATAGGATAAAACAACATAAATAAAATTTAATAAAGCATAGGATAAAACAACATAAATAAAATTTAATGAAGCATAGGATAAAACAACATAAATACAATTTAATAAAGCATAGGATAAAACAACATAAATACAATTTAATAAAGCATAGGTTAAAACAGCATAAATACAGTTTAATAAAGCATAGGATAAAACAACATAAATACAATTTAATAAAGCATAGGATAAAACAGCATAAATCAAATTTAATAAAGCATAGGATAAAACAACATAAATACTATTTAATAAAGCATAGGTTAAAACAGCATAAATACAGTTTAATAAAGCATAGGATAAAACAACATAAATCAAATTTAATAAAGCATAGGATAAAACAACATAAATCAAATTTAATAAAGCATAGGATAAAACAACATAAATACAATTTAATAAAGCATAGGTTAAAACAGCATAAATACAGTTTAATAAAGCATAGGATAGAACAACATAAATCAAATTTAATAAAGCATAGGATAAAACAACATAAATCAAATTTAATAAAGCATAGGATAAAACAACATAAATACAATTTAATAAAGCATAGGTTAAAACAGCATAAATACAGTTTAATAAAGCATAGGATAGAACAACATAAATCAAATTTAATAAAGCATAGGATAAAACAACATAAATACAATTTAATAAAGCATAGGATAAAACAACATAAATACAATTTAATAAAGCATACATTAAAACAACATAAATACAATTAAATAAAGCATAGGATAAAACAATATAAATACAATTTAATAAAGCATAGGTTAAAACAACGTAAATACAATTTAATAAAGCATAGGATAAAACAACATAAATACAATTTAATAAAGCATAGGATAAAATAACATAAATACAATTTAATAAAGCATAGGATAAAACAACATAAATACAATTTAATAAAGCATAGGATAAAACAACATAAATCAAATTTAATAAAGCATAGGATAAAACAACATAAATACTATTTAATAAAGCATAGGATAAAACACCATAAATAAAATTTAATAAAGCATAGGATAAAACAACATAAATAAAATTTAATGAAGCATAGGATAAAACAACATAAATACAATTTAATAAAGCATAGGATAAAACAACATAAATACAATTTAATAAAGCATAGGTTAAAACAGCATAAATACAGTTTAATAAAGCATAGGATAAAACAACATAAATACAATTTAATAAAGCATAGGATAAAACAGCATAAATCAAATTTAATAAAGCATAGGATAAAACAACATAAATACTATTTAATAAAGCATAGGTTAAAACAGCATAAATACAGTTTAATAAAGCATAGGATAAAACAACATAAATCAAATTTAATAAAGCATAGGATAAAACAACATAAATCAAATTTAATAAAGCATAGGATAAAACAACATAAATACTATTTAATAAAGCATAGGATAAAATAACATAAATACAATTTAATAAAGCATAGGATAAAACAACATAAATACAATTTAATAAAGCATAGGATAAAACAACATAAATACAATTTAATAAAGCATAGGATAAAACAACATAAATACTTTTTAATAAAGCATAGGATAAAACAACATAAATACAATTTAATAAAGCATAGGATAAAACAACATAAATAAAATTTAATAAAGCATAGGATAAAACAACATAAATAAAATTTAATAAAGCATAGGATAAAACAACATAAATACAATTTAATAAAGCATAGGTTAAAACAGCATAAATACAGTTTAATAAAGCATAGGATAGAACAACATAAATCAAATTTAATAAAGCATAGGATAAAACAACATAAATACAATTTAATAAAGCATAGGATAAAACAACATAAATACAATTTAATAAAGCATAGGATAAAACAACATAAATACTTTTTAATAAAGCATAGGATAAAACAACATAAATCAAATTTAATAAAGCATAGGATAAAACAACATAAATCAAATTTAATAAAGCATAGGATAAAACAACATAAATACTATTTAATAAAGCATAGGTTAAAACAGCATAAATACAGTTTAATAAAGCATAGGATAAAACAACATTAATCAAATTTAATAAAGCATAGGATAAAACAACATAAATCAAATTTAATAAAGCATAGGATAAAACAACATAAATACTATTTAATAAAGCATAGGATAAAAAAACATAAATACAATTTAATAAAGCATAGGATAAAACAACATAAATACTTTTTAATAAAGCATAGGATAAAACAACATAAATACAATTTAATAAAGCATAGGATAAAACAACATAAATACAATTTAATAAAGCATAGGATAAAACAACATAAATACTTTTTAATAAAGCATAGGATAAAACAACATAAATACAATTTAATAAAGCATAGGATAAAACAACATAAATACTTTTTAATAAAGCATAGGATAAAACCACATAAATACAATTTAATAAAGCACAGGATAAAACAACATAAATACAATTTAATAAAGCATAGGATAAAACTACATAAATACAATTTAATAAAGCATAGGATAAAACAACATAAATACAATTTAATAAAGCATAGGATAAAACAACATAAATACAATTTAATAAAGCATACATTAAAACAACATAAATACAATTAAATAAAGCATAGGATAAAACAATATAAATACAATTTAATAAAGCATAGGTTAAAACAACGTAAATACAATTTAATAAAGCATAGGATAAAACAACATAAATACAATTTAATAAAGCATAGGATAAAATAACATAAATACAATTTAATAAAGCATAGGATAAAACAACATAAATACAATTTAATAAAGCATAGGATAAAACAACATAAATCAAATTTAATAAAGCATAGGATAAAACAACATAAATACTATTTAATAAAGCATAGGATAAAACAACATAAATAAAATTTAATAAAGCATAGGATAAAACAACATAAATAAAATTTAATGAAGCATAGGATAAAACAACATAAATACAATTTAATAAAGCATAGGATAAAACAACATAAATACAATTTAATAAAGCATAGGTTAAAACAGCATAAATACAGTTTAATAAAGCATAGGATAAAACAACATAAATACAATTTAATAAAGCATAGGATAAAACAGCATAAATCAAATTTAATAAAGCATAGGATAAAACAACATAAATACTATTTAATAAAGCATAGGTTAAAACAGCATAAATACAGTTTAATAAAGCATAGGATAAAACAACATAAATCAAATTTAATAAAGCATAGGATAAAACAACATAAATCAAATTTAATAAAGCATAGGATAAAACAACATAAATACAATTTAATAAAGCATAGGTTAAAACAGCATAAATACAGTTTAATAAAGCATAGGATAGAACAACATAAATCAAATTTAATAAAGCATAGGATAAAACAACATAAATCAAATTTAATAAAGCATAGGATAAAACAACATAAATACAATTTAATAAAGCATAGGTTAAAACAGCATAAATACAGTTTAATAAAGCATAGGATAGAACAACATAAATCAAATTTAATAAAGCATAGGATAAAACAACATAAATACAATTTAATAAAGCATAGGATAAAACAACATAAATACAATTTAATAAAGCATAGGATAAAACAACATAAATACTTTTTAATAAAGCATAGGATAAAACAACATAAATCAAATTTAATAAAGCATAGGATAAAACAACATAAATCAAATTTAATAAAGCATAGGATAAAACAACATAAATACTATTTAATAAAGCATAGGTTAAAACAGCATAAATACAGTTTAATAAAGCATAGGATAAAACAACATAAATCAAATTTAATAAAGCATAGGATAAAACAACATAAATCAAATTTAATAAAGCATAGGATAAAACAACATAAATACTATTTAATAAAGCATAGGATAAAAAAACATAAATACAATTTAATAAAGCATAGGATAAAACAACATAAATACTTTTTAATAAAGCATAGGATAAAACAACATAAATACAATTTAATAAAGCATAGGATAAAACAACATAAATACAATTTAATAAAGCATAGGATAAAACAACATAAATACTTTTTAATAAAGCATAGGATAAAACAACATAAATACAATTTAATAAAGCATAGGATAAAACAACATAAATAAAATTTAATAAAGCATAGGATAAAACAACATAAATAAAATTTAATAAAGCATAGGATAAAACAACATAAATACAATTTAATAAATCATAGGTTAAAACAGCATAAATACAGTTTAATAAAGCATAGGATAAAACAACATAAATACAATTTAATAAATCATAGGATAAAACAACATAAATCAAATTTAATAAAGCATAGGATAAAACAACATAAATACTATTTAATAAAGCATAGGATAAAACAACATAAATACAATTTAATAAAGCATAGGATAAAACAACATAAATCAAATTTAATAAAGCATAGGATAAAACAACATAAATACTATTTAATAAAGCATAGGATAAAATAACATAAATACAATTTAATAAAGCATAGGTTAAAACAGCATAAATACTTTTTAATAAAGCATAGGATAAAACAACATAAATACAATTTAATAAAGCATAGGATAAAACAACATAAATAAAATTTAATAAAGCATAGGATAAAACAACATAAATAAAATTTAATAAAGCATAGGATAAAACAACATAAATACAATTTAATAAAGCATAGGTTAAAACAGCATAAATACAGTTTAATAAAGCATAGGATAAAACAACATAAATCAAATTTAATAAAGTATAGGATAAAACAACATAAATCAAATTTAATAAAGCATAGGATAAAACAACATAAATACTATTTAATAAAGCATAGGATAAAACAACATAAATACAATTTAATAAAGCATAGGATAAAACAACATAAATACAATTTAATAAAGCATAGGATAAAACAACATAAATACAATTTAATAAAGCATAGGATAAAACAAAATAAATTCAATTTAATAAAGCATAGGATAAAATAACATAAATACAATTTAATAAAGCATAGGATAAAACAACATAAATACAATTTAATAAAGCATAAGATAAAACAACATGAATACAATTTAATAAAGCATAGGTTAAAACAACATAAATACAATTTAATAAAGCATAGGATAAAACAACATAAATACAATTTAATAAAGCATAGGATAAAACAACATAAATACAATTTAATAAAGCATAGGTTAAAACAGCATAAATACAGTTTAATAAAGCATAGGATAAAACAACATAAATACAATTTAATAAAGCATAGGATAAAACAACATAAATACAATTTAATAAAGCATAGGATAAAACAACATAAATACTTTTTAATAAAGCATAGGATAAAACAACATAAATACAATTTAATAAAGCATAGGATAAAACAACATAAATAAAATTTAATAAAGCATAGGATAAAACAACATAAATAAAATTTAATAAAGCATAGGATAAAACAACATAAATACAATTTAATAAAGCATAGGTTAAAACAGCATAAATACAGTTTAATAAAACATAGGATAAAACAACATAAATCAAATTTAATAAAGCATAGGATAAAACAACATAAATCAAATTTAATAAAGCATAGGATAAAACAACATAATACTATTTAATAAAGCATAGGATAAAACAACATAAATACAATTTAATAAAGCATAGGATAAAACAACATAAATACAATTTAATAAAGCATAGGATAAAACAACATAAATACAATTTAATAAAGCATAGGATAAAACAAAATAAATTCAATTTAATAAAGCATAGGGTAAAACAACATAAATAAAATTTAATAAAGGTTAGGTTAAAACAACATAAATACAATTTAATAAAGCATAGGATAAAACAACATAAATAAAATTTAATAAAGCATAGGATAAAACAACATAAATAAAATTTAATAAAGCATAGGATAAAACAACATAAATACAATTTAATAAAGCATAGGTTAAAACAGCATAAATACAGTTTAATAAAGCATAGGATAGAACAACATAAATCAAATTTAATAAAGCATAGGATAAAACAACATAAATCAAATTTAATAAAGCATAGGATAAAACAACATAATACTATTTAATAAAGCATAGGATAAAACAACATAAATACAATTTAATAAAGCATAGGATAAAACAACATAAATACTATTTAATAAAGCATAGGATAAAATAACATAAATACTTTTTAATAAAGCATAGGATAAAACAACATAAATACAATTTAATAAAGCATAGGATAAAACAACATAAATAAAATTTAATAAAGCATAGGATAAAACAACATAAATAAAATTTAATAAAGCATAGGATAAAACAACATAAATACAATTTAATAAAGCATAGGTTAAAACAGCATAAATACAGTTTAATAAAGCATAGGATAAAACAACATAAATCAAATTTAATAAAGCATAGGATAAAACAACATAAATAAAATTTAATAAAGCATAGGATAAAACAACATAAATACAATTTAATAAAGCATAGGTTAAAACAGCATAAATACAGTTTAATAAAGCATAGGATAAAACAACATAAATCAAATTTAATAAAGCATAGGATAAAACAACATAAATCAAATTTAATAAAGCATAGGATAAAACAACATAAATACTATTTAATAAAGCATAGGATAAAACAACATAAATACAATTTAATAAAGCATAGGATAAAACAACATAAATACAATTTAATAAAGCATAGGTTAAAACAGCATAAATACAGTTTAATAAAGCATAGGATAAAACAACATAAATCAAATTTAATAAAGCATAGGATAAAACAACATAAATCAAATTTAATAAAGCATAGGATAAAACAACATAATACTATTTAATAAAGCATAGGATAAAACAACATAAATACAATTTAGTAAAGCATAGGATAAAACAACATAAATACAATTTAATAAAGCATAGGATAAAACAACATAAATACAATTTAATAAAGCATAGGATAAAACAAAATAAATTCAATTTAATAAAGCATAGGATAAAACAACATAAATAAAATTTAATAAAGCTTAGGTTAAAACAACATAAATACAATTTAATAAAGCATAGGATAAAACAACATAAATACAATTTAATAAAGCATAAGATAAAACAACATAAATACTTTTTAATAAAGCATAGGATAAAACCACATAAATACAATTTAATAAAGCACAGGATAAAACAACATAAATACTATTTAATAAAGCATAGGATAAAAAAACATAAATACAATTTAATAAAGCATAGGATAAAACAACATAAATACTTTTTAATAAAGCATAGGATAAAACAACATAAATACAATTTAATAAAGCATAGGATAAAACAACATAAATACAATTTAATAAAGCATAGGATAAAACAACATAAATACTTTTTAATAAAGCATAGGATAAAACAACATAAATACAATTTAATAAAGCATAGGATAAAACAACATAAATACTTTTTAATAAAGCATAGGATAAAACCACATAAATACAATTTAATAAAGCACAGGATAAAACAACATAAATACAATTTAATAAAGCATAGGATAAAACTACATAAATACAATTTAATAAAGCATAGGATAAAACAACATAAATACAATTTAATAAAGCATAGGATAAAACAACATAAATACAATTTAATAAAGCATACATTAAAACAACATAAATACAATTAAATAAAGCATAGGATAAAACAATATAAATACAATTTAATAAAGCATAGGTTAAAACAACGTAAATACAATTTAATAAAGCATAGGATAAAACAACATAAATACAATTTAATAAAGCATAGGATAAAATAACATAAATACAATTTAATAAAGCATAGGATAAAACAACATAAATACAATTTAATAAAGCATAGGATAAAACAACATAAATCAAATTTAATAAAGCATAGGATAAAACAACATAAATACTATTTAATAAAGCATAGGATAAAACAACATAAATAAAATTTAATAAAGCATAGGATAAAACAACATAAATAAAATTTAATGAAGCATAGGATAAAACAACATAAATACAATTTAATAAAGCATAGGATAAAACAACATAAATACAATTTAATAAAGCATAGGTTAAAACAGCATAAATACAGTTTAATAAAGCATAGGATAAAACAACATAAATACAATTTAATAAAGCATAGGATAAAACAGCATAAATCAAATTTAATAAAGCATAGGATAAAACAACATAAATACTATTTAATAAAGCATAGGTTAAAACAGCATAAATACAGTTTAATAAAGCATAGGATAAAACAACATAAATCAAATTTAATAAAGCATAGGATAAAACAACATAAATCAAATTTAATAAAGCATAGGATAAAACAACATAAATACAATTTAATAAAGCATAGGTTAAAACAGCATAAATACAGTTTAATAAAGCATAGGATAGAACAACATAAATCAAATTTAATAAAGCATAGGATAAAACAACATAAATCAAATTTAATAAAGCATAGGATAAAACAACATAAATACAATTTAATAAAGCATAGGTTAAAACAGCATAAATACAGTTTAATAAAGCATAGGATAGAACAACATAAATCAAATTTAATAAAGCATAGGATAAAACAACATAAATACAATTTAATAAAGCATAGGATAAAACAACATAAATACAATTTAATAAAGCATAGGATAAAACAACATAAATACTTTTTAATAAAGCATAGGATAAAACAACATAAATCAAATTTAATAAAGCATAGGATAAAACAACATAAATCAAATTTAATAAAGCATAGGATAAAACAACATAAATACTATTTAATAAAGCATAGGTTAAAACAGCATAAATACAGTTTAATAAAGCATAGGATAAAACAACATAAATCAAATTTAATAAAGCATAGGATAAAACAACATAAATCAAATTTAATAAAGCATAGGATAAAACAACATAAATACTATTTAATAAAGCATAGGATAAAAAAACATAAATACAATTTAATAAAGCATAGGATAAAACAACATAAATACTTTTTAATAAAGCATAGGATAAAACAACATAAATACAATTTAATAAAGCATAGGATAAAACAACATAAATACAATTTAATAAAGCATAGGATAAAACAACATAAATACTTTTTAATAAAGCATAGGATAAAACAACATAAATACAATTTAATAAAGCATAGGATAAAACAACATAAATAAAATTTAATAAAGCATAGGATAAAACAACATAAATAAAATTTAATAAAGCATAGGATAAAACAACATAAATACAATTTAATAAATCATAGGTTAAAACAGCATAAATACAGTTTAATAAAGCATAGGATAAAACAACATAAATACAATTTAATAAATCATAGGATAAAACAACATAAATCAAATTTAATAAAGCATAGGATAAAACAACATAAATACTATTTAATAAAGCATAGGATAAAACAACATAAATACAATTTAATAAAGCATAGGATAAAACAACATAAATCAAATTTAATAAAGCATAGGATAAAACAACATAAATACTATTTAATAAAGCATAGGATAAAATAACATAAATACAATTTAATAAAGCATAGGTTAAAACAGCATAAATACTTTTTAATAAAGCATAGGATAAAACAACATAAATACAATTTAATAAAGCATAGGATAAAACAACATAAATAAAATTTAATAAAGCATAGGATAAAACAACATAAATAAAATTTAATAAAGCATAGGATAAAACAACATAAATACAATTTAATAAAGCATAGGTTAAAACAGCATAAATACAGTTTAATAAAGCATAGGATAAAACAACATAAATCAAATTTAATAAAGTATAGGATAAAACAACATAAATCAAATTTAATAAAGCATAGGATAAAACAACATAAATACTATTTAATAAAGCATAGGATAAAACAACATAAATACAATTTAATAAAGCATAGGATAAAACAACATAAATACAATTTAATAAAGCATAGGATAAAACAACATAAATACAATTTAATAAAGCATAGGATAAAACAAAATAAATTCAATTTAATAAAGCATAGGATAAAATAACATAAATACAATTTAATAAAGCATAGGATAAAACAACATAAATACAATTTAATAAAGCATAAGATAAAACAACATGAATACAATTTAATAAAGCATAGGTTAAAACAACATAAATACAATTTAATAAAGCATAGGATAAAACAACATAAATACAATTTAATAAAGCATAGGATAAAACAACATAAATACAATTTAATAAAGCATAGGTTAAAACAGCATAAATACAGTTTAATAAAGCATAGGATAAAACAACATAAATACAATTTAATAAAGCATAGGATAAAACAACATAAATACAATTTAATAAAGCATAGGATAAAACAACATAAATACTTTTTAATAAAGCATAGGATAAAACAACATAAATACAATTTAATAAAGCATAGGATAAAACAACATAAATAAAATTTAATAAAGCATAGGATAAAACAACATAAATAAAATTTAATAAAGCATAGGATAAAACAACATAAATACAATTTAATAAAGCATAGGTTAAAACAGCATAAATACAGTTTAATAAAACATAGGATAAAACAACATAAATCAAATTTAATAAAGCATAGGATAAAACAACATAAATCAAATTTAATAAAGCATAGGATAAAACAACATAATACTATTTAATAAAGCATAGGATAAAACAACATAAATACAATTTAATAAAGCATAGGATAAAACAACATAAATACAATTTAATAAAGCATAGGATAAAACAACATAAATACAATTTAATAAAGCATAGGATAAAACAAAATAAATTCAATTTAATAAAGCATAGGGTAAAACAACATAAATAAAATTTAATAAAGGTTAGGTTAAAACAACATAAATACAATTTAATAAAGCATAGGATAAAACAACATAAATAAAATTTAATAAAGCATAGGATAAAACAACATAAATAAAATTTAATAAAGCATAGGATAAAACAACATAAATACAATTTAATAAAGCATAGGTTAAAACAGCATAAATACAGTTTAATAAAGCATAGGATAGAACAACATAAATCAAATTTAATAAAGCATAGGATAAAACAACATAAATCAAATTTAATAAAGCATAGGATAAAACAACATAATACTATTTAATAAAGCATAGGATAAAACAACATAAATACAATTTAATAAAGCATAGGATAAAACAACATAAATACTATTTAATAAAGCATAGGATAAAATAACATAAATACTTTTTAATAAAGCATAGGATAAAACAACATAAATACAATTTAATAAAGCATAGGATAAAACAACATAAATAAAATTTAATAAAGCATAGGATAAAACAACATAAATAAAATTTAATAAAGCATAGGATAAAACAACATAAATACAATTTAATAAAGCATAGGTTAAAACAGCATAAATACAGTTTAATAAAGCATAGGATAAAACAACATAAATCAAATTTAATAAAGCATAGGATAAAACAACATAAATAAAATTTAATAAAGCATAGGATAAAACAACATAAATACAATTTAATAAAGCATAGGTTAAAACAGCATAAATACAGTTTAATAAAGCATAGGATAAAACAACATAAATCAAATTTAATAAAGCATAGGATAAAACAACATAAATCAAATTTAATAAAGCATAGGATAAAACAACATAAATACTATTTAATAAAGCATAGGATAAAACAACATAAATACAATTTAATAAAGCATAGGATAAAACAACATAAATACAATTTAATAAAGCATAGGTTAAAACAGCATAAATACAGTTTAATAAAGCATAGGATAAAACAACATAAATCAAATTTAATAAAGCATAGGATAAAACAACATAAATCAAATTTAATAAAGCATAGGATAAAACAACATAATACTATTTAATAAAGCATAGGATAAAACAACATAAATACAATTTAGTAAAGCATAGGATAAAACAACATAAATACAATTTAATAAAGCATAGGATAAAACAACATAAATACAATTTAATAAAGCATAGGATAAAACAAAATAAATTCAATTTAATAAAGCATAGGATAAAACAACATAAATAAAATTTAATAAAGCTTAGGTTAAAACAACATAAATACAATTTAATAAAGCATAGGATAAAACAACATAAATACAATTTAATAAAGCATAAGATAAAACAACATAAATACTTTTTAATAAAGCATAGGATAAAACCACATAAATACAATTTAATAAAGCACAGGATAAAACAACATAAATACAATTTAATAAAGCATAGGATAAAACTACATAAATACAATTTAATAAAGCATAGGATAAAACAACATAAATACAATTTAATAAAGCATAGGATAAAACAACATAAATACAATTTAATAAAGCATACATTAAAACAACATAAATACAATTAAATAAAGCATAGGATAAAACAATATAAATACAATTTAATAAAGCATAGGTTAAAACAACATAAATACAATTTAATAAAGCATAGGATAAAACAACATAAATACAATTTAATAAAGCATAGGATAAAATAACATAAATACAATTTAATAAAGCATAGGATAAAACAACATAAATACAATTTAATAAAACATAAGATAAAACAACATGAATACAATTTAATAAAGCATAGGTTAAAACAACATAAATACAATTTAATAAAGCCTAGGATAAAACAACATAAATACAATTTAATAAAGCATAGGATAAAACAACATAAATACAATTTAATAAAGCATAGGTTAAAACAGCATAAATACAGTTTAATAAAGCATAGGATAAAACAACATAAATACAATTTAATAAAGCATAGGATAAAACAACATAAATCAAATTTAATAAAGCATAGGATAAAACAACATAAATACTATTTAATAAAGCATAGGATAAAACAACATAAATAAAATTTAATAAAGCATAGGATAAAACAACATAAATAAAATTTAATGAAGCATAGGATAAAACAACATAAATACAATTTAATAAAGCATAGGTTAAAACAGCATAAATACAGTTTAATAAAGCATAGGATAAAACAACATAAATACAATTTAATAAATCATAGGATAAAACAACATAAATCAAATTTAATAAAGCATAGGATAAAACAACATAAATACTATTTAATAAAGCATAGGATAAAACAACATAAATACAATTTAATAAAGCATAGGATAAAACAACATAAATCAAATTTAATAAAGCATAGGATAAAACAACATAAATACTATTTAATAAAGCATAGGATAAAATAACATAAATACAATTTAATAAAGCATAGGTTAAAACAGCATAAATACTTTTTAATAAAGCATAGGATAAAACAACATAAATACAATTTAATAAAGCATAGGATAAAACAACATAAATAAAATTTAATAAAGCATAGGATAAAACAACATAAATAAAATTTAATAAAGCATAGGATAAAACAACATAAATACAATTTAATAAAGCATAGGTTAAAACAGCATAAATACAGTTTAATAAAGCATAGGATAAAACAACATAAATCAAATTTAATAAAGTATAGGATAAAACAACATAAATCAAATTTAATAAAGCATAGGATAAAACAACATAAATACTATTTAATAAAGCATAGGATAAAACAACATAAATACAATTTAATAAAGCATAGGATAAAACAACATAAATACAATTTAATAAAGCATAGGATAAAACAACATAAATACAATTTAATAAAGCATAGGATAAAACAAAATAAATTCAATTTAATAAAGCATAGGATAAAATAACATAAATACAATTTAATAAAGCATAGGATAAAACAACATAAATACAATTCAATAAAGCATAGGTTAAAACAGCATAAATACAGTTTAATAAAGCATAGGATAAAACAACATAAATACAATTTAATAAAGCATAGGATAAAACAACATAAATACAATTTAATAAAGCATAGGATAAAACAACATAAATACTTTTTAATAAAGCATAGGATAAAACAACATAAATACAATTTAATAAAGCATAGGATAAAACAACATAAATAAAATTTAATAAAGCATAGGATAAAACAACATAAATAAAATTTAATAAAGCATAGGATAAAACAACATAAATACAATTTAATAAAGCATAGGTTAAAACAGCATAAATACAGTTTAATAAAGCATAGGATAAAACAACATAAATCAAATTTAATAAAGCATAGGATAAAACAACATAAATCAAATTTAATAAAGCATAGGATAAAACAACATAATACTATTTAATAAAGCATAGGATAAAACAACATAAATACAATTTAATAAAGCATAGGATAAAACAACATAAATACTTTTTAATAAAGCATAGGATAAAACCACATAAATACAATTTAATAAAGCACAGGATAAAACAACATAAATACAATTTAATAAAGCATAGGATAAAACTACATAAATACAATTTAATAAAGCATAGGATAAAACAACATAAATACAATTTAATAAAGCATAGGATAAAACAACATAAATACAATTTAATAAAGCATACATTAAAACAACATAAATACAATTAAATAAAGCATAGGATAAAACAATATAAATACAATTTAATAAAGCATAAGTTAAAACAACATAAATACAATTTAATAAAGCATAGGATAAAACAACATAAATACAATTTAATAAAGCATAGGATAAAATAACATAAATACAATTTAATAAAGCATAGGATAAAACAACATAAATACAATTTAATAAAACATAAGATAAAACAACATGAATACAATTTAATAAAGCATAGGTTAAAACAACATAAATACAATTTAATAAAGCATAGGATAAAACAACATAAATACAATTTAATAAAGCATAGGATAAAACAACATAAATACAATTTAATAAAGCATAGGTTAAAACAGCATAAATACAGTTTAATAAAGCATAGGATAAAACAACATAAATCAAATTTAATAAAGCATAGGATAAAACAACATAAATCAAATTTAATAAAGCATAGGATAAAACAACATAAATACAATTTAATAAAGCATAGGATAAAACAACATAAATACAATTTAATAAAACATAGGATAAAACAACATAAATACAATTTAATAAAGCATAGGATAAAACAACATAAATACTTTTTAATAAAGCATAGGATAAAACAACATAAATAAAATTTAATAAAGCATAGGATAAAACAACATAAATACAATTTAATAAAGCATAGGATAAAACAACATAAATACAATTTAATAAAGCATAGGATAAAACAACATAAATACTATTTAATAAAGCATAGGATAAAACAACATAAATACAATTTAATAAAGCATAGGATAAAACATAAATACAATTTAATAAAGCATAGGATAAAACAACATAAATACAATTTAATAAAGCATAGGATAAAACAACATAAATACTTTTTAATAAAGCATAGGATAAAACCACATAAATACAATTTAATAAAGCACAGGATAAAACAACATAAATACAATTTAATAAAGCATAGGATAAAACAACATAAATACAATTTAATAAAGCATAGGATAAAACAACATAAATACAATTTAATAAAGCATAGGATAAAACAACATAAATACAATTTAATAAAGCATACATTAAAACAACATAAATACAATTTAATAAAGCATACATTAAAACAACATAAATACAATTAAATAAAGCATAGGATAAAACAACATAAATATAATTTAATAAAGCATAGGATAAAACAACATAAATACAATTTAATAAAGCATAGGCTAAAACTACATAAATACAATTTAATAAAGCATAGGATAAAACAAATTAAATACAATATAATAAAGCATAGGATAAAACAACATAAATTCAATTTAATAAAGCATAGGATAAAATAACATAAATACAATTTAATAAAGCATAGGATAAAACAACATAAATACAATTTAATAAAGCATAGGATAAAACAACATGAATACAATTTAATAAAGCATAGGATAAAACAACATAAATACAATTTAATAAAGCATAGGATAAAACAACATAAATACAATTTAATAAAGCATAGGATAAAACAACATAAATACAATTTAATAAAGCATATATTAAAACAACATAAATACAATTTAATAAAGCATAGGTTAAAACAGCATAAATACAGTTTAATAAAGCATAGGCTAAAACTACATAAATACAATTTAATAAAGCATAGGATAAAACAAATTAAATACAATTTAATAAAGCATAGGATAAAACAACATAAATTCAATTTAATAAAGCATAGGATAAAATAACATAAATACAATTTAATAAAGCATAGGATAAAACAACATAAATACAATTTAATAAAGCATAGGATAAAACAACATAAATACAATTTAATAAAGCATAGGATAAAACAACATAAATACAATTTAATAAAGCATAGGATAAAACAACATAAATACTTTTTAATAAAGCATAGGATAAAACAACATAAATACAATTTAATAAAGCATAGGATAAAACAACATAAATAAATTTTAATAAAGCATAGGATAAAACAACATAAATAAAATTTAATAAAGCATAGGATAAAACAACATAAATACAATTTAATAAAGCATAGGTTAAAACAGCATAAATACAGTTTAATAAAGCATAGGATAAAACAACATAAATCAAATTTAATAAAGCATAGGATAAAACAACATAAATCAAATTTAATAAAGCATAGGATAAAACAACATAATACTATTTAATAAAGCATAGGATAAAACAACATAAATACAATTTAATAAAGCATAGGATAAAACAACATAAATACAATTTAATAAAGCATAGGATAAAACAACATAAATACAATTTAATAAAGCATAGGATAAAACAAAATAAATTCAATTTAATAAAGCATAGGATAAAACAACATAAATAAAATTTAATAAAGCTTAGGTTAAAACAACATAAATACAATTTAATAAAGCATAGGATAAAACAACATAAATACAATTTAATAAAGCATAGGATAAAACAACATAAATACTTTTTAATAAAGCATAGGATAAAACCACATAAATACAATTTAATAAAGCACAGGATAAAACAACATAAATACAATTTAATAAAGCATAGGATAAAACTACATAAATACAATTTAATAAAGCATAGGATAAAACAACATAAATACAATTTAATAAAGCATAGGATAAAACAACATAAATACAATTTAATAAAGCATACATTAAAACAACATAAATACAATTAAATAAAGCATAGGATAAAACAATATAAATACAATTTAATAAAGCATAGGTTAAAACAACATAAATACAATTTAATAAAGCATAGGATAAAACAACATAAATACAATTTAATAAAGCATAGGATAAAATAACATAAATACAATTTAATAAAGCATAGGATAAAACAACATAAATACAATTTAATAAAACATAAGATAAAACAACATGAATACAATTTAATAAAGCATAGGTTAAAACAACATAAATACAATTTAATAAAGCCTAGGATAAAACAACATAAATACAATTTAATAAAGCATAGGATAAAACAACATAAATACAATTTAATAAAGCATAGGTTAAAACAGCATAAATACAGTTTAATAAAGCATAGGATAAAACAACATAAATACAATTTAATAAAGCATAGGATAAAACAACATAAATCAAATTTAATAAAGCATAGGATAAAACAACATAAATACTATTTAATAAAGCATAGGATAAAACAACATAAATAAAATTTAATAAAGCATAGGATAAAACAACATAAATAAAATTTAATGAAGCATAGGATAAAACAACATAAATACAATTTAATAAAGCATAGGTTAAAACAGCATAAATACAGTTTAATAAAGCATAGGATAAAACAACATAAATACAATTTAATAAATCATAGGATAAAACAACATAAATCAAATTTAATAAAGCATAGGATAAAACAACATAAATACTATTTAATAAAGCATAGGATAAAACAACATAAATACAATTTAATAAAGCATAGGATAAAACAACATAAATCAAATTTAATAAAGCATAGGATAAAACAACATAAATACTATTTAATAAAGCATAGGATAAAATAACATAAATACAATTTAATAAAGCATAGGTTAAAACAGCATAAATACTTTTTAATAAAGCATAGGATAAAACAACATGAATACAATTTAATAAAGCATAGGATAAAACAACATAAATAAAATTTAATAAAGCATAGGATAAAACAACATAAATAAAATTTAATAAAGCATAGGATAAAACAACATAAATACAATTTAATAAAGCATAGGTTAAAACAGCATAAATACAGTTTAATAAAGCATAGGATAAAACAACATAAATCAAATTTAATAAAGTATAGGATAAAACAACATAAATCAAATTTAATAAAGCATAGGATAAAACAACATAAATACTATTTAGTAAAGCATAGGATAAAACAACATAAATACAATTTAATAAAGCATAGGATAAAACAACATAAATACAATTTAATAAAGCATAGGATAAAACAACATAAATACAATTTAATAAAGCATAGGATAAAACAAAATAAATTCAATTTAATAAAGCATAGGATAAAATAACATAAATACAATTTAATAAAGCATAGGATAAAACAACATAAATACAATTTAATAAAGCATAAGATAAAACAACATGAATACAATTTAATAAAGCATAGGTTAAAACAACATAAATACAATTTAATAAAGCATAGGATAAAACAACATAAATACAATTTAATAAAGCATAGGATAAAACAACATAAATACAATTCAATAAAGCATAGGTTAAAACGGCATAAATACAGTTTAATAAAGCATAGGATAAAACAACATAAATACAATTTAATAAAGCATAGGATAAAACAACATAAATACAATTTAATAAAGCATAGGATAAAACAACATAAATACTTTTTAATAAAGCATAGGATAAAACAACATAAATACAATTTAATAAAGCATAGGATAAAACAACATAAATAAAATTTAATAAAGCATAGGATAAAACAACATAAATAAAATTTAATAAAGCATAGGATAAAACAACATAAATACAATTTAATAAAGCATAGGTTAAAACAGCATAAATACAGTTTAATAAAGCATAGGATAAAACAACATAAATCAAATTTAATAAAGCATAGGATAAAACAACATAAATCAAATTTAATAAAGCATAGGATAAAACAACATAATACTATTTAATAAAGCATAGGATAAAACAACATAAATACAATTTAATAAAGCATAGGATAAAACAACATAAATACTTTTTAATAAAGCATAGGATAAAACCACATAAATACAATTTAATAAAGCACAGGATAAAACAACATAAATACAATTTAATAAAGCATAGGATAAAACTACATAAATACAATTTAATAAAGCATAGGATAAAACAACATAAATACAATTTAATAAAGCATAGGATAAAACAACATAAATACAATTTAATAAAGCATACATTAAAACAACATAAATACAATTAAATAAAGCATAGGATAAAACAATATAAATACAATTTAATAAAGCATAAGTTAAAACAACATAAATACAATTTAATAAAGCATAGGATAAAACAACATAAATACAATTTAATAAAGCATAGGATAAAATAACATAAATACAATTTAATAAAGCATAGGATAAAACAACATAAATACAATTTAATAAAACATAAGATAAAACAACATGAATACAATTTAATAAAGCATAGGTTAAAACAACATAAATACAATTTAATAAAGCATAGGATAAAACAACATAAATACAATTTAATAAAGCATAGGATAAAACAACATAAATACAATTTAATAAAGCATAGGTTAAAACAGCATAAATACAGTTTAATAAAGCATAGGATAAAACAACATAAATCAAATTTAATAAAGCATAGGATAAAACAACATAAATCAAATTTAATAAAGCATAGGATAAAACAACATAAATACAATTTAATAAAGCATAGGATAAAACAACATAAATACAATTTAATAAAACATAGGATAAAACAACATAAATACAATTTAATAAAGCATAGGATAAAACAACATAAATACTTTTTAATAAAGCATAGGATAAAACAACATAAATAAAATTTAATAAAGCATAGGATAAAACAACATAAATACAATTTAATAAAGCATAGGATAAAACAACATAAATACAATTTAATAAAGCATAGGATAAAACAACATAAATACTATTTAATAAAGCATAGGATAAAACAACATAAATACAATTTAATAAAGCATAGGATAAAACATAAATACAATTTAATAAAGCATAGGATAAAACAACATAAATACAATTTAATAAAGCATAGGATAAAACAACATAAATACTTTTTAATAAAGCATAGGATAAAACCACATAAATACAATTTAATAAAGCACAGGATAAAACAACATAAATACAATTTAATAAAGCATAGGATAAAACAACATAAATACAATTTAATAAAGCATAGGATAAAACAACATAAATACAATTTAATAAAGCATAGGATAAAACAACATAAATACAATTTAATAAAGCATACATTAAAACAACATAAATACAATTTAATAAAGCATACATTAAAACAACATAAATACAATTAAATAAAGCATAGGATAAAACAACATAAATATAATTTAATAAAGCATAGGATAAAACAACATAAATACAATTTAAGAAAGCATAGGTTAAAACAACATAAATACAATTTAATAAAGCATAGGATAAAGCAACATAAATACAATTTAATAAAGCATAGGCTAAAACTACATAAATACAATTTAATAAAGCATAGGATAAAACAAATTAAATACAATATAATAAAGCATAGGATAAAACAACATAAATTCAATTTAATAAAGCATAGGATAAAATAACATAAATACAATTTAATAAAGCATAGGATAAAACAACATAAATACAATTTAATAAAGCATAGGATAAAACAACATGAATACAATTTAATAAAGCATAGGATAAAACAACATAAATACAATTTAATAAAGCATAGGATAAAACAACATAAATACAATTTAATAAAGCATAGGATAAAACAACATAAATACAATTTAATAAAGCATATATTAAAACAACATAAATACAATTTAATAAAGCATAGGTTAAAACAGCATAAATACAGTTTAATAAAGCATAGGCTAAAACTACATAAATACAATTTAATAAAGCATAGGATAAAACAAATTAAATACAATTTAATAAAGCATAGGATAAAACAACATAAATACAATTTAATAAAGCATAGGATAAAACAACATAAATACTTTTTAATAAAGCATAGGATAAAACCACATAAATACAATTTAATAAAGCACAGGATAAAACAACATAAATACAATTTAATAAAGCATAGGATAAAACAACATAAATACAATTTAATAAAGCATAGGATAAAACAACATAAATACAATTTAATAAAGCATAGGATAAAACAACATAAATACAATTTAATAAAGCATACATTAAAACAACATAAATACAATTTAATAAAGCATACATTAAAACAACATAAATACAATTAAATAAAGCATAGGATAAAACAACATAAATATAATTTAATAAAGCATAGGATAAAACAACATAAATACAATTTAAGAAAGCATAGGTTAAAACAACATAAATACAATTTAATAAAGCATAGGATAAAGCAACATAAATACAATTTAATAAAGCATAGGCTAAAACTACATAAATACAATTTAATAAAGCATAGGATAAAACAAATTAAATACAATATAATAAAGCATAGGATAAAACAACATAAATTCAATTTAATAAAGCATAGGATAAAATAACATAAATACAATTTAATAAAGCATAGGATAAAACAACATAAATACAATTTAATAAAGCATAGGATAAAACAACATGAATACAATTTAATAAAGCATAGGATAAAACAACATAAATACAATTTAATAAAGCATAGGATAAAACAACATAAATACAATTTAATAAAGCATAGGATAAAACAACATAAATACAATTTAATAAAGCATATATTAAAACAACATAAATACAATTTAATAAAGCATAGGTTAAAACAGCATAAATACAGTTTAATAAAGCATAGGCTAAAACTACATAAATACAATTTAATAAAGCATAGGATAAAACAAATTAAATACAATTTAATAAAGCATAGGATAAAACAACATAAATTCAATTTAATAAAGCATAGGATAAAATAACATAAATACAATTTAATAAAGCATAGGATAAAACAACATAAATACAATTTAATAAAGCATAGGATAAAACAACATAAATACAATTTAATAAAGCATAGGATAAAACAACATAAATACAATTTAATAAAGCATAGGATAAAACAACATAAATACTTTTTAATAAAGCATAGGATAAAACAACATAAATACAATTTAATAAAGCATAGGATAAAACAACATAAATAAATTTTAATAAAGCATAGGATAAAACAACATAAATAAAATTTAATAAAGCATAGGATAAAACAACATAAATACAATTTAATAAAGCATAGGTTAAAACAGCATAAATACAGTTTAATAAAGCATAGGATAAAACAACATAAATCAAATTTAATAAAGCATAGGATAAAACAACATAAATCAAATTTAATAAAGCATAGGATAAAACAACATAATACTATTTAATAAAGCATAGGATAAAACAACATAAATACAATTTAATAAAGCATAGGATAAAACAACATAAATACAATTTAATAAAGCATAGGATAAAACAACATAAATACAATTTAATAAAGCATAGGATAAAACAAAATAAATTCAATTTAATAAAGCATAGGATAAAACAACATAAATAAAATTTAATAAAGCTTAGGTTAAAACAACATAAATACAATTTAATAAAGCATAGGATAAAACAACATAAATACAATTTAATAAAGCATAGGATAAAACAACATAAATACTTTTTAATAAAGCATAGGATAAAACCACATAAATACAATTTAATAAAGCACAGGATAAAACAACATAAATACAATTTAATAAAGCATAGGATAAAACTACATAAATACAATTTAATAAAGCATAGGATAAAACAACATAAATACAATTTAATAAAGCATAGGATAAAACAACATAAATACAATTTAATAAAGCATACATTAAAACAACATAAATACAATTAAATAAAGCATAGGATAAAACAATATAAATACAATTTAATAAAGCATAGGTTAAAACAACATAAATACAATTTAATAAAGCATAGGATAAAACAACATAAATACAATTTAATAAAGCATAGGATAAAATAACATAAATACAATTTAATAAAGCATAGGATAAAACAACATAAATACAATTTAATAAAACATAAGATAAAACAACATGAATACAATTTAATAAAGCATAGGTTAAAACAACATAAATACAATTTAATAAAGCATAGGATAAAACAACATAAATACAATTTAATAAAGCATAGGATAAAACAACATAAATACAATTTAATAAAGCATAGGTTAAAACAGCATAAATACAGTTTAATAAAGCATAGGATAAAACAACATAAATACAATTTAATAAAGCATAGGATAAAACAACATAAATCAAATTTAATAAAGCATAGGATAAAACAACATAAATACTATTTAATAAAGCATAGGATAAAACAACATAAATAAAATTTAATAAAGCATAGGATAAAACAACATAAATAAAATTTAATGAAGCATAGGATAAAACAACATAAATACAATTTAATAAAGCATAGGTTAAAACAGCATAAATACAGTTTAATAAAGCATAGGATAAAACAACATAAATCAAATTTAATAAAGTATAGGATAAAACAACATAAATCAAATTTAATAAAGCATAGGATAAAACAACATAAATACTATTTAATAAAGCATAGGATAAAACAACATAAATACAATTTAATAAAGCATAGGATAAAACAACATAAATACAATTTAATAAAGCATAGGATAAAACAACATAAATACAATTTAATAAAGCATAGGATAAAACAAAATAAATTCAATTTAATAAAGCATAGGATAAAATAACATAAATACAATTTAATAAAGCATAGGATAAAACAACATAAATACAATTTAATAAAGCATAAGATAAAACAACATGAATACAATTTAATAAAGCATAGGTTAAAACAACATAAATACAATTTAATAAAGCATAGGATAAAACAACATAAATACAATTTAATAAAGCATAGGATAAAACAACATAAATACAATTTAATAAAGCATAGGTTAAAACAGCATAAATACAGTTTAATAAAGCATAGGATAAAACAACATAAATACAATTTAATAAAGCATAGGATAAAACAACATGAATACAATTTAATAAAGCATAGGATAAAACAACATAAATACTTTTTAATAAAGCATAGGATAAAACAACATAAATACAATTTAATAAAGCATAGGATAAAACAACATAAATAAAATTTAATAAAGCATAGGATAAAACAACATAAATAAAATTTAATAAAGCATAGGATAAAACAACATAAATACAATTTAATAAAGCATAGGTTAAAACAGCATAAATACAGTTTAATAAAGCATAGGATAAAACAACATAAATCAAATTTAATAAAGCATAGGATAAAACAACATAAATCAAATTTAATAAAGCATAGGATAAAACAACATAATACTATTTAATAAAGCATAGGATAAAACAACATAAATACAATTTAATAAAGCATAGGATAAAACAACATAAATACAATTTAATAAAGCATAGGATAAAACAAAATAAATACAATTTAATAAAGCATAGGATAAAACAAAATAAATTCAATTTAATAAAGCATAGGATAAAACAACATAAATAAAATTTAATAAAGCTTAGGTTAAAACAACATAAATACAATTTAATAAAGCATAGGATAAAACAACATAAATACAATTTAATAAAGCATAGGATAAAACAACATAAATACTTTTTAATAAAGCATAGGATAAAACCACATAAATACAATTTAATAAAGCACAGGATAAAACAACATAAATACAATTTAATAAAGCATAGGATAAAACTACATAAATACAATTTAATAAAGCATAGGATAAAACAACATAAATACAATTTAATAAAGCATAGGATAAAACAACATAAATACAATTTAATAAAGCATACATTAAAACAACATAAATACAATTAAATAAAGCATAGGATAAAACAATATAAATACAATTTAATAAAGCATAAGTTAAAACAACATAAATACAATTTAATAAAGCATAGGATAAAACAACATAAATACAATTTAATAAAGCATAGGATAAAATAACATAAATACAATTTAATAAAGCATAGGATAAAACAACATAAATACAATTTAATAAAACATAAGATAAAACAACATGAATACAATTTAATAAAGCATAGGTTAAAACAACATAAATACAATTTAATAAAGCATAGGATAAAACAACATAAATACAATTTAATAAAGCATAGGATAAAACAACATAAATACAATTTAATAAAGCATAGGTTAAAACAGCATAAATACAGTTTAATAAAGCATAGGATAAAACAACATAAATCAAATTTAATAAAGCATAGGATAAAACAACATAAATCAAATTTAATAAAGCATAGGATAAAACAACATAAATACAATTTAATAAAGCATAGGATAAAACAACATAAATACAATTTAATAAAACATAGGATAAAACAACATAAATACAATTTAATAAAGCATAGGATAAAACAACATAAATACAATTTAATAAAACATAGGATAAAACAACATAAATACAATTTAATAAAGCATAGGTTAAAACAGCATAAATACAGTTTAATAAAGCATAGGATAAAACAACATAAATCAAATTTAATAAAGCATAGGATAAAACAACATAAATCAAATTTAATAAAGCATAGGATAAAACAACATAATACTATTTAATAAAGCATAGGATAAAACAACATAAATACAATTTAATAAAGCATAGGATAAAACAACATAAATACAATTTAATAAAGCATAGGATAAAACAACATAAATACAATTTAATAAAGCATAGGATAAAACAAAATAAATTCAATTTAATAAAGCATAGGATAAAACAACATAAATAAAATTTAATAAAGCATAGGATAAAACAACATAAATACAATTTAATAAAGCATAGGTTAAAACAGCATAAATACAGTTTAATAAAGCATAGGATAAAACAACATAAATCAAATTTAATAAAGCATAGGATAAAACAACATAAATCAAATTTAATAAAGCATAGGATAAAACAACATAATACTATTTAATAAAGCATAGGATAAAACAACATAAATACAATTTAATAAAGCATAGGATAAAACAACATAAATACAATTTAATAAAGCATAGGATAAAACAACATAAATACAATTTAATAAAGCATAGGATAAAACAAAATAAATTCAATTTAATAAAGCATAGGATAAAACAACATAAATACAATTTAATAAAGCTTAGGTTAAAACAACATAAATACAATTTAATAAAGCATAGGATAAAACAACATAAATACAATTTAATAAAGCATAGGATAAAACAACATAAATACTTTTTAATAAAGCATAGGATAAAACCACATAAATACAATTTAATAAAGCACAGGATAAAACAACATAAATACAATTTAATAAAGCATAGGATAAAACTACATAAATACAATTTAATAAAGCATAGGATAAAACAACATAAATACAATTTAATAAAGCATAGGATAAAACAACATAAATACAATTTAATAAAGCATAGGATAAAATAACATAAATACAATTTAATAAATCATAGGATAAAACAACATAAATACAATTTAATAAAACATAAGATAAAACAACATGAATACAATTTAATAAAGCATAGGTTAAAACAACATAAATACAATTTAATAAAGCATAGGATAAAACAACATAAATACAATTTAATAAAGCATAGGATAAAACAACATAAATACAATTTAATAAAGCATAGGTTAAAACAGCATAAATACAGTTTAATAAAGCATAGGATAAAACAACATAAATACAATTTAATAAAGCATAGGATAAAACAACATAAATCAAATTTAATAAAGCATAGGATAAAACAACATAAATACTATTTAATAAAGCATAGGATAAAACAACATAAATAAAATTTAATAAAGCATAGGATAAAACAACATAAATAAAATTTAATGAAGCATAGCATAAAACAACATAAATACAATTTAATAAAGCATAGGTTAAAACAGCATAAATACAGTTTAATAAAGCATAGGATAAAACAACATAAATACAATTTAATAAATCATAGGATAAAACAACATAAATCAAATTTAATAAAGCATAGGATAAAACAACATAAATACTATTTAATAAAGCATAGGATAAAACAACATAAATACAATTTAATAAAGCATAGGATAAAACAACATAAATCAAATTTAATAAAGCATAGGATAAAACAACATAAATACTATTTAATAAAGCATAGGATAAAATAACATAAATACAATTTAATAAAGCATAGGTTAAAACAGCATAAATACTTTTTAATAAAGCATAGGATAAAACAACATAAATACAATTTAATAAAGCATAGGATAAAACAACATAAATAAAATTTAATAAAGCATAGGATAAAACAACATAAATAAAATTTAATAAAGCATAGGATAAAACAACATAAATACAATTTAATAAAGCATAGGTTAAAACAGCATAAATACAGTTTAATAAAGCATAGGATAAAACAACATAAATCAAATTTAATAAAGTATAGGATAAAACAACATAAATCAAATTTAATAAAGCATAGGATAAAACAACATAAATACTATTTAATAAAGCATAGGATAAAACAACATAAATACAATTTAATAAAGCATAGGATAAAACAACATAAATACAATTTAATAAAGCATAGGATAAAACAACATAAATACAATTTAATAAAGCATAGGATAAAACAAAATAAATTCAATTTAATAAAGCATAGGATAAAATAACATAAATACAATTTAATAAAGCATAGGATAAAACAACATAAATACAATTTAATAAAGCATAAGATAAAACAACATGAATACAATTTAATAAAGCATAGGTTAAAACAACATAAATACAATTTAATAAAGCATAGGATAAAACAACATAAATACAATTTAATAAAGCATAGGATAAAACAACATAAATACAATTTAATAAAGCATAGGTTAAAACAGCATAAATACAGTTTAATAAAGCATAGGATAAAACAACATAAATACAATTTAATAAAGCATAGGATAAAACAACATAAATACAATTTAATAAAGCATAGGATAAAACAACATAAATACTTTTTAATAAAGCATAGGATAAAACAACATAAATACAATTTAATAAAGCATAGGTTAAAACAGCATAAATACAGTTTAATAAAGCATAGGATAAAACAACATAAATCAAATTTAATAAAGCATAGGATAAAACAACATAAATCAAATTTAATAAAGCATAGGATAAAACAACATAATACTATTTAATAAAGCATAGGATAAAACAACATAAATACAATTTAATAAAGCATAGGATAAAACAACATAAATACAATTTAATAAAGCATAGGATAAAACAACATAAATACAATTTAATAAAGCTTAGGTTAAAACAACATAAATACAATTTAATAAAGCATAGGATAAAACAAAATAAATTTAATTTAATAAAGCATAGGATAAAACAACATAAATAAAATTTAATAAAGCTTAGGTTAAAACAACATAAATACAATTTAATAAAGCATAGGATAAAACAACATAAATACAATTTAATAAAGCATAGGATAAAACAACATAAATACTTTTTAATAAAGCATAGGATAAAACCACATAAATACAATTTAATAAAGCACAGGATAAAACAACATAAATACAATTTAATAAAGCATAGGATAAAACTACATAAATACAATTTAATAAAGCATAGGATAAAACAACATAAATACAATTTAATAAAGCATAGGATAAAACAACATAAATACAATTTAATAAAGCATACATTAAAACAACATAAATACAATTAAATAAAGCATAGGATAAAACAATATAAATACAATTTAATAAAGCATCAGTTAAAACAACATAAATACAATTTAATAAAGCATAGGATAAAACAACATAAATACAATTTAATAAAGCATAGGATAAAATAACATAAATACAATTTAATAAAGCATAGGATAAAACAACATAAATACAATTTAATAAAACATAAGATAAAACAACATGAATACAATTTAATAAAGCATAGGTTAAAACAACATAAATACAATTTAATAAAGCATAGGATAAAACAACATAAATACAATTTAATAAAGCATAGGATAAAACAACATAAATACAATTTAATAAAGCATAGGTTAAAACAGCATAAATACAGTTTAATAAAGCATAGGATAAAACAACATAAATCAAATTTAATAAAACATAGGATAAAACAACATAAATCAAATTTAATAAAGCATAGGATAAAACAACATAAATACAATTTAATAAAGCATAGGATAAAACAACATAAATACAATTTAATAAAACATAGGATAAAACAACATAAATACAATTTAATAAAGCATAGGATAAAACAACATAAATACTTTTAAATAAAGCATAGGATAAAACAACATAAATAAAATTTAATAAAGCATAGGATAAAACAACATAAATACAATTTAATAAAGCATAGGATAAAACAACATAAATACAATTTAATAAAGCATAGGATAAAACAACATAAATACTATTTTATAAAGCATAGGATAAAACAACATAAATACAATTTAATAAAGCATAGGATAAAACATAAATACAATTTAATAAAGCATAGGATAAAACAACATAAATACAATTTAATAAAGCATAGGATAAAACAACATAAATACTTTTTAATAAAGCATAGGATAAAACCACATAAATACAATTTAATAAAGCACAGGATAAAACAACATAAATACAATTTAATAAAGCATAGGATAAAACAACATAAATACAATTTAATAAAGCATAGGATAAAACAACATAAATACAATTTAATAAAGCATAGGATAAAACAACATAAATACAATTTAATAAAGCATACATTAAAACAACATAAATACAATTTAATAAAGCATACATTAAAACAACATAAATACAATTAAATAAAGCATAGGATAAAACAACATAAATATAATTTAATAAAGCATAGGATAAAACAACATAAATACAATTTAAGAAAGCATAGGTTAAAACAACATAAATACAATTTAATAAAGCATAGGATAAAGCAACATAAATACAATTTAATAAAGCATAGGCTAAAACTACATAAATACAATTTAATAAAGCATAGGATAAAACAAATTAAATACAATATAATAAAGCATAGGATAAAACAACATAAATTCAATTTAATAAAGCATAGGATAAAATAACATAAATACAATTTAATAAAGCATAGGATAAAACAACATAAATACAATTTAATAAAGCATAGGATAAAACAACATGAATACAATTTAATAGAGCATAGGATAAAACAACATAAATACAATTTAATAAAGCATAGGATAAAACAACATAAATACAATTTAATAAAGCATAGGATAAAACAACATAAATACAATTTAATAAAGCATACATTAAAACAACATAAATACAATTTAATAAAGCATAGGTTAAAACAGCATAAATACAGTTTAATAAAGCATAGGCTAAAACTACATAAATACAATTTAATAAAGCATAGGATAAAACAAATTAAATACAATTTAATAAAGCATAGGATAAAACAACATAAATTCAATTTAATAAAGCATAGGATAAAATAACATGAATACAATTTAATAAAGCATAGGATAAAACAACATAAATACAATTTAATAAAGCATAGGATAAAACAACATAAATACAATTTAATAAAGCATAGGATAAAACAACATAAATACAATTTAATAAAGCATAGGATAAAACAACATAAATACAATTTAATAAAGCATAGGATAAAACAACATAAATACTTTTTAATAAAGCATAGGATAAAACAACATAAATACAATTTAATAAAGCATAGGATAAAACAACATAAATAAATTTTAATAAAGCATAGGATAAAACAACATAAATAAAATTTAATAAAGCATAGGATAAAACAACATAAATACAATTTAATAAAGCATAGGTTAAAACAGCATAAATACAGTTTAATAAAGCATAGGATAAAACAACATAAATCAAATTTAATAAAGCATAGGATAAAACAACATAAATCAAATTTAATAAAGCATAGGATAAAACAACATAATACTATTTAATAAAGCATAGGATAAAACAACATAAATACAATTTAATAAAGCATAGGATAAAACAACATAAATACAATTTAATAAAGCATAGGATAAAACAACATAAATACAATTTAATAAAGCATAGGATAAAACAAAATAAATTCAATTTAATAAAGCATAGGATAAAACAACATAAATAAAATTTAATAAAGCTTAGGTTAAAACAACATAAATACAATTTAATAAAGCATAGGATAAAACAACATAAATACAATTTAATAAAGCATAGGATAAAACAACATAAATACTTTTTAATAAAGCATAGGATAAAACCACATAAATACAATTTAATAAAGCACAGGATAAAACAACATAAATACAATTTAATAAAGCATAGGATAAAACTACATAAATACAATTTAATAAAGCATAGGATAAAACAACATAAATACAATTTAATAAAGCATAGGATAAAACAACATAAATACAATTTAATAAAGCATACATTAAAACAACATAAATACAATTAAATAAAGCATAGGATAAAACAATATAAATACAATTTAATAAAGCATAGGTTAAAACAACATAAATACAATTTAATAAAGCATAGGATAAAACAACATAAATACAATTTAATAAAGCATAGGATAAAATAACATAAATACAATTTAATAAAGCATAGGATAAAACAACATAAATACAATTTAATAAAACATAAGATAAAACAACATGAATACAATTTAATAAAGCATAGGTTAAAACAACATAAATACAATTTAATAAAGCATAGGATAAAACAACATAAATACAATTTAATAAAGCATAGGATAAAACAACATAAATACAATTTAATAAAGCATAGGTTAAAACAGCATAAATACAGTTTAATAAAGCATAGGATAAAACAACATAAATACAATTTAATAAAGCATAGGATAAAACAACATAAATCAAATTTAATAAAGCATAGGATAAAACAACATAAATACTATTTAATAAAGCATAGGATAAAACAACATAAATAAAATTTAATAAAGCATAGGATAAAACAACATAAATAAAATTTAATGAAGCATAGGATAAAACAACATAAATACAATTTAATAAAGCATAGGTTAAAACAGCATAAATACAGTTTAATAAAGCATAGGATAAAACAACATAAATCAAATTTAATAAAGTATAGGATAAAACAACATAAATCAAATTTAATAAAGCATAGGATAAAACAACATAAATACTATTTAATAAAGCATAGGATAAAACAACATAAATACAATTTAATAAAGCATAGGATAAAACAACATAAATACAATTTAATAAAGCATAGGATAAAACAACATAAATACAATTTAATAAAGCATAGGATAAAACAAAATAAATTCAATTTAATAAAGCATATGATAAAATAACATAAATACAATTTAATAAAGCATAGGATAAAACAACATAAATACAATTTAATAAAGCATAAGATAAAACAACATGAATACAATTTAATAAAGCATAGGTTAAAACAACATAAATACAATTTAATAAAGCATAGGATAAAACAACATAAATACAATTTAATAAAGCATAGGATAAAACAACATAAATACAATTTAATAAAGCATAGGTTAAAACAGCATAAATACAGTTTAATAAAGCATAGGATAAAACAACATAAATACAATTTAATAAAGCATAGGATAAAACAACATAAATACAATTTAATAAAGCATAGGATAAAACAACATAAATACTTTTTAATAAAGCATAGGATAAAACAACATAAATACAATTTAATAAAGCATAGGATAAAACAACATAAATAAAATTTAATAAAGCATAGGATAAAACAACATAAATAAAATTTAATAAAGCATAGGATAAAACAACATAAATACAATTTAATAAAGCATAGGTTAAAACAGCATAAATACAGTTTAATAAAGCATAGGATAAAACAACATAAATCAAATTTAATAAAGCATAGGATAAAACAACATAAATCAAATTTAATAAAGCATAGGATAAAACAACATAATACTATTTAATAAAGCATAGGATAAAACAACATAAATACAATTTAATAAAGCATAGGATAAAACAACATAAATACAATTTAATAAAGCATAGGATAAAACAACATAAATACAATTTAATAAAGCATAGGATAAAACAAAATAAATTCAATTTAATAAAGCATAGGATAAAACAACATAAATAAAATTTAATAAAGCTTAGGTTAAAACAACATAAATACAATTTAATAAAGCATAGGATAAAACAACATAAATACAATTTAATAAAGCATAGGATAAAACAACATAAATACTTTTTAATAAAGCATAGGATAAAACCACATAAATACAATTTAATAAAGCACAGGATAAAACAACATAAATACAATTTAATAAAGCATAGGATAAAACTACATAAATACAATTTAATAAAGCATAGGATAAAACAACATAAATACAATTTAATAAAGCATAGGATAAAACAACATAAATACAATTTAATAAAGCATACATTAAAACAACATAAATACAATTAAATAAAGCATAGGATAAAACAATATAAATACAATTTAATAAAGCATAAGTTAAAACAACATAAATACAATTTAATAAAGCATAGGATAAAACAACATAAATACAATTTAATAAAGCATAGGATAAAATAACATAAATACAATTTAATAAAGCATAGGATAAAACAACATAAATACAATTTAATAAAACATAAGATAAAACAACATGAATACAATTTAATAAAGCATAGGTTAAAACAACATAAATACAATTTAATAAAGCATAGGATAAAACAACATAAATACAATTTAATAAAGCATAGGATAAAACAACATAAATACAATTTAATAAAGCATAGGTTAAAACAGCATAAATACAGTTTAATAAAGCATAGGATAAAACAACATAAATCAAATTTAATAAAGCATAGGATAAAACAACATAAATCAAATTTAATAAAGCATAGGATAAAACAACATAAATACAATTTAATAAAGCATAGGATAAAACAACATAAATACAATTTAATAAAACATAGGATAAAACAACATAAATACAATTTAATAAAGCATAGGATAAAACAACATAAATACAATTTAATAAAACATAGGATAAAACAACATAAATACAATTTAATAAAGCATAGGTTAAAACAGCATAAATACAGTTTAATAAAGCATAGGATAAAACAACATAAATCAAATTTAATAAAGCATAGGATAAAACAACATAAATCAAATTTAATAAAGCATAGGATAAAACAACATAATACTATTTAATAAAGCATAGGATAAAACAACATAAATACAATTTAATAAAGCATAGGATAAAACAACATAAATACAATTTAATAAAGCATAGGATAAAACAACATAAATACAATTTAATAAAGCATAGGATAAAACAAAATAAATTCAATTTAATAAAGCATAGGATAAAACAACATAAATAAAATTTAATAAAGCTTAGGTTAAAACAACATAAATACAATTTAATAAAGCATAGGATAAAACAACATAAATACAATTTAATAAAGCATAGGATAAAACAACATAAATACTTTTTAATAAAGCATAGGATAAAACCACATAAATACAATTTAATAAAGCACAGGATAAAACAACATAAATACAATTTAATAAAGCATAGGATAAAACTACATAAATACAATTTAATAAAGCATAGGATAAAACAACATAAATACAATTTAATAAAGCATAGGATAAAACAACATAAATACAATTTAATAAAGCATACATTAAAACAACATAAATACAATTAAATAAAGCATAGGATAAAACAATATAAATACAATTTAATAAAGCATAGGATAAAACAACATAAATACTTTTTAATAAAGCATAGGATAAAACCACATAAATACAATTTAATAAAGCACAGGATAAAACAACATAAATACAATTTAATAAAGCATAGGCTAAAACTACATAAATACAATTTAATAAAGCATAGGATAAAACAAATTAAATACAATATAATAAAGCATAGGATAAAACAACATAAATTCAATTTAATAAAGCATAGGATAAAATAACATAAATACAATTTAATAAAGCATAGGATAAAACAACATAAATACAATTTAATAAAGCATAGGATAAAACAACATGAATACAATTTAATAAAGCATAGGATAAAACAACATAAATACAATTTAATAAAGCATAGGATAAAACAACATAAATACAATTTAATAAAGCATAGGATAAAACAACATAACTACAATTTAATAAAGCATACATTAAAACAACATAAATACAATTTAATAAAGCATAGGTTAAAACAGCATAAATACAGTTTAATAAAGCATAGGCTAAAACTACATAAATACAATTTAATAAAGCATAGGATAAAACAAATTAAATACAATTTAATAAAGCATAGGATAAAACAACATAAATTCAATTTAATAAAGCATAGGATAAAATAACATAAATACAATTTAATAAAGCATAGGATAAAACAACATAAATACAATTTAATAAAGCATAGGATAAAACAACATAAATACAATTTAATAAAGCATAGGATAAAACAACATAAATACAATTTAATAAAGCATAGGATAAAACAACATAAATACAATTTAATAAAGCATAGGATAAAACAACATAAATACTTTTTAATAAAGCATAGGATAAAACAACATAAATACAACTTAATAAAGCATAGGATAAAACAACATAAATAAATTTTAATAAAGCATAGGATAAAACAACATAAATAAAATTTAATAAAGCATAGGATAAAACAACATAAATACAATTTAATAAAGCATAGGTTAAAACAGCATAAATACAGTTTAATAAAGCATAGGATAAAACAACATAAATCAAATTTAATAAAGCATAGGATAAAACAACATAAATCAAATTTAATAAAGCATAGGATAAAACAACATAATACTATTTAATAAAGCATAGGATAAAACAACATAAATACAATTTAATAAAGCATAGGATAAAACAACATAAATACAATTTAATAAAGCATAGGATAAAACAACATAAATACAATTTAATAAAGCATAGGATAAAACAAAATAAATTCAATTTAATAAAGCATAGGATAAAACAAAATAAATAAAATTTAATAAAGCTTATGTTAAAACAACATAAATACAATTTAATAAAGCATAGGATAAAACAACTTAAATACAATTTAATAAAGCATAGGATAAAACAACATAAATACTTTTTAATAAAGCATAGGATAAAACCACATAAATACAATTTAATAAAGCACAGGATAAAACAACATAAATACAATTTAATAAAGCATAGGATAAAACTACATAAATACAATTTAATAAAGCATAGGATAAAACAACATAAATACAATTTAATAAAGCATAGGATAAAACAACATAAATACAATTTAATAAAGCATACATTAAAACAACATAAATACAATTAAATAAAGCATAGGATAAAACAATATAAATACAATTTAATAAAGCATAGGTTAAAACAACATAAATACAATTTAATAAAGCATAGGATAAAACAACATAAATACAATTTAATAAAGCATAGGATAAAACTACATAAATACAATTTAATAAAGCATAGGATAAAACAACATAAATACAATTTAATAAAGCATAGGATAAAACAACATAAATACAATTTAATAAAGCATACATTAAAACAACATAAATACAATTAAATAAAGCATAGGATAAAACAATATAAATACAATTTAATAAAGCATAGGTTAAAACAACATAAATACAATTTAATAAAGCATAGGAAAAAACAACATAAATACAATTTAATAAAGCATACATTAAAACAACATAAATACAATTTAATAAAGCATAGGTTAAAACAGCATAAATACAGTTTAATAAAGCATAGGATAAAACAACATAAATACAATTTAATAAAGCATAGGATAAAACAACATAAATACTTTTTAATAAAGCATAGGATAAAACAACATAAATAAAATTTAATAAAACATAGGATAAAACAACATAAATACAATTTAATAAAGCATAGGATAAAACAACATAAATACAATTTAATAAAGCATAGGATAAAACAACATAAATACTATTTAATAAAGCATAGGATAAAACAACATAAATACAATTTAATAAAGCATAGGATAAAACAACATAAATACAATTTAATAAAGCATAGGATAAAACAACATAAATACAATTTAATAAAGCATAGGATAAAACAACATAAATACTTTTAAATAAAGCATAGGATAAAACAACATAAATACAATTTAATAAAGCATAGGATAAAACAACATAAATAAAATTTAATAAAGCATAGGATAAAACAACATAAATAAAATTTAATAAAGCATAGGATAAAACAACATAAATACAATTTAATAAAGCATAGGTTAAAACAGCATAAATACAGTTTAATAAAGCATAGGATAAAACAACATAAATCAAATTTAATAAAGCATAGGATAAAACAACATAAATCAAATTTAATAAAGCATAGGATAAAACAACATAAATACTATTTAATAAAGCATAGGATAAAACAACATAAATACAATTTAATAAAGCATAGGATAAAACAACATAAATACAATTTAATAAAGCATAGGATAAAACAACATAAATACAGTTTAATAAAGCATAGGATAAAACAAAATAAATTCAATTTAATAAAGCATAGGATAAAACAATATAAATACAATTTAATAAAGCATAGGTTAAAACAACATAAATACAATTTAATAAAGCATAGGAAAAAACAACATAAATACAATTTAATAAAGCATACATTAAAACAACATAAATACAATTTAATAAAGCATAGGTTAAAACAGCATAAATACAGTTTAATAAAGCATAGGATAAAACAACATAAATACAATTTAATAAAGCATAGGATAAAACAACATAAATACTTTTTAATAAAGCATAGGATAAAACAACATAAATAAAATTTAATAAAACATAGGATAAAACAACATAAATACAATTTAATAAAGCATAGGATAAAACAACATAAATACAATTTAATAAAGCATAGGATAAAACAACATAAATACTATTTAATAAAGCATAGGATAAAACAACATAAATACAATTTAATAAAGCATAGGATAAAACAACATAAATACAATTTAATAAAGCATAGGATAAAACAACATAAATACAATTTAATAAAGCATAGGATAAAACAACATAAATACTTTTAAATAAAGCATAGGATAAAACAACATAAATACAATTTAATAAAGCATAGGATAAAACAACATAAATAAAATTTAATAAAGCATAGGATAAAACAACATAAATAAAATTTAATAAAGCATAGGATAAAACAACATAAATACAATTTAATAAAGCATAGGTTAAAACAGCATAAATACAGTTTAATAAAGCATAGGATAAAACAACATAAATCAAATTTAATAAAGCATAGGATAAAACAACATAAATCAAATTTAATAAAGCATAGGATAAAACAACATAAATACTATTTAATAAAGCATAGGATAAAACAACATAAATACAATTTAATAAAGCATAGGATAAAACAACATAAATACAATTTAATAAAGCATAGGATAAAACAACATAAATACAGTTTAATAAAGCATAGGATAAAACAAAATAAATTCAATTTAATAAAGCATAGGATAAAACAACATAAATAAAATTTAATAAAGCTTAGGTTAAAACAACATAAATACAATTTAATAAAGCATAGGATAAAACAACATAAATACAATTTAATAAAGCATAGGATAAAACAACATAAATACTTTTTAATAAAGCATAGGATAAAACCACATAAATACAATTTAATAAAGCACAGGATAAAACAACATAAATACAATTTAATAAAGCATAGGATAAAACAACATAAATACAATTTAATAAAGCATAGGATAAAACAACATAAATACAATTTAATAAAGCATAGGATAAAACAACATAAATACTTTTTAATAAAGCATAGGATAAAACAACATAAATACAATTTAATAAAGCATAGGATAAAACAACATAAATAAAATTTAATAAAGCATAGGATAAAACAACATAAATAAAATTTAATAAAGCATAGGATAAAACAACATAAATAAAATTTAATAAAGCATAGGATAAAACAACATAAATACAATTTAATAAAGCATAGGTTAAAACAGCATAAATACAGTTTAATAAAGCATAGGACAGAACAACATAAATCAAATTTAATAAAGCATAGGATAAAACAACATAAATAAAATTTAATAAAGCATAGGATAAAACAACATAAATACAATTTAATAAAGCATAGGTTAAAACAGCATAAATACAGTTTAATAAAGCATAGGATAAAACAACATAAATCAAATTTAATAAAGCATAGGATAAAACAACATAAATCAAATTTAATAAAGCATAGGATAAAACAACATAAATACTATTTAATAAAGCATAGGATAAAACAACATAAATACAATTTAATAAAGCATAGGATAAAACAACATAAATACTATTTAATAAAGCATAGGATAAAATAACATAAATACAATTTAATAAAGCATAGGATAAAACAACATAAATACAATTTAATAAAGCATAGGATAAAACAACATAAATACAATTTAATAAAGCATAGGATAAAACAACATAAATACTTTTTAATAAAGCATAGGATAAAACAACATAAATACAATTTAATAAAGCATAGGATAAAACAACATAAATAAAATTTAATAAAGCATAGGATAAAACAACATAAATAAAATTTAATAAAGCATAGGATAAAACAACATAAATACAATTTAATAAAGCATAGGATAAAACAACATAAATACAATTTAATAAAGCATAGGATAAAACAACATAAATACAATTTAATAAAGCATAGGATAAAACAACATAAATACAATTTAATAAAGCATAGGATAAAACAACATAAATACTTTTTAATAAAGCATAGGATAAAACAACATAAATCAAATTTAATAAAGCATAGGATAAAACAACATAAATACAATTTAATAAAGCATAGGATAAAACAACATAAATACAATTTAATAAAGCATAGGATAAAACAACATAAATACTTTTTAATAAAGCATAGGATAAAACAACATAAATCAAATTTAATAAAGCATAGGATAAAACAACATAAATCAAATTTAATAAAGCATAGGATAAAACAACATAAATACTATTTAATTAAGCATAGGTTAAAACATCATAAATACAGTTTAATAAAGCATAGGATAAAACAACATAAATCAAATTTAATAAAGCATAGGATAAAACAACATAAATCAAATTTAATAAAGCATAGGATAAAACAACATAAATACTATTTAATAAAGCATAGGATAAAACAACAAAAATACAATTTAATAAAGCATAGGATAAAACAACATAAATACAATTTAATAAAGCATAGGATAAAACAAAATAAATTCAATTTAATAAAGCATAGGATAAAATAACATAAATACAATTTAATAAAGCATAGGATAAAACACCATAAATACAATTTAATAAAGCATAAGATAAAACAACATGAATACAATTTAATAAAGCATAGGTTAAAACAACATAAATACAATTTAATAAAGCATAGGATAAAACAACATAAATACAATTTAATAAAGCATAGGATAAAACAACATAAATACAATTTAATAAAGCATAGGTTAAAACAGCATAAATACAGTTTAATAAAGCATAGGATAAAACAACATAAATACAATTTAATAAAGCATAGGATAAAACAACATGAATACAATTTAATAAAGCATAGGATAAAACAACATAAATACTTTTTAATAAAGCATAGGATAAAACAACATAAATACAATTTAATAAAGCATAGGATAAAACAACATAAATAAAATTTAATAAAGCATAGGATAAAACAACATAAATAAAATTTAATAAAGCATAGGATAAAACAACATAAATACAATTTAATAAAGCATAGGTTAAAACAGCATAAATACAGTTTAATAAAGCATAGGATAAAACAACATAAATCAAATTTAATAAAGCATAGGATAAAACAACATAAATCAAATTTAATAAAGCATAGGATAAAACAACATAATACTATTTAATAAAGCATAGGATAAAACAACATAAATACAATTTAATAAAGCATAGGATAAAACAACATAAATACAATTTAATAAAGCATAGGATAAAACAACATAAATACAATTTAATAAAGCATAGGATAAAACAAAATAAATTCAATTTAATAAAGCATAGGATAAAACAACATAAATAAAATTTAATAAAGCTTAGGTTAAAACAACATAAATACAATTTAATAAAGCATAGGATAAAACAACATAAATACAATTTAATAAAGCATAGGATAAAACAACATAAATACTTTTTAATAAAGCATAGGATAAAACCACATAAATACAATTTAATAAAGCACAGGATAAAACAACATAAATACAATTTAATAAAGCATAGGATAAAACTACATAAATACAATTTAATAAAGCATAGGATAAAACAACATAAATACAATTTAATAAAGCATAGGATAAAACAACATAAATACAATTTAATAAAGCATACATTAAAACAACATAAATACAATTAAATAAAGCATAGGATAAAACAATATAAATACAATTTAATAAAGCATAGGTTAAAACAACATAAATACAATTTAATAAAGCATAGGATAAAACAACATAAATACAATTTAATAAAGCATAGGATAAAATAACATAAATACAATTTAATAAAGCATAGGATAAAACAACATAAATACAATTTAATAAAACATAAGATAAAACAACATGAATACAATTTAATAAAGCATAGGTTAAAACAACATAAATACAATTTAATAAAGCATAGGATAAAACAACATAAATACAATTTAATAAAGCATAGGATAAAACAACATAAATACAATTTAATAAAGCATAGGTTAAAACAGCATAAATACAGTTTAATAAAGCATAGGATAAAACAACATAAATACAATTTAATAAAGCATAGGATAAAACAACATAAATCAAATTTAATAAAGCATAGGATAAAACAACATAAATACTATTTAATAAAGCATAGGATAAAACAACATAAATAAAATTTAATAAAGCATAGGATAAAACAACATAAATAAAATTTAATGAAGCATAGGATAAAACAACATAAATACAATTTAATAAAGCATAGGTTAAAACAGCATAAATACAGTTTAATAAAGCATAGGATAAAACAACATAAATACAATTTAATAAATCATAGGATAAAACAACATAAATCAAATTTAATAAAGCATAGGATAAAACAACATAAATACTATTTAATAAAGCATAGGATAAAACAACATAAATACAATTTAATAAAGCATAGGATAAAACAACATAAATCAAATTTAATAAAGCATAGGATAAAACAACATAAAAACTATTTAATAAAGCATAGGATAAAATAACATAAATACAATTTAATAAAGCATAGGTTAAAACAGCATAAATACTTTTTAATAAAGCATAGGATAAAACAACATAAATACAATTTAATAAAGCATAGGATAAAACAACATAAATAAAATTTAATAAAGCATAGGATAAAACAACATAAATACAATTTAATAAAGCATAGGATAAAACAACATAAATACAATTTAATAAAGCATAGGTTAAAACAGCATAAATACAGTTTAATAAAGCATAGGATAAAACAACATAAATACAATTTAATAAAGCATAGGATAAAACAACATAAATAAAATTTAATAAAGCATAGGATAAAACAACATAAATACAATTTAATAAAGCATAGGTTAAAACAGCATAAATACAGTTTAATAAAGCATAGGATAAAACAACATAAATCAAATTTAATAAAGCATAGGATAAAACAACATAAATCAAATTTAATAAAGCATAGGATAAAACAACATAATACTATTTAATAAAGCATAGGATAAAACAACATAAATACAATTTAATAAAGCATAGGATAAAACAACATAAATACAATTTAATAAAGCATAGGATAAAACAACATGAATACAATTTAATAAAGCATAGGATAAAACAAAATAAATTCAATTTAATAAAGCATAGGATAAAACAACATAAATAAAATTTAATAAAGCTTAGGTTAAAACAACATAAATACAATTTATTAAAGCATAGGATAAAACAACATAAATACAATTTAATAAAGCATAGGATAAAACAGCATAAATACTTTTTAATAAAGCATAGGATAAAACCACATAAATACAATTTAATAAAGCACAGGATAAAACAACATAAATACAATTTAATAAAGCATAGGATAAAACTACATAAATACAATTTAATAAAGCATAGGATAATACAACATAAATACAATTTAATAAAGCATAGGATAAAACAACATAAATACAATTTAATAAAGCATACATTAAAACAACATAAATACAATTAAATAAAGCATAGGATAAAACAATATAAATACAATTTAATAAAGCATAGGTTAAAACAACATAAATACAATTTAATAAAGCATAGGATAAAACAACATAAATACAATTTAATAAAACATAAGATAAAACAACATGAATACAATTTAATAAAGCATAGGTTAAAACAACATAAATACAATTTAATAAAGCATAGGATAAAACAACATAAATACAATTTAATAAAGCATAGGATAAAACAACATAAATACAATTTAATAAAGCATAGGTTAAAACAGCATAAATACAGTTTAATAAAGCATAGGATAAAACAACATAAATACAATTTAATAAAGCATAGGATAAAACAACATAAATCAAATTTAATAAAGCATAGGATAAAACAACATAAATACTATTTAATAAAGCATAGGATAAAACAACATAAATAAAATTTAATAAAGCATAGGATAAAACAACATAAATAAAATTTAATGAAGCATAGGATAAAACAACATAAATACAATTTAATAAAGCATAGGTTAAAACAGCATAAATACAGTTTAATAAAGCATAGGATAAAACAACATAAATACAATTTAATAAATCATAGGATAAAACAACATAAATCAAATTTAATAAAGCATAGGATAAAACAACATAAATACTATTTAATAAAGCATAGGATAAAACAACATAAATACAATTTAATAAAGCATAGGATAAAACAACATAAATCAAATTTAATAAAGCATAGGATAAAACAACATAAATACTATTTAATAAAGCATAGGATAAAATAACATAAATACAATTTAATAAAGCATAGGTTAAAACAGCATAAATACTTTTTAATAAAGCATAGGATAAAACAACATAAATACAATTTAATAAAGCATAGGATAAAACAACATAAATAAAATTTAATAAAGCATAGGATAAAACAACATAAATAAAATTTAATAAAGCATAGGATAAAACAACATAAATACAATTTAATAAAGCATAGGTTAAAACAGCATAAATACAGTTTAATAAAGCATAGGATAAAACAACATAAATCAAATTTAATAAAGTATAGGATAAAACAACATAAATCAAATTTAATAAAGCATAGGATAAAACAACATAAATACTATTTAATAAAGCATGGGATAAAACAACATAAATACAATTTAATAAAGCATAGGATAAAACAACATAAATACAATTTAATAAAGCATAGGATAAAACAACATAAATACAATTTAATAAAGCATAGGATAAAACAAAATAAATTCAATTTAATAAAGCATAGGATAAAATAACATAAATACAATTTAATAAAGCATAGGATAAAACAACATAAATACAATTTAATAAAGCATAAGATAAAACAACATGAATACAATTTAATAAAGCATAGGTTAAAACAACATAAATACAATTTAATAAAGCATAGGATAAAACAACATAAATACAATTTAATAAAGCATAGGATAAAACAACATAAATACAATTTAATAAAGCATAGGTTAAAACAGCATAAATACAGTTTAATAAAGCATAGGATAAAACAACATAAATACAATTTAATAAATCATAGGATAAAACAACATAAATCAAATTTAATAAAGCATAGGATAAAACAACATAAATACTATTTAATAAAGCATAGGATAAAACAACATAAATACAATTTAATAAAGCATAGGATAAAACAACATACATACAATTTAATAAAGCATAGGATAAAACAACATAAATACAATTTAATAAAGCATAGAATAAAACAACATAAATACTTTTTAATAAAGCATAGGATAAAACAACATAAATAAAATTTAATAAAGCATAGGATAAAACAACATAAATACAATTTAATAAAGCATAGGATAAAACAACATAAATACAATTTAGTAAAGCATAGGATAAAACAACATAAATACTATTTAATAAAGCATAGGATAAAACAACATAAATACAATTTAATAAAGCATAGGATAAAACAACATAAATACAATTTAATAAAGCATAGGATAAAACAACATAAATACAATTTAATAAAGCATAGGATAAAACAACATAAATACTTTTTAATAAAGCATAGGATAAAACAACATAAATCAAATTTATTAAAGCATAGGATAAAACAACATAAATCAAATTTAATAAAGCATAGGATAAAACAACATAAATACTATTTAATAAAGCATAGGTTAAAACAGCATAAATACAGTTTAATAAAGCATAGGATAAAACAACATAAATCAAATTTAATAAAGCATAGGATAAAACAACATAAATCAAATTTAATAAAGCATAGGATAAAACAACATAAATACTATTTAATAAAGCATAGGATAAAATAACATAAATACAATTTAATAAAGCATAGGATAAAACAACATAAATACAATTTAATAAAGCATAGGATAAAACAACATAAATACAATTTAATAAAGCATAGGATAAAACAACATAAATACTTTTTAATAAAGCATAGGATAAAACAACATAAATACAATTTAATAAAGCATAGGATAAAACAACATGAATAAAATTTAATAAAGCATAGGATAAAACAACATAAATAAAATTTAATAAAGCATAGGATAAAACAACATAAATACAATTTAATAAAGCATAGGTTAAAACAGCATAAATACAGTTTAATAAGGCATAGGATAAAACAACATAAATACAATTTAATAAAGCATAGGATAAAACAACATAAATAAAATTTAATAAAGCATAGGATAAAACAACATAAATACAATTTAATAAAGCATAGGTTAAAACAGCATAAATACAGTTTAATAAAGCATAGGATAAAACAACATAAATCAAATTTAATAAAGCATAGGATAAAACAACATAAATCAAATTTAATAAAGCATAGGATAAAACAACATAAATACTATTTAATAAAGCATAGGATAAAACAACATAAATACAATTTAATAAAGCATAGGATAAAACAACATAAATACTTTTTAATAAAGCATAGGATAAAACAACATAAATACAATTTAGTAAAGCATAGGATAAAACAACATAAATACTATTTAATAAAGCATAGGATAAAACAACATAAATACAATTTAATAAAGCATAGGATAAAACAACATAAATACAATTTAATAAAGCATAGGATAAAACAACATAAATACAATTTAATAAAGCATAGGATAAAACAACATAAATACTTTTTAATAAAGCATAGGATAAAACAACATAAATCAAATTTAATAAAGCATAGGATAAAACAACATAAATCAAATTTAATAAAGCATAGGATAAAACAACATAAATACTATTTAATAAAGCATAGGTTAAAACAGCATGAATACAGTTTAATAAAGCATAGGATAAAACAACATAAATCAAATTTAATAAAGCATAGGATAAAACAACATAAATACAATTTAATAAAGCATAGGTTAAAACAGCATAAATACAGTTTAATAAAGCATAGGATAAAACAACATAAATACAATTTAATAAATCATAGGATAAAACAACATAAATCAAATTTAATAAAGCATAGGATAAAACAACATAAATACTATTTAATAAAGCATAGGATAAAACAACATAAATACAATTTAATAAAGCATAGGATAAAACAACATAAATCAAATTTAATAAAGCATAGGATAAAACAACATAATACTATTTAATAAAGCATAGGATAAAACAACATAAATACTATTTAATAAAGCATAGGATAAAATAACATAAATACAATTTAATAAAGCATAGGATAAAACAACATAAATACAATTTAATAAAGCATAGGATAAAACAACATAAATACAATTTAATAAAGCATAGGATAAAACAACATAAATACTTTTTAATAAAGCATAGGATAAAACAACATAAATACAATTTAATAAAGCATAGGATAAAACAACATGAATAAAATTTAATAAAGCATAGGATAAAACAACATAAATAAAATTTAATAAAGCATAGGATAAAACAACATAAATACAATTTAATAAAGCATAGGTTAAAACAGCATAAATACAGTTTAATAAGGCATAGGATAAAACAACATAAATACAATTTAATAAAGCATAGGATAAAACAACATAAATAAAATTTAATAAAGCATAGGATAAAACAACATAAATACAATTTAATAAAGCATAGGTTAAAACAGCATAAATACAGTTTAATAAAGCATAGGATAAAACAACATAAATCAAATTTAATAAAGCATAGGATAAAACAACATAAATCAAATTTAATAAAGCATAGGATAAAACAACATAAATCAAATTTAATAAAGCATAGGATAAAACAACATAAATACTATTTAATAAAGCATAGGATAAAACAACATAAATACAATTTAATAAAGCATAGGATAAAACAACATAAATACTTTTTAATAAAGCATAGGATAAAACAACATAAATACAATTTAGTAAAGCATAGGATAAAACAACATAAATACTATTTAATAAAGCATAGGATAAAACAACATAAATACAATTTAATAAAGCATAGGATAAAACAACATAAATACAATTTAATAAAGCATAGGATAAAACAACATAAATACAATTTAATAAAGCATAGGATAAAACAACATAAATACTTTTTAATAAAGCATAGGATAAAACAACATAAATCAAATTTAATAAAGCATAGGATAAAACAACATAAATCAAATTTAATAAAGCATAGGATAAAACAACATAAATACTATTTAATAAAGCATAGGTTAAAACAGCATGAATACAGTTTAATAAAGCATAGGATAAAACAACATAAATCAAATTTAATAAAGCATAGGATAAAACAACATAAATACAATTTAATAAAGCATAGGTTAAAACAGCATAAATACAGTTTAATAAAGCATAGGATAAAACAACATAAATACAATTTAATAAATCATAGGATAAAACAACATAAATCAAATTTAATAAAGCATAGGATAAAACAACATAAATACTATTTAATAAAGCATAGGATAAAACAACATAAATACAATTTAATAAAGCATAGGATAAAACAACATAAATCAAATTTAATAAAGCATAGGATAAAACAACATAATACTATTTAATAAAGCATAGGATAAAACAACATAAATACAATTTAATAAAGCATAGGATAAAACAACATAAATACAATTTAATAAAGCATAGGATAAAACAACATAAATACAATTTAATAAAGCATAGGATAAAACAAAATAAATTCAATTTAATAAAGCATAGGATAAAACAACATAAATACAATTTAATAAAACATAAGATAAAACAACATGAATACAATTTAATAAAGCATAGGTTAAAACAACATAAATACAATTTAATAAAGCATAGGATAAAACAACATAAATACAATTTAATAAAGCATAGGATAAAACAACATAAATACAATTTAATAAAGCATAGGTTAAAACAGCATAAATACAGTTTAATAAAGCATAGGATAAAACAACATAAATACAATTTAATAAAGCATAGGATAAAACAACATAAATCAAATTTAATAAAGCATAGGATAAAACAACATAAATACTATTTAATAAAGCATAGGATAAAACAACATAAATAAAATTTAATAAAGCATAGGATAAAACAACATAAATAAAATTTAATGAAGCATAGGATAAAACAACATAAATACAATTTAATAAAGCATAGGTTAAAACAGCATAAATACAGTTTAATAAAGCATAGGATAAAACAACATAAATACAATTTAATAAATCATAGGATAAAACAACATAAATCAAATTTAATAAAGCATAGGATAAAACAACATAAATACTATTTAATAAAGCATAGGATAAAACAACATAAATACAATTTAATAAAGCATAGGATAAAACAACATAAATCAAATTTAATAAAGCATAGGATAAAACAACATAAATACTATTTAATAAAGCATAGGATAAAATAACATAAATACAATTTAATAAAGCATAGGTTAAAACAGCATAAATACTTTTTAATAAAGCATAGGATAAAACAACATAAATACAATTTAATAAAGCATAGGATAAAACAACATAAATAAAATTTAATAAAGCATAGGATAAAACAACATAAATAAAATTTAATAAAGCATAGGATAAAACAACATAAATACAATTTAATAAAGCATAGGTTAAAACAGCATAAATACAGTTTAATAAAGCATAGGATAAAACAACATAAATCAAATTTAATAAAGTATAGGATAAAACAACATAAATCAAATTTAATAAAGCATAGGATAAAACAACATAAATACAATTTAATAAAGCATAGGATAAAACAACATAAATACTTTTTAATAAAGCATAGGATAAAACAACATAAATACAATTTAGTAAAGCATAGGATAAAACAACATAAATACTATTTAATAAAGCATAGGATAAAACAACATAAATACAATTTAATAAAGCATAGGATAAAACAACATAAATACAATTTAATAAAGCATAGGATAAAACAACATAAATACAATTTAATAAAGCATAGGATAAAACAACATAAATACTTTTTAATAAAGCATAGGATAAAACAACATAAATCAAATTTAATAAAGCATAGGATAAAACAACATAAATCAAATTTAATAAAGCATAGGATAAAACAACATAAATACTATTTAATAAAGCATAGGTTAAAACAGCATGAATACAGTTTAATAAAGCATAGGATAAAACAACATAAATACAATTTAATAAATCATAGGATAAAACAACATAAATCAAATTTAATAAAGCATAGGATAAAACAACATAAATACTATTTAATAAAGCATAGGATAAAACAACATAAATACAATTTAATAAAGCATAGGATAAAACAACATAAATCAAATTTAATAAAGCATAGGATAAAACAACATAATACTATTTAATAAAGCATAGGATAAAACAACATAAATACAATTTAATAAAGCATAGGATAAAACAACATAAATACAATTTAATAAAGCATAGGATAAAACAACATAAATACAATTTAATAAAGCATAGGATAAAACAAAATAAATTCAATTTAATAAAGCATAGGATAAAACAACATAAATACAATTTAATAAAACATAAGATAAAACAACATGAATACAATTTAATAAAGCATAGGTTAAAACAACATAAATACAATTTAATAAAGCATAGGATAAAACAACATAAATACAATTTAATAAAGCATAGGATAAAACAACATAAATACAATTTAATAAAGCATAGGTTAAAACAGCATAAATACAGTTTAATAAAGCATAGGATAAAACAACATAAATACAATTTAATAAAGCATAGGATAAAACAACATAAATCAAATTTAATAAAGCATAGGATAAAACAACATAAATACTATTTAATAAAGCATAGGATAAAACAACATAAATAAAATTTAATAAAGCATAGGATAAAACAACATAAATAAAATTTAATGAAGCATAGGATAAAACAACATAAATACAATTTAATAAAGCATAGGTTAAAACAGCATAAATACAGTTTAATAAAGCATAGGATAAAACAACATAAATACAATTTAATAAATCATAGGATAAAACAACATAAATCAAATTTAATAAAGCATAGGATAAAACAACATAAATACTATTTAATAAAGCATAGGATAAAACAACATAAATACAATTTAATAAAGCATAGGATAAAACAACATAAATCAAATTTAATAAAGCATAGGATAAAACAACATAAATACTATTTAATAAAGCATAGGATAAAATAACATAAATACAATTTAATAAAGCATAGGTTAAAACAGCATAAATACTTTTTAATAAAGCATAGGATAAAACAACATAAATACAATTTAATAAAGCATAGGATAAAACAACATAAATAAAATTTAATAAAGCATAGGATAAAACAACATAAATAAAATTTAATAAAGCATAGGATAAAACAACATAAATACAATTTAATAAAGCATAGGTTAAAACAGCATAAATACAGTTTAATAAAGCATAGGATAAAACAACATAAATCAAATTTAATAAAGTATAGGATAAAACAACATAAATCAAATTTAATAAAGCATAGGATAAAACAACATAAATACTATTTAATAAAGCATGGGATAAAACAACATAAATACAATTTAATAAAGCATAGGATAAAACAACATAAATACAATTTAATAAAGCATAAGATAAAACAACATGAATACAATTTAATAAAGCATAGGTTAAAACAACATAAATACAATTTAATAAAGCATAGGATAAAACAACATAAATACAATTTAATAAAGCATAGGATAAAACAACATAAATACAATTTAATAAAGCATAGGTTAAAACAGCATAAATACAGTTTAATAAAGCATAGGATAAAACAACATAAATACAATTTAATAAAGCATAGGATAAAACAACATAAATCAAATTTAATAAAGCATAGGATAAAACAACATAAATACTATTTAATAAAGCATAGGATAAAACAACATAAATAAAATTTAATAAAGCATAGGATAAAACAACATAAATAAAATTTAATGAAGCATAGGATAAAACAACATAAATACAATTTAATAAAGCATAGGTTAAAACAGCATAAATACAGTTTAATAAAGCATAGGATAAAACAACATAAATACAATTTAATAAATCATAGGATAAAACAACATAAATCAAATTTAATAAAGCATAGGATAAAACAACATAAATACTATTTAATAAAGCATAGGATAAAACAACATAAATACAATTTAATAAAGCATAGGATAAAACAACATAAATCAAATTTAATAAAGCATAGGATAAAACAACATAAATACTATTTAATAAAGCATAGGATAAAATAACATAAATACAATTTAATAAAGCATAGGTTAAAACAGCATAAATACTTTTTAATAAAGCATAGGATAAAACAACATAAATACAATTTAATAAAGCATAGGATAAAACAACATAAATAAAATTTAATAAAGCATAGGATAAAACAACATAAATAAAATTTAATAAAGCATAGGATAAAACAACATAAATACAATTTAATAAAGCATAGGTTAAAACAGCATAAATACAGTTTAATAAAGCATAGGATAAAACAACATAAATCAAATTTAATAAAGTATAGGATAAAACAACATAAATCAAATTTAATAAAGCATAGGATAAAACAACATAAATACTATTTAATAAAGCATGGGATAAAACAACATAAATACAATTTAATAAAGCATAGGATAAAACAACATAAATACAATTTAATAAAGCATAGGATAAAACAACATAAATACAATTTAATAAAGCATAGGATAAAACAAAATAAATTCAATTTAATAAAGCATAGGATAAAATAACATAAATACAATTTAATAAAGCATAGGATAAAACAACATAAATACAATTTAATAAAGCATAAGATAAAACAACATGAATACAATTTAATAAAGCATAGGTTAAAACAACATAAATACAATTTAATAAAGCATAGGATAAAACAACATAAATACAATTTAATAAAGCATAGGATAAAACAACATAAATACAATTTAATAAAGCATAGGTTAAAACAGCATAAATACAGTTTAATAAAGCATAGGATAAAACAACATAAATACAATTTAATAAAGCATAGGATAAAACAACATAAATAAAATTTAATAAAGCATAGGATAAAACAACATAAATACAATTTAATAAAGCATAGGTTAAAACAGCATAAATACAGTTTAATAAAGCATAGGATAAAACAACATAAATCAAATTTAATAAAGCATAGGATAAAACAACATAAATCAAATTTAATAAAGCATAGGATAAAACAACATAATACTATTTAATAAAGCATAGGATAAAACAACATAAATACAATTTAATAAAGCATAGGATAAAACAACATAAATACAATGTAATAAAGCATAGGATAAAACAACATAAATACAATTTAATAAAGCATAGGATAAAACAAAATAAATTCAATTTAATAAAGCATAGGATAAAACAACATAAATAAAATTTAATAAAGCTTAGGTTAAAACAACATAAATACAATTTATTAAAGCATAGGATAAAACAACATAAATACAATTTAATAAAGCATAGGATAAAACAACATAAATACTTTTTAATAAAGCATAGGATAAAACCACATAAATACAATTTAATAAAGCACAGGATAAAACAACATAAATACAATTTAATAAAGCATAGGATAAAACTACATAAATACAATTTAATAAAGCATAGGATAAAACAACATAAATACAATTTAATAAAGCATAGGATAAAACAACATAAATACAATTTAATAAAGCATACATTAAAACAACATAAATACAATTAAATAAAGCATAGGATAAAACAATATAAATACAATTTAATAAAGCATAGGTTAAAACAACATAAATACAATTTAATAAAGCATAGGATAAAACAACATAAATACAATTTAATAAAGCATAGGATAAAATAACATAAATACAATTTAATAAAGCATAGGATAAAACAACATAAATACAATTTAATAAAACATAAGATAAAACAACATGAATACAATTTAATAAAGCATAGGTTAAAACAACATAAATACAATTTAATAAAGCATAGGATAAAACAACATAAATACAATTTAATAAAGCATAGGATAAAACAACATAAATACAATTTAATAAAGCATAGGTTAAAACAGCATAAATACAGTTTAATAAAGCATAGGATAAAACAACATAAATACAATTTAATAAAGCATAGGATAAAACAACATAAATAAAATTTAATAAAGCATAGGATAAAACAACATAAATAAAATTTAATGAAGCATAGGATAAAACAACATAAATACAATTTAATAAAGCATAGGTTAAAACAGCATAAATACAGTTTAATAAAGCATAGGATAAAACAACATAAATACAATTTAATAAATCATAGGATAAAACAACATAAATCAAATTTAATAAAGCATAGGATAAAACAACATAAATACTATTTAATAAAGCATAGGATAAAACAACATAAATACAATTTAATAAAGCATAGGATAAAACAACATAAATACAATTTAATAAAGCATAGGATAAAACAACATAAATACAATTTAATAAAGCATAGAATAAAACAACATAAATACTTTTTAATAAAGCATAGGATAAAACAACATAAATAAAATTTAATAAAGCATAGGATAAAACAACATAAATACAATTTAATAAAGCATAGGATAAAACAACATAAATACAATTTAGTAAAGCATAGGATAAAACAACATAAATACTATTTAATAAAGCATAGGATAAAACAACATAAATACAATTTAATAAAGCATAGGATAAAACAACATAAATACAATTTAATAAAGCATAGGATAAAACAACATAAATACAATTTAATAAAGCATAGGATAAAACAACATAAATACTTTTTAATAAAGCATAGGATAAAACAACATAAATCAAATTTATTAAAGCATAGGATAAAACAACATAAATCAAATTTAATAAAGCATAGGATAAAACAACATAAATACTATTTAATAAAGCATAGGTTAAAACAGCATAAATACAGTTTAATAAAGCATAGGATAAAACAACATAAATCAAATTTAATAAAGCATAGGATAAAACAACATAAATCAAATTTAATAAAGCATAGGATAAAACAACATAAATACTATTTAATAAAGCATAGGATAAAATAACATAAATACAATTTAATAAAGCATAGGATAAAACAACATAAATACAATTTAATAAAGCATAGGATAAAACAACATAAATACAATTTAATAAAGCATAGGATAAAACAACATAAATACTTTTTAATAAAGCATAGGATAAAACAACATAAATACAATTTAATAAAGCATAGGATAAAACAACATGAATAAAATTTAATAAAGCATAGGATAAAACAACATAAATAAAATTTAATAAAGCATAGGATAAAACAACATAAATACAATTTAATAAAGCATAGGTTAAAACAGCATAAATACAGTTTAATAAAGCATAGGATAAAACAACATAAATACAATTTAATAAAGCATAGGATAAAACAACATAAATAAAATTTAATAAAGCATAGGATAAAACAACATAAATACAATTTAATAAAGCATAGGTTAAAACAGCATAAATACAGTTTAATAAAGCATAGGATAAAACAACATAAATCAAATTTAATAAAGCATAGGATAAAACAACATAAATCAAATTTAATAAAGCATAGGATAAAACAACATAAATACTATTTAATAAAGCATAGGATAAAACAACATAAATACAATTTAATAAAGCATAGGATAAAACAACATAAATACTTTTTAATAAAGCATAGGATAAAACAACATAAATAAAATTTAATAAAGCATAGGATAAAACAACATAAATAAAATTTAATGAAGCATAGGATAAAACAACATAAATACAATTTAATAAAGCATAGGTTAAAACAGCATAAATACAGTTTAATAAAGCATAGGATAAAACAACATAAATACAATTTAATAAATCATAGGATAAAACAACATAAATCAAATTTAATAAAGCATAGGATAAAACAACATAAATACTATTTAATAAAGCATAGGATAAAACAACATAAATACAATTTAATAAAGCATAGGATAAAACAACATAAATACAATTTAATAAAGCATAGGATAAAACAACATAAATACAATTTAATAAAGCATAGAATAAAACAACATAAATACTTTTTAATAAAGCATAGGATAAAACAACATAAATAAAATTTAATAAAGCATAGGATAAAACAACATAAATACAATTTAATAAAGCATAGGATAAAACAACATAAATACAATTTAGTAAAGCATAGGATAAAACAACATAAATACTATTTAATAAAGCATAGGATAAAACAACATAAATACAATTTAATAAAGCATAGGATAAAACAACATAAATACAATTTAATAAAGCATAGGATAAAACAACATAAATACAATTTAATAAAGCATAGGATAAAACAACATAAATACTTTTTAATAAAGCATAGGATAAAACAACATAAATCAAATTTATTAAAGCATAGGATAAAACAACATAAATCAAATTTAATAAAGCATAGGATAAAACAACATAAATACTATTTAATAAAGCATAGGTTAAAACAGCATAAATACAGTTTAATAAAGCATAGGATAAAACAACATAAATCAAATTTAATAAAGCATAGGATAAAACAACATAAATCAAATTTAATAAAGCATAGGATAAAACAACATAAATACTATTTAATAAAGCATAGGATAAAATAACATAAATACAATTTAATAAAGCATAGGATAAAACAACATAAATACAATTTAATAAAGCATAGGATAAAACAACATAAATACAATTTAATAAAGCATAGGATAAAACAACATAAATACTTTTTAATAAAGCATAGGATAAAACAACATAAATACAATTTAATAAAGCATAGGATAAAACAACATGAATAAAATTTAATAAAGCATAGGATAAAACAACATAAATAAAATTTAATAAAGCATAGGATAAAACAACATAAATACAATTTAATAAAGCATAGGTTAAAACAGCATAAATACAGTTTAATAAAGCATAGGATAAAACAACATAAATACAATTTAATAAAGCATAGGATAAAACAACATAAATAAAATTTAATAAAGCATAGGATAAAACAACATAAATACAATTTAATAAAGCATAGGTTAAAACAGCATAAATACAGTTTAATAAAGCATAGGATAAAACAACATAAATCAAATTTAATAAAGCATAGGATAAAACAACATAAATCAAATTTAATAAAGCATAGGATAAAACAACATAAATACTATTTAATAAAGCATAGGATAAAACAACATAAATACAATTTAATAAAGCATAGGATAAAACAACATAAATACTTTTTAATAAAGCATAGGATAAAACAACATAAATAAAATTTAATAAAGCATAGGATAAAACAACATAAATACAATTTAATAAAGCATAGGATAAAACAACATAAATACAATTTAGTAAAGCATAGGATAAAACAACATAAATACTATTTAATAAAGCATAGGATAAAACAACATAAATACAATTTAATAAAGCATAGGATAAAACAACATAAATACAATTTAATAAAGCATAGGATAAAACAACATAAATACAATTTAATAAAGCATAGGATAAAACAACATAAATACTTTTTAATAAAGCATAGGATAAAACAACATAAATCAAATTTAATAAAGCATAGGATAAAACAACATAAATCAAATTTAATAAAGCATAGGATAAAACAACATAAATACTTTTTAATAAAGCATAGGATAAAACCACATAAATACAATTTAATAAAGCACAGGATAAAACAACATAAATACAATTTAATAAAGCATAGGATAAAACTACATAAATACAATTTAATAAAGCATAGGATAAAACAACATAAATACAATTTAATAAAGCATAGGATAAAACAACATAAATACAATTTAATAAAGCATACATTAAAACAACATAAATACAATTAAATAAAGCATAGGATAAAACAATATAAATACAATTTAATAAAGCATAGGTTAAAACAACATAAATACAATTTAATAAAGCATAGGATAAAACAACATAAATACAATTTAATAAAGCATAGGATAAAATAACATAAATACAATTTAATAAAGCATAGGATAAAACAACATAAATACAATTTAATAAAACATAAGATAAAACAACATGAATACAATTTAATAAAGCATAGGTTAAAACAACATAAATACAATTTAATAAAGCATAGGATAAAACAACATAAATACAATTTAATAAAGCATAGGATAAAACAACATAAATACAATTTAATAAAGCATAGGTTAAAACAGCATAAATACAGTTTAATAAAGCATAGGATAAAACAACATAAATACAATTTAATAAAGCATAGGATAAAACAACATAAATCAAATTTAATAAAGCATAGGATAAAACAACATAAATACTATTTAATAAAGCATAGGATAAAACAACATAAATAAAATTTAATAAAGCATAGGATAAAACAACATAAATAAAATTTAATGAAGCATAGGATAAAACAACATAAATACAATTTAATAAAGCATAGGATAAAACAACATAAATACTTTTTAATAAAGCATAGGATAAAACAACATAAATACAATTTAATAAAGCATAGGATAAAACAACATGAATAAAATTTAATAAAGCATAGGATAAAACAACATAAATAAAATTTAATAAATCATAGGATAAAACAACATAAATACAATTTAATAAAGCATAGGTTAAAACAGCATAAATACAGTTTAATAAAGCATAGGATAAAACAACATAAATACAATTTAATAAAGCATAGGATAAAACAACATAAATAAAATTTAATAAAGCATAGGATAAAACAACATAAATACAATTTAATAAAGCATAGGTTAAAACAGCATAAATACAGTTTAATAAAGCATAGGATAAAACAACATAAATCAAATTTAATAAAGCATAGGATAAAACAACATAAATCAAATTTAATAAAGCATAGGATAAAACAACATAAATACTATTTAATAAAGCATAGGATAAAACAACATAAATACAATTTAATAAAGCATAGGATAAAACAACATAAATACTTTTTAATAAAGCATAGGATAAAACAACATAAATAAAATTTAATAAAGCATAGGATAAAACAACATAAATACAATTTAATAAAGCATAGGATAAAACAACATAAATACAATTTAGTAAAGCATAGGATAAAACAACATAAATACTATTTAATAAAGCATAGGATAAAACAACATAAATACAATTTAATAAAGCATAGGATAAAACAACATAAATACAATTTAATAAAGCATAGGATAAAACAACATAAATACAATTTAATAAAGCATAGGATAAAACAACATAAATACTTTTTAATAAAGCATAGGATAAAACAACATAAATCAAATTTAATAAAGCATAGGATAAAACAACATAAATCAAATTTAATAAAGCATAGGATAAAACAACATAAATACTTTTTAATAAAGCATAGGATAAAACCACATAAATACAATTTAATAAAGCACAGGATAAAACAACATAAATACAATTTAATAAAGCATAGGATAAAACTACATAAATACAATTTAATAAAGCATAGGATAAAACAACATAAATACAATTTAATAAAGCATAGGATAAAACAACATAAATACAATTTAATAAAGCATACATTAAAACAACATAAATACAATTAAATAAAGCATAGGATAAAACAACATAAATACTTTTTAATAAAGCATAGGATAAAACCACATAAATACAATTTAATAAAGCATAGGTTAAAACAGCATAAATACTTTTTAATAAAGCATAGGATAAAACCACATAAATACAATTTAATAAAGCACAGGATAAAACAACATAAATACAATTTAATAAAGCATAGGATAAAACAACATAAATACAATTTAATAAAGCATAGGTTAAAACAGCATAAATACAGTTTAATAAAGCATAGGATAAAACAACATAAATACAATTTAATAAAGCATAGGATAAAACAACATAAATCAAATTTAATAAAGCATAGGATAAAACAACATAAATACTATTTAATAAAGCATAGGATAAAACAACATAAATAAAATTTAATAAAGCATAGGATAAAACAACATAAATAAAATTTAATGAAGCATAGGATAAAACAACATAAATACAATTTAATAAAGCATAGGTTAAAACAGCATAAATACAGTTTAATAAAGCATAGGATAAAACAACATAAATACAATTTAATAAATCATAGGATAAAACAACATAAATCAAATTTAATAAAGCATAGGATAAAACAACATAAATACTATTTAATAAAGCATAGGATAAAACAACATAAATACAATTTAATAAAGCATAGGATAAAACAACATAAATCAAATTTAATAAAGCATAGGATAAAACAACATAAATACTATTTAATAAAGCATAGGATAAAATAACATAAATACAATTTAATAAAGCATAGGTTAAAACAGCATAAATACTTTTTAATAAAGCATAGGATAAAACAACATAAATACAATTTAATAAAGCATAGGATAAAACAACATAAATAAAATTTAATAAAGCATAGGATAAAACAACATAAATAAAATTTAATAAAGCATAGGATAAAACAACATAAATACAATTTAATAAAGCATAGGTTAAAACAGCATAAATACAGTTTAATAAAGCATAGGATAAAACAACATAAATCAAATTTAATAAAGTATAGGATAAAACAACATAAATCAAATTTAATAAAGCATAGGATAAAACAACATAAATACTATTTAATAAAGCATGGGATAAAACAACATAAATACAATTTAATAAAGCATAGGATAAAACAACATAAATACAATTTAATAAAGCATAGGATAAAACAACATAAATACAATTTAATAAAGCATAGGATAAAACAAAATAAATTCAATTTAATAAAGCATAGGATAAAATAACATAAATACAATTTAATAAAGCATAGGATAAAACAACATAAATACAATTTAATAAAGCATAGGATAAAACAACATAAATACAATTTAATAAAGCATAGGATAAAACAACATAAATACAATTTAATAAAGCATAGAATAAAACAACATAAATACTTTTTAATAAAGCATAGGATAAAACAACATAAATAAAATTTAATAAAGCATAGGATAAAACAACATAAATACAATTTAATAAAGCATAGGATAAAACAACATAAATACAATTTAGTAAAGCATAGGATAAAACAACATAAATACTATTTAATAAAGCATAGGATAAAACAACATAAATACAATTTAATAAAGCATAGGATAAAACAACATAAATACAATTTAATAAAGCATAGGATAAAACAACATAAATACAATTTAATAAAGCATAGGATAAAACAACATAAATACTTTTTAATAAAGCATAGGATAAAACAACATAAATCAAATTTATTAAAGCATAGGATAAAACAACATAAATCAAATTTAATAAAGCATAGGATAAAACAACATAAATACTATTTAATAAAGCATAGGTTAAAACAGCATAAATACAGTTTAATAAAGCATAGGATAAAACAACATAAATCAAATTTAATAAAGCATAGGATAAAACAACATAAATCAAATTTAATAAAGCATAGGATAAAACAACATAAATACTATTTAATAAAGCATAGGATAAAATAACATAAATACAATTTAATAAAGCATAGGATAAAACAACATAAATACAATTTAATAAAGCATAGGATAAAACAACATAAATACAATTTAATAAAGCATAGGATAAAACAACATAAATACTTTTTAATAAAGCATAGGATAAAACAACATAAATACAATTTAATAAAGCATAGGATAAAACAACATGAATAAAATTTAATAAAGCATAGGATAAAACAACATAAATAAAATTTAATAAAGCATAGGATAAAACAACATAAATACAATTTAATAAAGCATAGGTTAAAACAGCATAAATACAGTTTAATAAAGCATAGGATAAAACAACATAAATACAATTTAATAAAGCATAGGATAAAACAACATAAATAAAATTTAATAAAGCATAGGATAAAACAACATAAATACAATTTAATAAAGCATAGGTTAAAACAGCATAAATACAGTTTAATAAAGCATAGGATAAAACAACATAAATCAAATTTAATAAAGCATAGGATAAAACAACATAAATCAAATTTAATAAAGCATAGGATAAAACAACATAAATACTATTTAATAAAGCATAGGATAAAACAACATAAATACAATTTAATAAAGCATAGGATAAAACAACATAAATACTTTTTAATAAAGCATAGGATAAAACAACATAAATAAAATTTAATAAAGCATAGGATAAAACAACATAAATACAATTTAATAAAGCATAGGATAAAACAACATAAATACAATTTAGTAAAGCATAGGATAAAACAACATAAATACTATTTAATAAAGCATAGGATAAAACAACATAAATACAATTTAATAAAGCATAGGATAAAACAACATAAATACAATTTAATAAAGCATAGGATAAAACAACATAAATCAAATTTAATAAAGCATAGGATAAAACAACATAAATACTTTTTAATAAAGCATAGGATAAAACCACATAAATACAATTTAATAAAGCACAGGATAAAACAACATAAATACAATTTAATAAAGCATAGGATAAAACTACATAAATACAATTTAATAAAGCATAGGATAAAACAACATAAATACAATTTAATAAAGCATAGGATAAAACAACATAAATACAATTTAATAAAGCATACATTAAAACAACATAAATACAATTAAATAAAGCATAGGATAAAACAATATAAATACAATTTAATAAAGCATAGGTTAAAACAACATAAATACAATTTAATAAAGCATAGGATAAAACAACATAAATACAATTTAATAAAGCATAGGATAAAATAACATAAATACAATTTAATAAAGCATAGGATAAAACAACATAAATACAATTTAATAAAACATAAGATAAAACAACATGAATACAATTTAATAAAGCATAGGTTAAAACAACATAAATACAATTTAATAAAGCATAGGATAAAACAACATAAATACAATTTAATAAAGCATAGGATAAAACAACATAAATACAATTTAATAAAGCATAGGTTAAAACAGCATAAATACAGTTTAATAAAGCATAGGATAAAACAACATAAATACAATTTAATAAAGCATAGGATAAAACAACATAAATCAAATTTAATAAAGCATAGGATAAAACAACATAAATACTATTTAATAAAGCATAGGATAAAACAACATAAATAAAATTTAATAAAGCATAGGATAAAACAACATAAATAAAATTTAATGAAGCATAGGATAAAACAACATAAATACAATTTAATAAAGCATAGGATAAAACAACATAAATACTTTTTAATAAAGCATAGGATAAAACAACATAAATACAATTTAATAAAGCATAGGATAAAACAACATGAATAAAATTTAATAAAGCATAGGATAAAACAACATAAATAAAATTTAATAAAGCATAGGATAAAACAACATAAATACAATTTAATAAAGCATAGGTTAAAACAGCATAAATACAGTTTAATAAAGCATAGGATAAAACAACATAAATACAATTTAATAAAGCATAGGATAAAACAACATAAATAAAATTTAATAAAGCATAGGATAAAACAACATAAATACAATTTAATAAAGCATAGGTTAAAACAGCATAAATACAGTTTAATAAAGCATAGGATAAAACAACATAAATCAAATTTAATAAAGCATAGGATAAAACAACATAAATCAAATTTAATAAAGCATAGGATAAAACAACATAAATACTATTTAATAAAGCATAGGATAAAACAACATAAATACAATTTAATAAAGCATAGGATAAAACAACATAAATACTTTTTAATAAAGCATAGGATAAAACAACATAAATAAAATTTAATAAAGCATAGGATAAAACAACATAAATACAATTTAATAAAGCATAGGATAAAACAACATAAATACAATTTAGTAAAGCATAGGATAAAACAACATAAATACTATTTAATAAAGCATAGGATAAAACAACATAAGTACAATTTAATAAAGCATAGGATAAAACAACATAAATACAATTTAATAAAGCATAGGATAAAACAACATAAATACAATTTAATAAAGCATAGGATAAAACAACATAAATACTTTTTAATAAAGCATAGGATAAAACAACATAAATCAAATTTAATAAAGCATAGGATAAAACAACATAAATCAAATTTAATAAAGCATAGGATAAAACAACATAAATACTTTTTAATAAAGCATAGGATAAAACCACATAAATACAATTTAATAAAGCACAGGATAAAACAACATAAATACAATTTAATAAAGCATAGGATAAAACTACATAAATACAATTTAATAAAGCATAGGATAAAACAACATAAATACAATTTAATAAAGCATAGGATAAAACAACATAAATACAATTTAATAAAGCATACATTAAAACAACATAAATACAATTAAATAAAGCATAGGATAAAACAATATAAATACAATTTAATAAAGCATAGGTTAAAACAACATAAATACAATTTAATAAAGCATAGGATAAAACAACATAAATACAATTTAATAAAGCATAGGATAAAATAACATAAATACAATTTAATAAAGCATAGGATAAAACAACATAAATACAATTTAATAAAACATAAGATAAAACAACATGAATACAATTTAATAAAGCATAGGTTAAAACAACATAAATACAATTTAATAAAGCATAGGATAAAACAACATAAATACAATTTAATAAAGCATAGGATAAAACAACATAAATACAATTTAATAAAGCATAGGTTAAAACAGCATAAATACAGTTTAATAAAGCATAGGATAAAACAACATAAATACAATTTAATAAAGCATAGGATAAAACAACATAAATCAAATTTAATAAAGCATAGGATAAAACAACATAAATACTATTTAATAAAGCATAGGATAAAACAACATAAATAAAATTTAATAAAGCATAGGATAAAACAACATAAATAAAATTTAATGAAGCATAGGATAAAACAACATAAATACAATTTAATAAAGCATAGGTTAAAACAGCATAAATACAGTTTAATAAAGCATAGGATAAAACAACATAAATACAATTTAATAAATCATAGGATAAAACAACATAAATCAAATTTAATAAAGCATAGGATAAAACAACATAAATACTATTTAATAAAGCATAGGATAAAACAACATAAATACAATTTAATAAAGCATAGGATAAAACAACATAAATCAAATTTAATAAAGCATAGGATAAAACAACATAAATACTATTTAATAAAGCATAGGATAAAATAACATAAATACAATTTAATAAAGCATAGGTTAAAACAGCATAAATACTTTTTAATAAAGCATAGGATAAAACAACATAAATACAATTTAATAAAGCATAGGATAAAACAACATAAATAAAATTTAATAAAGCATAGGATAAAACAACATAAATAAAATTTAATAAAGCATAGGATAAAACAACATAAATACAATTTAATAAAGCATAGGTTAAAACAGCATAAATACAGTTTAATAAAGCATAGGATAAAACAACATAAATCAAATTTAATAAAGTATAGGATAAAACAACATAAATCAAATTTAATAAAGCATAGGATAAAACAACATAAATACTATTTAATAAAGCATGGGATAAAACAACATAAATACAATTTAATAAAGCATAGGATAAAACAACATAAATACAATTTAATAAAGCATAGGATAAAACAACATAAATACAATTTAATAAAGCATAGGATAAAACAAAATAAATTCAATTTAATAAAGCATAGGATAAAATAACATAAATACAATTTAATAAAGCATAGGATAAAACAACATAAATACAATTTAATAAAGCATAAGATAAAACAACATGAATACAATTTAATAAAGCATAGGTTAAAACAACATAAATACAATTTAATAAAGCATAGGATAAAACAACATAAATACAATTTAATAAAGCATAGGATAAAACAACATAAATACAATTTAATAAAGCATAGGTTAAAACAGCATAAATACAGTTTAATAAAGCATAGGATAAAACAACATAAATACAATTTAATAAAGCATAGGATAAAACAACATAAATAAAATTTAATAAAGCATAGGATAAAACAACATAAATACAATTTAATAAAGCATAGGTTAAAACAGCATAAATACAGTTTAATAAAGCATAGGATAAAACAACATAAATCAAATTTAATAAAGCATAGGATAAAACAACATAAATCAAATTTAATAAAGCATAGGATAAAACAACATAATACTATTTAATAAAGCATAGGATAAAACAACATAAATACAATTTAATAAAGCATAGGATAAAACAACATAAATACAATTTAATAAAGCATAGGATAAAACAACATAAATACAATTTAATAAAGCATAGGATAAAACAAAATAAATTCAATTTAATAAAGCATAGGATAAAACAACATAAATAAAATTTAATAAAGCTTAGGTTAAAACAACATAAATACAATTTATTAAAGCATAGGATAAAACAACATAAATACAATTTAATAAAGCATAGGATAAAACAACATAAATACTTTTTAATAAAGCATAGGATAAAACCACATAAATACAATTTAATAAAGCACAGGATAAAACAACATAAATACAATTTAATAAAGCATAGGATAAAACTACATAAATACAATTTAATAAAGCATAGGATAAAACAACATAAATACAATTTAATAAAGCATAGGATAAAACAACATAAATACAATTTAATAAAGCATACATTAAAACAACATAAATACAATTAAATAAAGCATAGGATAAAACAATATAAATACAATTTAATAAAGCATAGGTTAAAACAACATAAATACAATTTAATAAAGCATAGGATAAAACAACATAAATACAATTTAATAAAGCATAGGATAAAATAACATAAATACAATTTAATAAAGCATAGGATAAAACAACATAAATACAATTTAATAAAACATAAGATAAAACAACATGAATACAATTTAATAAAGCATAGGTTAAAACAACATAAATACAATTTAATAAAGCATAGGATAAAACAACATAAATACAATTTAATAAAGCATAGGATAAAACAACATAAATACAATTTAATAAAGCATAGGTTAAAACAGCATAAATACAGTTTAATAAAGCATAGGATAAAACAACATAAATACAATTTAATAAAGCATAGGATAAAACAACATAAATAAAATTTAATAAAGCATAGGATAAAACAACATAAATAAAATTTAATGAAGCATAGGATAAAACAACATAAATACAATTTAATAAAGCATAGGTTAAAACAGCATAAATACAGTTTAATAAAGCATAGGATAAAACAACATAAATACAATTTAATAAATCATAGGATAAAACAACATAAATCAAATTTAATAAAGCATAGGATAAAACAACATAAATACTATTTAATAAAGCATAGGATAAAACAACATAAATACAATTTAATAAAGCATAGGATAAAACAACATAAATACAATTTAATAAAGCATAGGATAAAACAACATAAATACAATTTAATAAAGCATAGAATAAAACAACATAAATACTTTTTAATAAAGCATAGGATAAAACAACATAAATAAAATTTAATAAAGCATAGGATAAAACAACATAAATACAATTTAATAAAGCATAGGATAAAACAACATAAATACAATTTAGTAAAGCATAGGATAAAACAACATAAATACTATTTAATAAAGCATAGGATAAAACAACATAAATACAATTTAATAAAGCATAGGATAAAACAACATAAATACAATTTAATAAAGCATAGGATAAAACAACATAAATACAATTTAATAAAGCATAGGATAAAACAACATAAATACTTTTTAATAAAGCATAGGATAAAACAACATAAATCAAATTTATTAAAGCATAGGATAAAACAACATAAATCAAATTTAATAAAGCATAGGATAAAAAACATAAATACTATTTAATAAAGCATAGGTTAAAACAGCATAAATACAGTTTAATAAAGCATAGGATAAAACAACATAAATCAAATTTAATAAAGCATAGGATAAAACAACATAAATCAAATTTAATAAAGCATAGGATAAAACAACATAAATACTATTTAATAAAGCATAGGATAAAATAACATAAATACAATTTAATAAAGCATAGGATAAAACAACATAAATACAATTTAATAAAGCATAGGATAAAACAACATAAATACAATTTAATAAAGCATAGGATAAAACAACATAAATCAAATTTATTAAAGCATAGGATAAAACAACATAAATACTATTTAATAAAGCATAGGATAAAATAACATAAATACAATTTAATAAAGCATAGGTTAAAACAGCATAAATACTTTTTAATAAAGCATAGGATAAAACAACATAAATACAATTTAATAAAGCATAGGATAAAACAACATAAATAAAATTTAATAAAGCATAGGATAAAACAACATAAATAAAATTTAATAAAGCATAGGATAAAACAACATAAATACAATTTAATAAAGCATAGGTTAAAACAGCATAAATACAGTTTAATAAAGCATAGGATAAAACAACATAAATCAAATTTAATAAAGTATAGGATAAAACAACATAAATCAAATTTAATAAAGCATAGGATAAAACAACATAAATACTATTTAATAAAGCATGGGATAAAACAACATAAATACAATTTAATAAAGCATAGGATAAAACAACATAAATACAATTTAATAAAGCATAGGATAAAACAACATAAATACAATTTAATAAAGCATAGGATAAAACAAAATAAATTCAATTTAATAAAGCATAGGATAAAATAACATAAATACAATTTAATAAAGCATAGGATAAAACAACATAAATACAATTTAATAAAGCATAAGATAAAACAACATGAATACAATTTAATAAAGCATAGGTTAAAACAACATAAATACAATTTAATAAAGCATAGGATAAAACAACATAAATACAATTTAATAAAGCATAGGATAAAACAACATAAATACAATTTAATAAAGCATAGGTTAAAACAGCATAAATACAGTTTAATAAAGCATAGGATAAAACAACATAAATACAATTTAATAAAGCATAGGATAAAACAACATAAATAAAATTTAATAAAGCATAGGATAAAACAACATAAATACAATTTAATAAAGCATAGGTTAAAACAGCATAAATACAGTTTAATAAAGCATAGGATAAAACAACATAAATCAAATTTAATAAAGCATAGGATAAAACAACATAAATCAAATTTAATAAAGCATAGGATAAAACAACATAATACTATTTAATAAAGCATAGGATAAAACAACATAAATACAATTTAATAAAGCATAGGATAAAACAACATAAATACAATTTAATAAAGCATAGGATAAAACAACATAAATACAATTTAATAAAGCATAGGATAAAACAAAATAAATTCAATTTAATAAAGCATAGGATAAAACAACATAAATAAAATTTAATAAAGCTTAGGTTAAAACAACATAAATACAATTTATTAAAGCATAGGATAAAACAACATAAATACAATTTAATAAAGCATAGGATAAAACAACATAAATACTTTTTAATAAAGCATAGGATAAAACCACATAAATACAATTTAATAAAGCACAGGATAAAACAACATAAATACAATTTAATAAAGCATAGGATAAAACTACATAAATACAATTTAATAAAGCATAGGATAAAACAACATAAATACAATTTAATAAAGCATAGGATAAAACAACATAAATACAATTTAATAAAGCATACATTAAAACAACATAAATACAATTAAATAAAGCATAGGATAAAACAATATAAATACAATTTAATAAAGCATAGGTTAAAACAACATAAATACAATTTAATAAAGCATAGGATAAAACAACATAAATACAATTTAATAAAGCATAGGATAAAATAACATAAATACAATTTAATAAAGCATAGGATAAAACAACATAAATACAATTTAATAAAACATAAGATAAAACAACATGAATACAATTTAATAAAGCATAGGTTAAAACAACATAAATACAATTTAATAAAGCATAGGATAAAACAACATAAATACAATTTAATAAAGCATAGGATAAAACAACATAAATACAATTTAATAAAGCATAGGTTAAAACAGCATAAATACAGTTTAATAAAGCATAGGATAAAACAACATAAATACAATTTAATAAAGCATAGGATAAAACAACATAAATAAAATTTAATAAAGCATAGGATAAAACAACATAAATAAAATTTAATGAAGCATAGGATAAAACAACATAAATACAATTTAATAAAGCATAGGTTAAAACAGCATAAATACAGTTTAATAAAGCATAGGATAAAACAACATAAATACAATTTAATAAATCATAGGATAAAACAACATAAATCAAATTTAATAAAGCATAGGATAAAACAACATAAATACTATTTAATAAAGCATAGGATAAAACAACATAAATACAATTTAATAAAGCATAGGATAAAACAACATAAATACAATTTAATAAAGCATAGGATAAAACAACATAAATACAATTTAATAAAGCATAGAATAAAACAACATAAATACTTTTTAATAAAGCATAGGATAAAACAACATAAATAAAATTTAATAAAGCATAGGATAAAACAACATAAATACAATTTAATAAAGCATAGGATAAAACAACATAAATACAATTTAGTAAAGCATAGGATAAAACAACATAAATACTATTTAATAAAGCATAGGATAAAACAACATAAATACAATTTAATAAAGCATAGGATAAAACAACATAAATACAATTTAATAAAGCATAGGATAAAACAACATAAATACAATTTAATAAAGCATAGGATAAAACAACATAAATACTTTTTAATAAAGCATAGGATAAAACAACATAAATCAAATTTATTAAAGCATAGGATAAAACAACATAAATCAAATTTAATAAAGCATAGGATAAAACAACATAAATACTATTTAATAAAGCATAGGTTAAAACAGCATAAATACAGTTTAATAAAGCATAGGATAAAACAACATAAATCAAATTTAATAAAGCATAGGATAAAACAACATAAATCAAATTTAATAAAGCATAGGATAAAACAACATAAATACTATTTAATAAAGCATAGGATAAAATAACATAAATACAATTTAATAAAGCATAGGATAAAACAACATAAATACAATTTAATAAAGCATAGGATAAAACAACATAAATACAATTTAATAAAGCATAGGATAAAACAACATAAATACTTTTTAATAAAGCATAGGATAAAACAACATAAATACAATTTAATAAAGCATAGGATAAAACAACATGAATAAAATTTAATAAAGCATAGGATAAAACAACATAAATAAAATTTAATAAAGCATAGGATAAAACAACATAAATACAATTTAATAAAGCATAGGTTAAAACAGCATAAATACAGTTTAATAAAGCATAGGATAAAACAACATAAATACAATTTAATAAAGCATAGGATAAAACAACATAAATAAAATTTAATAAAGCATAGGATAAAACAACATAAATACAATTTAATAAAGCATAGGTTAAAACAGCATAAATACAGTTTAATAAAGCATAGGATAAAACAACATAAATCAAATTTAATAAAGCATAGGATAAAACAACATAAATCAAATTTAATAAAGCATAGGATAAAACATCATAAATACTATTTAATAAAGCATAGGATAAAACAACATAAATACTATTTAATAAAGCATAGGTTAAAACAGCATGAATACAGTTTAATAAAGCATAGGATAAAACAACATAAATCAAATTTAATAAAGCATAGGATAAAACAACATAAATACAATTTAATAAAGCATAGGTTAAAACAGCATAAATACAGTTTAATAAAGCATAGGATAAAACAACATAAATACAATTTAATAAATCATAGGATAAAACAACATAAATCAGATTTAATAAAGCATAGGATAAAACAACATAAATACTATTTAATAAAGCATAGGATAAAACAACATAAATACAATTTAATAAAGCATAGGATAAAACAACATAAATCAAATTTAATAAAGCATAGGATAAAACAACATAAATACTATTTAATAAAGCATAGGATAAAATAACATAAATACAATTTAATAAAGCATAGGTTAAAACAGCATAAATACTTTTTAATAAAGCATAGGATAAAACAACATAAATACAATTTAATAAAGCATAGGATAAAACAACATAAATAAAATTTAATAAAGCATAGGATAAAACAACATAAATAAAATTTAATAAAGCATAGGATAAAACAACATAAATACAATTTAATAAAGCATAGGTTAAAACAGCATAAATACAGTTTAATAAAGCATAGGATAAAACAACATAAATCAAATTTAATAAAGTATAGGATAAAACAACATAAATCAAATTTAATAAAGCATAGGATAAAACAACATAAATACTATTTAATAAAGCATGGGATAAAACAACATAAATACAATTTAATAAAGCATAGGATAAAACAACATAAATACAATTTAATAAAGCATAGGATAAAACAACATAAATACAATTTAATAAAGCATAGGATAAAACAAAATAAATTCAATTTAATAAAGCATAGGATAAAATAACATAAATACAATTTAATAAAGCATTGGATAAAACAACATAAATACAATTTAATAAAGCATAAGATAAAACAACATGAATACAATTTAATAAAGCATAGGTTAAAACAACATAAATACAATTTAATAAAGCATAGGATAAAACAACATAAATACTATTTAATAAAGCATAGGATAAAACAACATAAATAAAATTTAATAAAGCATAGGATAAAACAACATAAATAAAATTTAATGAAGCATAGGATAAAACAACATAAATACAATTTAATAAAGCATAGGTTAAAACAGCATAAATACAGTTTAATAAAGCATAGGATAAAACAACATAAATACAATTTAATAAATCATAGGATAAAACAACATAAATCAAATTTAATAAAGCATAGGATAAAACAACATAAATACTATTTAATAAAGCATAGGATAAAACAACATAAATACAATTTAATAAAGCATAGGATAAAACAACATAAATACAATTTAATAAAGCATAGGATAAAACAACATAAATACAATTTAATAAAGCATAGAATAAAACAACATAAATACTATTTAATAAAGCATAGGATAAAACAACATAAATAAAATTTAATAAAGCACAGGATAAAACAACATAAATACAATTTAATAAAGCATAGGATAAAACAACATAAATACAATTTAGTAAAGCATAGGATAAAACAACATAAATACTATTTAATAAAGCATAGGATAAAACAACATAAATACAATTTAATAAAGCATAGGATAAAACAACATAAATACAATTTAATAAAGCATAGGATAAAACAACATAAATACAATTTAATAAAGCATAGGATAAAACAACATAAATACTTTTTAATAAAGCATAGGATAAAACAACATAAATCAAATTTATTAAAGCATAGGATAAAACAACATAAATCAAATTTAATAAAGCATAGGATAAAACAACATAAATACTATTTAATAAAGCATAGGTTAAAACAGCATAAATACAGTTTAATAAAGCATAGGATAAAACAACATAAATCAAATTTAATAAAGCATAGGATAAAACAACATAAATCAAATTTAATAAAGCATAGGATAAAACAACATAAATACTATTTAATAAAGCATAGGATAAAATAACATAAATACAATTTAATAAAGCATAGGATAAAACAACATAAATACAATTTAATAAAGCATAGGATAAAACAACATAAATACAATTTAATAAAGCATAGGATAAAACAACATAAATACTTTTTAATAAAGCATAGGATAAAACAACATAAATACAATTTAATAAAGCATAGGATAAAACAACATAAATACAATTTAATAAAGCATAGGATAAAACAACATAAATACAATTTAATAAAGCATAGGATAAAACAACATAAATACTTTTTAATAAAGCATAGGATAAAACAACATAAATCAAATTTAATAAAGCATAGGATAAAACAACATAAATCAAATTTAATAAAGCATAGGATAAAACAACATAAATACTATTTAATAAAGCATAGGATAAAACAGCATGAATACAGTTTAATAAAGCATAGGATAAAACAACATAAATCAAATTTAATAAAGCATAGGATAAAACAACATAAATACTATTTAATAAAGCATAGGATAAAATAACATAAATACAATTTAATAAAGCATAGGTTAAAACAGCATAAATACTTTTTAATAAAGCATAGGATAAAACAACATAAATACAATTTAATAAAGCATAGGATAAAACAACATAAATAAAATTTAATAAAGCATAGGATAAAACAACATAAATAAAATTTAATAAAGCATAGGATAAAACAACATAAATACAATTTAATAAAGCATAGGTTAAAACAGCATAAATACAGTTTAATAAAGCATAGGATAAAACAACATAAATCAAATTTAATAAAGTATAGGATAAAACAACATAAATCAAATTTAATAAAGCATAGGATAAAACAACATAAATACTATTTAATAAAGCATGGGATAAAACAACATAAATACAATTTAATAAAGCATAGGATAAAACAACATAAATACAATTTAATAAAGCATAGGATAAAACAACATAAATACAATTTAATAAAGCATAGGATAAAACAAAATAAATTCAATTTAATAAAGCATAGGATAAAATAACATAAATACAATTTAATAAAGCATAGGATAAAACAACATAAATACAATTTAATAAAGCATAAGATAAAACAACATGAATACAATTTAATAAAGCATAGGTTAAAACAACATAAATACAATTTAATAAAGCATAGGATAAAACAACATAAATACTATTTAATAAAGCATAGGATAAAACAACATAAATAAAATTTAATAAAGCATAGGATAAAACAACATAAATAAAATTTAATGAAGCATAGGATAAAACAACATAAATACAATTTAATAAAGCATAGGTTAAAACAGCATAAATACAGTTTAATAAAGCATAGGATAAAACAACATAAATACAATTTAATAAATCATAGGATAAAACAACATAAATCAAATTTAATAAAGCATAGGATAAAACAACATAAATACTATTTAATAAAGCATAGGATAAAACAACATAAATACAATTTAATAAAGCATAGGATAAAACAACATAAATACAATTTAATAAAGCATAGGATAAAACAACATAAATACAATTTAATAAAGCATAGAATAAAACAACATAAATACTTTTTAATAAAGCATAGGATAAAACAACATAAATAAAATTTAATAAAGCATAGGATAAAACAACATAAATACAATTTAATAAAGCATAGGATAAAACAACATAAATACAATTTAGTAAAGCATAGGATAAAACAACATAAATACTATTTAATAAAGCATAGGATAAAACAACATAAATACAATTTAATAAAGCATAGGATAAAACAACATAAATACAATTTAATAAAGCATAGGATAAAACAACATAAATACAATTTAATAAAGCATAGGATAAAACAACATAAATACTTTTTAATAAAGCATAGGATAAAACAACATAAATCAAATTTATTAAAGCATAGGATAAAACAACATAAATCAAATTTAATAAAGCATAGGATAAAACAACATAAATACTATTTAATAAAGCATAGGTTAAAACAGCATAAATACAGTTTAATAAAGCATAGGATAAAACAACATAAATCAAATTTAATAAAGCATAGGATAAAACAACATAAATCAAATTTAATAAAGCATAGGATAAAACAACAAAAATACTATTTAATAAAGCATAGGATAAAATAACATAAATACAATTTAATAAAGCATAGGATAAAACAACATAAATACAATTTAATAAAGCATAGGATAAAACAACATAAATACAATTTAATAAAGCATAGGATAAAACAACATAAATACTTTTTAATAAAGCATAGGATAAAACAACATAAATACAATTTAATAAAGCATAGGATAAAACAACATAAATACAATTTAATAAAGCATAGGATAAAACAACATAAATACAATTTAATAAAGCATAGGATAAAACAACATAAATACTTTTTAATAAAGCATAGGATAAAACAACATAAATCAAATTTAATAAAGCATAGGATAAAACAACATAAATCAAATTTAATAAAGCATAGGATAAAACAACATAAATACTATTTAATAAAGCATAGGTTAAAACAGCATGAATACAGTTTAATAAAGCATAGGATAAAACAACATAAATCAAATTTAATAAAGCATAGGATAAAACAACATAAATACAATTTAATAAAGCATAGGTTAAAACAGCATAAATACAGTTTAATAAAGCATAGGATAAAACAACATAAATCAAATTTAATAAAGTATAGGATAAAACAACATAAATCAAATTTAATAAAGCATAGGATAAAACAACATAAATACTATTTAATAAAGCATGGGATAAAACAACATAAACACAATTTAATAAAGCATAGGATAAAACAACATAAATACAATTTAATAAAGCATAGGATAAAACAACATAAATACAATTTAATAAAGCATAGGATAAAACAAAATAAATTCAATTTAATAAAGCATAGGATAAAATAACATAAATACAATTTAATAAAGCATAGGATAAAACAACATAAATACAATTTAATAAAGCATAAGATAAAACAACATGAATACAATTTAATAAAGCATAGGTTAAACAACATAAATACAATTTAATAAAGCATAGGATAAAACAACATAAATACAATTTAATAAAGCATAGGATAAAACAACATAAATACAATGTAATAAAGCATAGGTTAAAACAGCATAAATACAGTTTAATAAAGCATAGGATAAAACAACATAAATACAATTTAATAAAGCATAGGATAAAACAACATAAATACTTTTTAATAAAGCATAGGATAAAACAACATAAATACAATTTAATAAAGCATAGGATAAAACAACATAAATAAAATTTAATAAAGCATAGGATAAAACAACATAAATAAAATTTAATAAAGCATAGGATAAAACAACATAAATACAATTTAATAAAGCATAGGTTAAAACAGCATAAATACAGTTTAATAAAGCATAGGATAAAACAACATAAATCAAATTTAATAAAGCATAGGATAAAACAACATAAATCAAATTTAATAAAGCATAGGATAAAACAACATAATACTATTTAATAAAGCATAGGATAAAACAACATAAATACAATTTAATAAAGCATAGGATAAAACAACATAAATACAATTTATTAAAGCATAGGATAAAACAACATAAATACAATTTAATAAAGCATAGGATAAAACAACATAAATACTTTTTAATAAAGCATAGGATAAAACCACATAAATACAATTTAATAAAGCACAGGATAAAACAACATAAATACAATTTAATAAAGCATAGGATAAAACTACATAAATACAATTTAATAAAGCATAGGATAAAACAACATAAATACAATTTAATAAAGCATAGGATAAAACAACATAAATACAATTTAATAAAGCATACATTAAAACAACATAAATACAATTAAATAAAGCATAGGATAAAACAATATAAATACAATTTAATAAAGCATAGGTTAAAACAACATAAATACAATTTAATAAAGCATAGGATAAAACAACATAAATACAATTTAATAAAGCATAGGATAAAATAACATAAATACAATTTAATAAAGCATAGGATAAAACAACATAAATACAATTTAATAAAACATAAGATAAAACAACATGAATACAATTTAATAAAGCATAGGTTAAAACAACATAAATACAATTTAATAAAGCATAGGATAAAACAACATAAATACAATTTAATAAAGCATAGGATAAAACAACATAAATACAATTTAATAAAGCATAGGTTAAAACAGCATAAATACAGTTTAATAAAGCATAGGATAAAACAACATAAATACAATTTAATAAAGCATAGGATAAAACAACATAAATCAAATTTAATAAAGCATAGGATAAAACAACATAAATACTATTTAATAAAGCATAGGATAAAACAACATAAATAAAATTTAATAAAGCATAGGATAAAACAACATAAATAAAATTTAATGAAGCATAGGATAAAACAACATAAATACAATTTAATAAAGCATAGGTTAAAACAGCATAAATACAGTTTAATAAAGTATAGGATAAAACAACATAAATACAATTTAATAAATCATAGGATAAAACAACATAAATCAAATTTAATAAAGCATAGGATAAAACAACATAAATACTATTTAATAAAGCATAGGATAAAATAACATAAATACAATTTAATAAAGCATAGGATAAAACAACATAAATACAATTTAATAAAGCATAGGATAAAACAACATAAATACAATTTAATAAAGCATAAGATAAAACAACATAAATACTTTTTAATAAAGCATAGGATAAAACAACATAAATACAATTTAATAAAGCATAGGATAAAACAACATAAATAAAATTTAATAAAGCATAGGATAAAACAACATAAATAAAATTTAATAAAGCATAGGATAAAACAACATAAATACAATTTAATAAAGCATAGGTTAAAACAGCATAAATACAGTTTAATAAAGCATAGGATAAAACAACATAAATCAAATTTAATAAAGCATAGGATAAAACAACATAAATCAAATTTAATAAAGCATAGGATAAAACAACATAAATACTATTTAATAAAGCATAGGATAAAACAACATAAATACAATTTAATAAAGCATAGGATAAAACAACATAAATACAATTTAATAAAGCATAGGATAAAACAACATAAATACAATTTAATAAAGCATAGGATAAAACAACATAAATAAAATTTAATAAAGCATAGGATAAAACAACATAAATAAAATTTAATAAAGCATAGGATAAAACAACATAAATACAATTTAATAAAGCATAGGTTAAAACAGCATAAATACAGTTTAATAAAGCATAGGATAAAACAACATAAATCAAATTTAATAAAGCATAGGATAAAACAACATAAATAAAATTTAATAAAGCATAGGATAAAACAACATAAATACAATTTAATAAAGCATAGGTTAAAACAGCATAAATACAGTTTAATAAAGCATAGGATAAAACAACATAAATCAAATTTAATAAAGCATAGGATAAAACAACATAAATCAAATTTAATAAAGCATAGGATAAAACAACATAAATACTATTTAATAAAGCATAGGATAAAACAACATAAATACAATTTAATAAAGCATAGGATAAAACAACATAAATACTTTTTAATAAAGCATAGGATAAAACAACATAAATAAAATTTAATAAAGCATAGGATAAAACAACATAAATACAATTTAATAAAGCATAGGATAAAACAACATAAATACAATTTAGTAAAGCATAGGATAAAACAACATAAATACTATTTAATAAAGCATAGGATAAAACAACATAAATACAATTTAGTAAAGCATAGGATAAAACAACATAAATACAATTTAATAAAGCATAGGTTAAAACAGCATAAATACAGTTTAATAAAGCATAGGATAAAACAACATAAATACAATTTAATAAAGCATAGGATAAAACAACATAAATAAAATTTAATAAAGCATATTATAAAACAACATAAATACAATTTAATAAAGCATAGGTTAAAACAGCATAAATACAGTTTAATAAAGCATAGGATAAAACAACATAAATCAAATTTAATAAAGCATAGGATAAAACAACATAAATCAAATTTAATAAAGCATAGGATAAAACAACATAATACTATTTAATAAAGCATAGGATAAAACAACATAAATACAATTTAATAAAGCATAGGATAAAACAACATAAATACAATTTAATAAAGCATAGGATAAAACAAAATAAATTCAATTTAATAAAGCATAGGATAAAACAACATAAATAAAATTTAATAAAGCTTAGGTTAAAACAACATAAATACAATTTATTAAAGCATAGGATAAAACAACATAAATACAATTTAATAAAGCATAGGATAAAACAACATAAATACTTTTTAATAAAGCATAGGATAAAACCACATAAATACAATTTAATAAAGCACAGGATAAAACAACATAAATACAATTTAATAAAGCATAGGATAAAACTACATAAATACAATTTAATAAAGCATAGGATAAAACAACATAAATACAATTTAATAAAGCATAGGATAAAACAACATAAATACAATTTAATAAAGCATACATTAAAACAACATAAATACAATTAAATAAAGCATAGGATAAAACAATATAAATACAATTTAATAAAGCATAGGTTAAAACAACATAAATACAATTTAATAAAGCATAGGATAAAACAACATAAATACAATTTAATAAAGCATAGGATAAAATAACATAAATACAATTTAATAAAGCATAGGATAAAACAACATAAATACAATTTAATAAAACATCAGATAAAACAACATGAATACAATTTAATAAAGCATAGGTTAAAACAACATAAATACAATTTAATAAAGCATAGGATAAAACAACATAAATACAATTTAATAAAGCATAGGATAAAACAACATAAATACAATTTAATAAAGCATAGGTTAAAACAGCATAAATACAGTTTAATAAAGCATAGGATAAAACAACATAAATACAATTTAATAAAGCATAGGATAAAACAACATAAATAAAATTTAATAAAGCATAGGATAAAACAACATAAATAAAATTTAATGAAGCATAGGATAAAACAACATAAATACAATTTAATAAAGCATAGGTTAAAACAGCATAAATACAGTTTAATAAAGCATAGGATAAAACAACATAAATACAATTTAATAAATCATAGGATAAAACAACATAAATCAAATTTAATAAAGCATAGGATAAAACAACATAAATACTATTTAATAAAGCATAGGATAAAACAACATAAATACAATTTAATAAAGCATAGGATAAAACAACATAAATACAATTTAATAAAGCATAGGATAAAACAACATAAATACAATTTAATAAAGCATAGAATAAAACAACATAAATACTTTTTAATAAAGCATAGGATAAAACAACATAAATAAAATTTAATAAAGCATAGGATAAAACAACATAAATACAATTTAATAAAGCATAGGATAAAACAACATAAATACAATTTAGTAAAGCATAGGATAAAACAACATAAATACTATTTAATAAAGCATAGGATAAAACAACATAAATACAATTTAATAAAGCATAGGATAAAACAACATAAATACAATTTAATAAAGCATAGGATAAAACAACATAAATACAATTTAATAAAGCATAGGATAAAACAACATGAATAAAATTTAATAAAGCATAGGATAAAACAACATAAATAAAATTTAATAAAGCATAGGATAAAACAACATAAATACAATTTAATAAAGCATAGGTTAAAACAGCATAAATACAGTTTAATAAAGCATAGGATAAAACAACATAAATACAATTTAATAAAGCATAGGATAAAACAACATAAATAAAATTTAATAAAGCATAGGATAAAACAACATAAATACAATTTAATAAAGCATAGGTTAAAACAGCATAAATACAGTTTAATAAAGCATAGGATAAAACAACATAAATCAAATTTAATAAAGCATAGGATAAAACAACATAAATCAAATTTAATAAAGCATAGGATAAAACAACATAAATACTATTTAATAAAGCATAGGATAAAACAACATAAATACAATTTAATAAAGCATAGGATAAAACAACATAAATACTTTTTAATAAAGCATAGGATAAAACAACATAAATAAAATTTAATAAAGCATAGGATAAAACAACATAAATACAATTTAATAAAGCATAGGATAAAACAACATAAATACAATTTAGTAAAGCATAGGATAAAACAACATAAATACTATTTAATAAAGCATAGGATAAAACAACATAAATACAATTTAATAAAGCATAGGATAAAACAACATAAATACAATTTAATAAAGCATAGGATAAAACAACATAAATACAATTTAATAAAGCATAGGATAAAACAACATAAATACTTTTTAATAAAGCATAGGATAAAACAACATAAATCAAATTTAATAAAGCATAGGATAAAACAACATAAATCAAATTTAATAAAGCATAGGATAAAACAACCTAAATACTATTTAATAAAGCATAGGTTAAAACAGCATGAATACAGTTTAATAAAGCATAGGATAAAACAACATAAATCAAATTTAATAAAGCATAGGATAAAACAACATAAATACAATTTAATAAAGCATAGGTTAAAACAGCATAAATACAGTTTAATAAAGCATAGGATAAAACAACATAAATACAATTTAATAAATCATAGGATAAAACAACATAAATCAAATTTAATAAAGCATAGGATAAAACAACATAAATACTATTTAATAAAGCATAGGATAAAACAACATAAATACAATTTAATAAAGCATAGGATAAAACAACATAAATCAAATTTAATAAAGCATAGGATAAAACAACATAAATACTATTTAATAAATCATAGGATAAAATAACATAAATACAATTTAATAAAGCATAGGTTAAAACAGCATAAATACTTTTTAATAAAGCATAGGATAAAACAACATAAATACAATTTAATAAAACATAGGATAAAACAACATAAATAAAATTTAATAAAGCATAGGATAAAACAACATAAATAAAATTTAATAAAGCATAGGATAAAACAACATAAATACAATTTAATAAAGCATAGGTTAAAACAGCATAAATACAGTTTAATAAAGCATAGGATAAAACAACATAAATCAAATTTAATAAAGTATAGGATAAAACAACATAAATCAAATTTAATAAAGCATAGGATAAAACAACATAAATACTATTTAATAAAGCATGGGATAAAACAACATAAATACAATTTAATAAAGCATAGGATAAAACAACATAAATACAATTTAATAAAGCATAGGATAAAACAACATAAATACAATTTAATAAAGCATAGGATAAAACAAAATAAATTCAATTTAATAAAGCATAGGATAAAATAACATAAATACAATTTAATAAAGCATAGGATAAAACAACATAAATACAATTTAATAAAGCATAAGATAAAACAACATGAATACAATTTAATAAAGCATAGGTTAAAACAACATAAATACAATTTAATAAAGCATAGGATAAAACAACATAAATACTATTTAATAAAGCATAGGATAAAACAACATAAATAAAATTTAATAAAGCATAGGATAAAACAACATAAATAAAATTTAATGAAGCATAGGATAAAACAACATAAATACAATTTAATAAAGCATAGGTTAAAACAGCATAAATACAGTTTAATAAAGCATAGGATAAAACAACATAAATACAATTTAATAAATCATAGGATAAAACAACATAAATCAAATTTAATAAAGCATAGGATAAAACAACATAAATACTATTTAATAAAGCATAGGATAAAACAACATAAATACAATTTAATAAAGCATAGGATAAAACAACATAAATACAATTTAATAAAGCATAGGATAAAACAACATAAATACAATTTAATAAAGCATAGAATAAAACAACATAAATACTTTTTAATAAAGCATAGGATAAAACAACATAAATAAAATTTAATAAAGCACAGGATAAAACAACATAAATACAATTTAATAAAGCATAGGATAAAACAACATAAATACAATTTAGTAAAGCATAGGATAAAACAACATAAATACTATTTAATAAAGCATAGGATAAAACAACATAAATACAATTTAATAAAGCATAGGATAAAACAACATAAATACAATTTAATAAAGCATAGGATAAAACAACATAAATACAATTTAATAAAGCATAGGATAAAACAACATAAATACTTTTTAATAAAGCATAGGATAAAACAACATAAATCAAATTTATTAAAGCATAGGATAAAACAACATAAATCAAATTTAATAAAGCATAGGATAAAACAACATAAATACTATTTAATAAAGCATAGGTTAAAACAGCATAAATACAGTTTAATAAAGCATAGGATAAAACAACATAAATCAAATTTAATAAAGCATAGGATAAAACAACATAAATCAAATTTAATAAAGCATAGGATAAAACAACATAAATACTATTTAATAAAGCATAGGATAAAATAACATAAATACAATTTAATAAAGCATAGGATAAAACAACATAAATACTTTTTAATAAAGCATAGGATAAAACAACATAAATACAATTTAATAAAGCATAGGATAAAACAACATAAATACAATTTAATAAAGCATAGGATAAAACAACATAAATACAATTTAATAAAGCATAGGATAAAACAACATAAATACTTTTTAATAAAGCATAGGATAAAACAACATAAATACAATTTAATAAAGCATAGGATAAAACAACATAAATACTTTTTAATAAAGCATAGGATAAAACAACATAAATCAAATTTAATAAAGCATAGGATAAAACAACATAAATCAAATTTAATAAAGCATAGGATAAAACAACATAAATACTATTTAATAAAGCATAGGATAAAACAGCATGAATACAGTTTAATAAAGCATAGGATAAAACAACATAAATCAAATTTAATAAAGCATAGGATAAAACAACATAAATACTATTTAATAAAGCATAGGATAAAATAACATAAATACAATTTAATAAAGCATAGGTTAAAACAGCATAAATACTTTTTAATAAAGCATAGGATAAAACAACATAAATACAATTTAATAAAGCATAGGATAAAACAACATAAATAAAATTTAATAAAGCATAGGATAAAACAACATAAATAAAATTTAATAAAGCATAGGATAAAACAACATAAATACAATTTAATAAAGCATAGGTTAAAACAGCATAAATACAGTTTAATAAAGCATAGGATAAAACAACATAAATCAAATTTAATAAAGTATAGGATAAAACAACATAAATCAAATTTAATAAAGCATAGGATAAAACAACATAAATACTATTTAATAAAGCATGGGATAAAACAACATAAATACAATTTAATAAAGCATAGGATAAAACAACATAAATACAATTTAATAAAGCATAGGATAAAACAACATAAATACAATTTAATAAAGCATAGGATAAAACAAAATAAATTCAATTTAATAAAGCATAGGATAAAATAACATAAATACAATTTAATAAAGCATAGGATAAAACAACATAAATACAATTTAATAAAGCATAAGATAAAACAACATGAATACAATTTAATAAAGCATAGGTTAAAACAACATAAATACAATTTAATAAAGCATAGGATAAAACAACATAAATACTATTTAATAAAGCATAGGATAAAACAACATAAATAAAATTTAATAAAGCATAGGATAAAACAACATAAATAAAATTTAATGAAGCATAGGATAAAACAACATAAATACAATTTAATAAAGCATAGGTTAAAACAGCATAAATACAGTTTAATAAAGCATAGGATAAAACAACATAAATACAATTTAATAAATCATAGGATAAAACAACATAAATCAAATTTAATAAAGCATAGGATAAAACAACATAAATACTATTTAATAAAGCATAGGATAAAACAACATAAATACAATTTAATAAAGCATAGGATAAAACAACATAAATACAATTTAATAAAGCATAGGATAAAACAACATAAATACAATTTAATAAAGCATAGAATAAAACAACATAAATACTTTTTAATAAAGCATAGGATAAAACAACATAAATAAAATTTAATAAAGCATAGGATAAAACAACATAAATACAATTTAATAAAGCATAGGATAAAACAACATAAATACAATTTAGTAAAGCATAGGATAAAACAACATAAATACTATTTAATAAAGCATAGGATAAAACAACATAAATACAATTTAATAAAGCATAGGATAAAACAACATAAATACAATTTAATAAAGCATAGGATAAAACAACATAAATACAATTTAATAAAGCATAGGATAAAACAACATAAATACTTTTTAATAAAGCATAGGATAAAACAACATAAATCAAATTTATTAAAGCATAGGATAAAACAACATAAATCAAATTTAATAAAGCATAGGATAAAACAACATAAATACTATTTAATAAAGCATAGGTTAAAACAGCATAAATACAGTTTAATAAAGCATAGGATAAAACAACATAAATCAAATTTAATAAAGCATAGGATAAAACAACATAAATCAAATTTAATAAAGCATAGGATAAAACAACATAAATACTATTTAATAAAGCATAGGATAAAATAACATAAATACAATTTAATAAAGCATAGGATAAAACAACATAAATACAATTTAATAAAGCATAGGATAAAACAACATAAATACAATTTAATAAAGCATAGGATAAAACAACATAAATACTTTTTAATAAAGCATAGGATAAAACAACATAAATACAATTTAATAAAGCATAGGATAAAACAACATAAATACAATTTAATAAAGCATAGGATAAAACAACATAAATACAATTTAATAAAGCATAGGATAAAACAACATAAATACTTTTTAATAAAGCATAGGATAAAACAACATAAATCAAATTTAATAAAGCATAGGATAAAACAACATAAATCAAATTTAATAAAGCATAGGATAAAACAACATAAATACTATTTAATAAAGCATAGGTTAAAACAGCATGAATACAGTTTAATAAAGCATAGGATAAAACAACATAAATCAAATTTAATAAAGCATAGGATAAAACAACATAAATACAATTTAATAAAGCATAGGTTAAAACAGCATAAATACAGTTTAATAAAGAATAGGATAAAACAACATAAATCAAATTTAATAAAGTATAGGATAAAACAACATAAATCAAATTTAATAAAGCATAGGATAAAACAACATAAATACTATTTAATAAAGCATGGGATAAAACAACATAAATACAATTTAATAAAGCATAGGATAAAACAACATAAATACAATTTAATAAAGCATAGGATAAAACAACATAAATACAATTTAATAAAGCATAGGATAAAACAAAATAAATTCAATTTAATAAAGCATAGGATAAAATAACATAAATACAATTTAATAAAGCATAGGATAAAACAACATAAATACAATTTAATAAAGCATAAGATAAAACAACATGAATACAATTTAATAAAGCATAGGTTAAAACAACATAAATACAATTTAATAAAGCATAGGATAAAACAACATAAATACAATTTAATAAAGCATAGGATAAAACAACATAAATACAATTTAATAAAGCATAGGTTAAAACAGCATAAATACAGTTTAATAAAGCATAGGATAAAACAACATAAATACAATTTAATAAAGCATAGGATAAAACAACATAAATACAATTTAATAAAGCATAGGATAAAACAACATAAATACTTTTTAATAAAGCATAGGATAAAACAACATAAATACAATTTAATAAAGCATAGGATAAAACAACATAAATAAAATTTAATAAAGCATAGGATAAAACAACATAAATAAAATTTAATAAAGCATAGGATAAAACAACATAAATACAATTTAATAAAGCATAGGTTAAAACAGCATAAATACAGTTTAATAAAGCATAGGATAAAACAACATAAATCAAATTTAATAAAGCATAGGATAAAACAACATAAATCAAATTTAATAAAGCATAGGATAAAACAACATAATACTATTTAATAAAGCATAGGATAAAACAACATAAATACAATTTAATAAAGCATAGGATAAAACAACATAAATACAATTTAATAAAGCATAGGATAAAACAACATGAATACAATTTAATAAAGCATAGGATAAAACAAAATAAATTCAATTTAATAAAGCATAGGATAAAACAACATAAATAAAATTTAATAAAGCTTAGGTTAAAACAACATAAATACAATTTATTAAAGCATAGGATAAAACAACATAAATACAATTTAATAAAGCATAGGATAAAACAACATAAATACTTTTTAATAAAGCATAGGATAAAACCACATAAATACAATTTAATAAAGCACAGGATAAAACAACATAAATACAATTTAATAAAGCATAGGATAAAACTACATAAATACAATTTAATAAAGCATAGGATAAAACAACATAAATACAATTTAATAAAGCATAGGATAAAACAACATAAATACAATTTAATAAAGCATACATTAAAACAACATAAATACAATTAAATAAAGCATAGGATAAAACAATATAAATACAATTTAATAAAGCATAGGTTAAAACAACATAAATACAATTTAATAAAGCATAGGATAAAACAACATAAATACAATTTAATAAAGCATAGGATAAAATAACATAAATACAATTTAATAAAGCATAGGATAAAACAACATAAATACAATTTAATAAAACATAAGATAAAACAACATGAATACAATTTAATAAAGCATAGGTTAAAACAACATAAATACAATTTAATAAAGCATAGGATAAAACAACATAAATACAATTTAATAAAGCATAGGATAAAACAACATAAATACAATTTAATAAAGCATAGGTTAAAACAGCATAAATACAGTTTAATAAAGCATAGGATAAAACAACATAAATACAATTTAATAAAGCATAGGATAAAACAACATAAATCAAATTTAATAAAGCATAGGATAAAACAACATAAATACTATTTAATAAAGCATAGGATAAAACAACATAAATAAAATTTAATAAAGCATAGGATAAAACAACATAAATAAAATTTAATGAAGCATAGGATAAAACAACATAAATACAATTTAATAAAGCATAGGTTAAAACAGCATAAATACAGTTTAATAAAGTATAGGATAAAACAACATAAATACAATTTAATAAATCATAGGATAAAACAACATAAATCAAATTTAATAAAGCATAGGATAAAACAACATAAATACTATTTAATAAAGCATAGGATAAAATAACATAAATACAATTTAATAAAGCATAGGATAAAACAACATAAATACAATTTAATAAAGCATAGGATAAAACAACATAAATACAATTTAATAAAGCATAAGATAAAACAACATAAATACTTTTTAATAAAGCATAGGATAAAACAACATAAATACAATTTAATAAAGCATAGGATAAAACAACATAAATAAAATTTAATAAAGCATAGGATAAAACAACATAAATAAAATTTAATAAAGCATAGGATAAAACAACATAAATACAATTTAATAAAGCATAGGTTAAAACAGCATAAATACAGTTTAATAAAGCATAGGATAAAACAACATAAATCAAATTTAATAAAGCATAGGATAAAACAACATAAATCAAATTTAATAAAGCATAGGATAAAACAACATAAATACTATTTAATAAAGCATAGGATAAAACAACATAAATACAATTTAATAAAGCATAGGATAAAACAACATAAATACAATTTAATAAAGCATAGGATAAAACAACATAAATACAATTTAATAAAGCATAGGATAAAACAACATAAATAAAATTTAATAAAGCATAGGATAAAACAACATAAATAAAATTTAATAAAGCATAGGATAAAACAACATAAATACAATTTAATAAAGCATAGGTTAAAACAGCATAAATACAGTTTAATAAAGCATAGGATAAAACAACATAAATCAAATTTAATAAAGCATAGGATCAAACAACATAAATAAAATTTAATAAAGCATAGGATAAAACAACATAAATACAATTTAATAAAGCATAGGTTAAAACAGCATAAATACAGTTTAATAAAGCATAGGATAAAACAACATAAATCAAATTTAATAAAGCATAGGATAAAACAACATAAATCAAATTTAATAAAGCATAGGATAAAACAACATAAATACTTTTTAATAAAGCATAGGATAAAACAACATAAATAAAATTTAATAAAGCATAGGATAAAACAACATAAATACAATTTAATAAAGCATAGGATAAAACAACATAAATACAATTTAGTAAAGCATAGGATAAAACAACATAAATACTATTTAATAAAGCATAGGATAAAACAACATAAATACAATTTAATAAAGCATAGGATAAAACAACATAAATACAATTTAATAAAGCATAGGATAAAACAACATAAATACAATTTAATAAAGCATAGGATAAAACAACATAAATACTTTTTAATAAAGCATAGGATAAAACAACATAAATCAAATTTAATAAAGCATAGGATAAAACAACATAAATCAAATTTAATAAAGCATAGGATAAAACAACATAAATACTATTTAATAAAGCATAGGTTAAAACAGCATGAGTACAGTTTAATAAAGCATAGGATAAAACAACATAAATCAAATTTAATAAAGCATAGGATAAAACAACATAAATCAAATTTAATAAAGCATAGGATAAAACAACATAAATACTATTTAATAAAGCATAGGATAAAATAACATAAATACAATTTAATAAAGCATAGGATAAAACAACATAAATACAATTTAATAAAGCATAGGATAAAACAACATAAATACAATTTAATAAAGCATAGGATAAAACAACATAAATACTTTTTAATAAAGCATAGGATAAAACAACATAAATACAATTTAATAAAGCATAGGATAAAACAACATAAATACAATTTAATAAAGCATAGGTTAAAACAGCATAAATACAGTTTAATAAAGCATAGGATAAAACAACATAAATCAAATTTAATAAAGCATAGGATAAAACAACATAAATCAAATTTAATAAAGCATAGGATAAAACAACATAAATACTATTTAATAAAGCATAGGATAAAACAACATAAATACAATTTAATAAAGCATAGGATAAAACAACATAAATACAATTTAATAAAGCATAGGATAAAACAACATAAATAAAATTTAATAAAGCATAGGATAAAACAACATAAATAAAATTTAATAAAGCATAGGATAAAACAACATAAATACAATTTAATAAAGCATAGGTTAAAACAGCATAAATACAGTTTAATAAAGCATAGGATAAAACAACATAAATCAAATTTAATAAAGCATAGGATAAAACAACATAAATCAAATTTAATAAAGCATAGGATAAAACAACATAAATACTATTTAATAAAGCATAGGATAAAACAACATAAATACAATTTAATAAAGCATAGGATAAAACAAAATAAATTCAATTTAATAAAGCATAGGATAAAACAACATAAATAAAATTTAATAAAGCTTAGGTTAAAACAACATAAATACAATTTAATAAAGCATAGGATAAAACAACATAAATACAATTTAATAAAGCACAGGATAAAACAACATAAATACAATTTAATAAAGCATAGGATAAAACTACATAAATACAATTTAATAAAGCATAGGATAAAACAACATAAATACAATTTAATAAAGCATAGGATAAAACAACATAAATACAATTTAATAAAGCATACATTAAAACAACATAAATACAATTAAATAAAGCATAGGATAAAACAATATAAATACAATTTAATAAAGCATAGGTTAAAACAACATAAATACAATTTAATAAAGCATAGGATAAAACAACATAAATACAATTTAATAAAGCATAGGATAAAATAACATAAATACAATTTAATAAAGCATAGGATAAAACAACATAAATACAATTTAATAAAGCATATGATAAAACAACATGAATACAATTTAATAAAGCATAGGTTAAAACAACATAAATACAATTTAATAAAGCATAGGATAAAACAACATAAATACCATTTAATAAAGCATAGGATAAAACAACATAAATACAATTTAATAAAGCATAGGTTAAAACAGCATAAATACAGTTTAATAAAGCATAGGATAAAACAACATAAATACAATTTAATAAAGCATAGGATAAAACAACATAAATACAATTTAATAAAGCATAGGATAAAACAACATAAATACTTTTTAATAAAGCATAGGATAAAACAACATAAATACAATTTAATAAAGCATAGGATAAAACAACATAAATAAAATTTAATAAAGCATAGGATAAAACAACATAAATAAAATTTAATAAAGCATAGGATAAAACAACATAAATACAATTTAATAAAGCATAGGTTAAAACAGCATAAATACAGTTTAATAAAGCATAGGATAAAACAACATAAATCAAATTTAATAAAGCGTAGGATAAAACAACATAAATCAAATTTAATAAAGCATAGGATAAAACAACATAAATACTATTTAATAAAGCATAGGATAAAACAACATAAATACAATTTAATAAAGCATAGGATAAAACAACATAAATACAATTTAATAAAGCATAGGATAAAACAACATAAATACAATTTAATAAAGTATAGGATAAAACAAAATAAATTCAATTTAATAAAGCATAGGATAAAACAACATAAATAAAATTTAATAAAGCTTAGGTTAAAACAACATAAATACAATTTAATAAAGCATATGATAAAACAACATAAATACAATTTAATAAAGCATAGGATAAAACAACATAAATACTTTTTAATAAAGCATAGGATAAAACCACATAAATACAATTTAATAAAGCACAGGATAAAACAACATAAATACAATTTAATAAAGCATAGGATAAAACAACATAAATACAATTTAATAAAGCATAGGATAAAACAACATAAATACAATTTAATAAAGCATAGGATAAAACAACATAAATACTTTTTAATAAAGCATAGGATAAAACCACATAAATACAATTTAATAAAGCACAGGATAAAACAACATAAATACAATTTAATAAAGCATAGGATAAAACAACATAAATACAATTTAATAAAGCATAGGATAAAACAACATAAATACAATTTAATAAAGCATAGGATAAAACAACATAAATACAATTTAATAAAGCATAGGATAAAACAACATAAATACTTTTTAATAAAGCATAGGATAAAACAACATAAATAAAATTTAATAAAGCATATGATAAAACAACATAAATACAATTTAATAAAGCATAGGATAAAACAACATAAATACAATTTAGTAAAGCATAGGATAAAACAACATAAATACTATTTAATAAAGCATAGGATAAAACAACATAAATACAATTTAATAAAGCATAGGATAAAACAACATAAATACAATTTAATAAAGCATAGGATAAAACAACATAAATACAATTTAATAAAGCATAGGATAAAACAACATAAATACTTTTTAATAAAGCATAGGATAAAACAACATAAATACAATTTAATAAAGCATAGGATAAAACAACATAAATCAAATTTAATAAAGCATAGGATAAAACAACATAAATCAAATTTAATAAAGCATAGGATAAAACAACATAAATACTATTTAATAAAGCATAGGATAAAACAACATAAATACAATTTAATAAAGCATAGGATAAAACAACATAAATACAATTTAATAAAGCATAGGATAAAACAACATAAATACAATTTAATAAAGCATAGGATAAAACAAAATAAATTCAATTTAATAAAGCATAGGATAAAACAACATAAATAAAATTTAATAAAGCTTAGGTTAAAACAACATAAATACAATTTAATAAAGCATAGGATAAAACTACATAAATACAATTTAATAAAGCATAGGATAAAACAACATAAATACAATTTAATAAAGCATAGGATAAAACAACATAAATACAATTTAATAAAGCATACATTAAAACAACATAAATACAATTAAATAAAGCATAGGATAAAACAATATAAATACAATTTAATAAAGCATAGGTTAAAACAACATAAATACAATTTAATAAAGCATAGGATAAAACAACATAAATACAATTTAATAAAGCATAGGATAAAATAACATAAATACAATTTAATAAAGCATAGGATAAAACAACATAAATACAATTTAATAAAGCATAAGATAAAACAACATGAATACAATTTAATAAAGCATAGGTTAAAACAACATAAATACAATTTAATAAAGCATAGGAAAAAACAACATAAATACCATTTAATAAAGCATAGGATAAAACAACATAAATACAATTTAATAAAGCATAGGATAAAACAACATAAATACAATTTAATAAAGCATACATTAAAACAACATAAATACAATTAAATAAAGCATAGGATAAAACAATATAAATACAATTTAATAAAGCATAGGTTAAAACAACATAAATACAATTTAATAAAGCATAGGATAAAACAACATAAATACAATTTAATAAAGCATAGGATAAAATAACATAAATACAATTTAATAAAGCATAGGATAAAACAACATAAATACAATTTAATAAAGCATAAGATAAAACAACATGAATACAATTTAATAAAGCATAGGTTAAAACAACATAAATACAATTTAATAAAGCATAGGATAAAACAACATAAATACCATTTAATAAAGCATAGGATAAAACAACATAAATACAATTTAATAAAGCATAGGTTAAAACAGCATAAATACAGTTTAATAAAGCATAGGATAAAACAACATAAATACAATTTAATAAAGCATAGGATAAAACAACATAAATACAATTTAATAAAGCATAGGATAAAACAACATAAATACTTTTTAATAAAGCATAGGATAAAACAACATAAATACAATTTAATAAAGCATAGGATAAAACAACATAAATAAAATTTAATAAAGCATAGGATAAAACAACATAAATAAAATTTAATAAAGCATAGGATAAAACAACATAAATACAATTTAATAAAGCATAGGTTAAAACAGCATAAATACAGTTTAATAAAGCATAGGATAAAACAAAATAAATTCAATTTAATAAAGCATAGGATAAAACAACATAAATAAAATTTAATAAAGCTTAGGTTAAAACAACATAAATACAATTTAATAAAGCATAGGATAAAACAACATAAATACAATTTAATAAAGCATAGGATAAAACAACATAAATACTTTTTAATAAAGCATAGGATAAAACCACATAAATACAATTTAATAAAGCACAGGATAAAACAACATAAATACAATTTAATAAAGCATAGGATAAAACAACATAAATACAATTTAATAAAGCATAGGATAAAACAACATAAATACAATTTAATAAAGCATAGGATAAAACAACATAAATACTTTTTAATAAAGCATAGGATAAAACCACATAAATACAATTTAATAAAGCATAGGTTAAAACAGCATAAATACAGTTTAATAAAGCATAGGATAAAACAACATAAATACAATTTAATAAAGCATAGGATAAAACAACATAAATACAATTTAATAAAGCATAGGATAAAACAACATAAATACTTTTTAATAAAGCATAGGATAAAACAACATAAATACAATTTAATAAAGCATAGGATAAAACAACATAAATAAAATTTAATAAAGCATAGGATAAAACAACATAAATAAAATTTAATAAAGCATAGGATAAAACAACATAAATACAATTTAATAAAGCATAGGTTAAAACAGCATAAATACAGTTTAATAAAGCATAGGATAAAACAACATAAATCAAATTTAATAAAGCATAGGATAAAACAACATAAATCAAATTTAATAAAGCATAGGATAAAACAACATAATACTATTTAATAAAGCATAGGATAAAACAACATAAATACAATTTAATAAAGAATAGGATAAAACAACATAAATACAATTTAATAAAGCATAGGATAAAACAACATAAATACAATTTAATAAAGCATACATTAAAACAACATAAATACAATTAAATAAAGCATAGGATAAAACAATATAAATACAATTTAATAAAGCATAGGTTAAAACAACATAAATACAATTTAATAAAGCATAGGATAAAACAACATAAATACAATTTAATAAAGCATAGGATAAAATAACATAAATACAATTTAATAAAGCATAGGATAAAACAACATAAATACAATTTAATAAAACATAAGATAAAACAACATGAATACAATTTAATAAAGCATAGGTTAAAACAACATAAATACAATTTAATAAAGCATAGGATAAAACAACATAAATACAATTTAATAAAGCATAGGATAAAACAACATAAATACAATTTAATAAAGCATAGGTTAAAACAGCATAAATACAGTTTAATAAAGCATAGGATAAAACAACATAAATACAATTTAATAAAGCATAGGATAAAACAACATAAATCAAATTTAATAAAGCATAGGATAAAACAACATAAATACTATTTAATAAAGCATAGGATAAAATAACATAAATACAATTTAATAAAGCATAGGATAAAACAACATAAATACAATTTAATAAAGCATAGGATAAAACAACATAAATACAATTTAATAAAGCATAGGATAAAACAACATAAATATTTTTTAATAAAGCATAGGATAAAACAACATAAATACAATTTAATAAAGCATAGGATAAAACAACATAAATAAAATTTAATAAAGCATAGGATAAAACAACATAAATAAAATTTAATAAAGCATAGGATAAAACAACATAAATACAATTTAATAAAGCATAGGTTAAAACAGCATAAATACAGTTTAATAAAGCATAGGATAAAACAACATAAATCAAATTTAATAAAGCATAGGATAAAACAACATAAATCAAATTTAATAAAGCATAGGATAAAACAACATAAATACTATTTAATAAAGCATAGGATAAAACAACATAAATACAATTTAATAAAGCATAGGATAAAACAACATAAATACAATTTAATAAAGCATAGGATAAAACAACATAAATACAATTTAATAAAGCATAGGATAAAACAACATAAATAAAATTTAATAAAGCATAGGATAAAACAACATAAATAAAATTTAATAAAGCATAGGATAAAACAACATAAATACAATTTAATAAAGCATAGGTTAAAACAGCATAAATACAGTTTAATAAAGCATAGGATAAAACAACATAAATACAATTTAATAAAGCATAGGATAAAACAACATAAATCAAATTTAATAAAGCATAGGATAAAACAACATAAATACTATTTAATAAAGCATAGGATAAAACAACATAAATAAAATTTAATAAAGCATAGGATAAAACAACATAAATAAAATTTAATGAAGCATAGGATAAAACAACATAAATACAATTTAATAAAGCATAGGTTAAAACAGCATAAATACAGTTTAATAAAGTATAGGATAAAACAACATAAATACAATTTAATAAATCATAGGATAAAACAACATAAATCAAATTTAATAAAGCATAGGATAAAACAACATAAATACTATTTAATAAAGCATAGGATAAAATAACATAAATACAATTTAATAAAGCATAGGATAAAACAACATAAATACAATTTAATAAAGCATAGGATAAAACAACATAAATACAATTTAATAAATCATAGGATAAAACAACATAAATACTTTTTAATAAAGCATAGGATAAAACAACATAAATACAATTTAATAAAGCATAGGATAAAACAACATAAATAAAATTTAATAAAGCATAGGATAAAACAACATAAATAAAATTTAATAAAGCATAGGATAAAACAACATAAATACAATTTAATAAAGCATAGGTTAAAACAGCATAAATACAGTTTAATAAAGCATAGGATAAAACAACATAAATCAAATTTAATAAAGCATAGGATAAAACAACATAAATCAAATTTAATAAAGCATAGGATAAAACAACATAAATACTATTTAATAAAGCATAGGATAAAACAACATAAATACAATTTAATAAAGCATAGGATAAAACAACATAAATACAATTTAATAAAGCATAGGATAAAACAACATAAATACAATTTAATAAAGCATAGGATAAAACAACATAAATAAAATTTAATAAAGCATTGGATAAAACAACATAAATAAAATTTAATAAAGCATAGGATAAAACAACATAAATACAATTTAATAAAGCATAGGTTAAAACAGCATAAATACAGTTTAATAAAGCATAGGATAAAACAACATAAATCAAATTTAATAAAGCATAGGATAAAACAACATAAATAAAATTTAATAAAGCATAGGATAAAACAACATAAATACAATTTAATAAAGCATAGGTTAAAACAGCATAAATACAGTTTAATAAAGCATAGGATAAAACAACATAAATCAAATTTAATAAAGCATAGGATAAAACAACATAAATCAAATTTAATAAAGCATAGGATAAAACAACATAAATACTATTTAATAAAGCATAGGATAAAACAACATAAATACAATTTAATAAAGCATAGGATAAAACAACATAAATACTTTTTAATAAAGCATAGGATAAAACAACATAAATAAAATTTAATAAAGCATAGGATAAAACAACATAAATACAATTTAATAAAGCATAGGATAAAACAACATAAATACAATTTAGTAAAGCATAGGATAAAACAACATAAATACTATTTAATAAAGCATAGGATAAAACAACATAAATACAATTTAATAAAGCATAGGATAAAACAACATAAATACAATTTAATAAAGCATAGGATAAAACAACATAAATACAATTTAATAAAGCATAGGATAAAACAACATAAATACTTTTTAATAAAGCATAGGATAAAACAACATAAATCAAATTTAATAAAGCATAGGATAAAACAACATAAATCAAATTTAATAAAGCATAGGATAAAACAACATAAATACTATTTAAGAAAAGCATAGGTTAAAACAGCATGAGTACAGTTTAATAAAGCATAGGATAAAACAACATAAATCAAATTTAATAAAGCATAGGATAAAACAACATAAATCAAATTTAATAAAGCATAGGATAAAACAACATAAATACTATTTAATAAAGCATAGGATAAAATAACATAAATACAATTTAATAAAGCATAGGATAAAACAACATAAATACAATTTAATAAAGCATAGGATAAAACAACATAAATACTTTTTAATAAAGCATAGGATAAAACAACATAAATACAATTTAATAAAGCATAGGATAAAACAACATAAATAAAATTTAATAAAGCATAGGATAAAACAACATAAATAAAATTTAATAAAGCATAGGATAAAACAACATAAATACAATTTAATAAAGCATAGGTTAAAACAGCATAAATACAGTTTAATAAAGCATAGGATAAAACAACATAAATCAAATTTAATAAAGCATAGGATAAAACAACATAAATCAAATTTAATAAAGCATAGGATAAAACAACATAAATACTATTTAATAAAGCATAGGATAAAACAACATAAATACATTTTAATAAAGCATAGGATAAAACAACATAAATACAATTTAATAAAGCATAGGATAAAACAACATAAATACAATTTAATAAAGCATAGGATAAAACAACATAAATAAAATTTAATAAAGCATAGGATAAAACAACATAAATAAAATTTAATAAAGCATAGGATAAAACAACATAAATACAATTTAATAAAGCATAGGTTAAAACAGCATAAATACAGTTTAATAAAGCATAGGATAAAACAACATAAATCAAATTTAATAAAGCATAGGATAAAACAACATAAATCAAATTTAATAAAGCATAGGATAAAACAACATAAATACTATTTAATAAAGCACAGGATAAAACAACATAAATACAATTTAATAAAGCATAGGATAAAACAACATAAATACAATTTAATAAAGCATAGGATAAAACAACATAAATACAATTTAATAAAGCATAGGATAAAACAACATAAATACTTTTTAATAAAGCATAGGATAAAACCACATAAATACAATTTAATAAAGCATAGGTTAAAACAGCATAAATACAGTTTAATAAAGCATAGGATAAAACAACATAAATCAAATTTAATAAAGCATAGGATAAAACAACATAAATCAAATTTAATAAAGCATAGGATAAAACAACATAATACTATTTAATAAAGCATAGGATAAAACAACATAAATACAATTTAATAAAGCATAGGATAAAACAACATAAATACAATTTAATAAAGCATAGGATAAAACAACATAAATACAATTTAATAAAGCATAGGATAAAACAAAATAAATTCAATTTAATAAAGCATAGGATAAAACAACATAAATAAAATTTAATAAAGCTTAGGTTAAAACAACATAAATACAATTTATTAAAGCATAGGATAAAACAACATAAATACAATTTAATAAAGCATAGGATAAAACAACATAAATACTTTTTAATAAAGCATAGGATAAAACCACATAAATACAATTTAATAAAGCACAGGATAAAACAACATAAATACAATTTAATAAAGCATAGGATAAAACTACATAAATACAATTTAATAAAGCATAGGATAAAACAACATAAATACAATTTAATAAAGCATAGGATAAAACAACATAAATACAATTTAATAAAGCATACATTAAAACAACATAAATACAATTAAATAAAGCATAGGATAAAACAATATAAATACAATTTAATAAAGCATAGGTTAAAACAACATAAATACAATTTAATAAAGCATAGGATAAAACAACATAAATACAATTTAATAAAGCATAGGATAAAATAACATAAATACAATTTAATAAAGCATAGGATAAAACAACATAAATACAATTTAATAAAACATAAGATAAAACAACATGAATACAATTTAATAAAGCATAGGTTAAAACAACATAAATACAATTTAATAAAGCATAGGATAAAACAACATAAATACAATTTAATAAAGCATAGGATAAAACAACATAAATACAATTTAATAAAGCATAGGTTAAAACAGCATAAATACAGTTTAATAAAGCATAGGATAAAACAACATAAATACAATTTAATAAAGCATAGGATAAAACAACATAAATCAAATTTAATAAAGCATAGGATAAAACAACATAAATACTATTTAATAAAGCATAGGATAAAACAACATAAATAAAATTTAATAAAGCATAGGATAAAACAACATAAATAAAATTTAATGAAGCATAGGATAAAACAACATAAATACAATTTAATAAAGCATAGGTTAAAGCAGCATAAATACAGTTTAATAAAGTATAGGATAAAACAACATAAATACAATTTAATAAATCATAGGATAAAACAACATAAATCAAATTTAATAAAGCATAGGATAAAACAACATAAATACTATTTAATAAAGCATAGGATAAAATAACATAAATACAATTTAATAAAGCATAGGATAAAACAACATAAATACAATTTAATAAAGCATAGGATAAAACAACATAAATACAATTTAATAAAGCATAGGATAAAACAACATAAATACTTTTTAATAAAGCATAGGATAAAACAACATAAATACAATTTAATAAAGCATAGGATAAAACAACATAAATAAAATTTAATAAAGCATAGGATAAAACAACATAAATAAAATTTAATAAAGCATAGGATAAAACAACATAAATACAATTTAATAAAGCATAGGTTAAAACAGCATAAATACAGTTTAATAAAGCATAGGATAAAACAACATAAATCAAATTTAATAAAGCATAGGATAAAACAACATAAATCAAATTTAATAAAGCATAGGATAAAACAACATAAATACTATTTAATAAAGCATAGGATAAAACAACATAAATACAATTTAATAAAGCATAGGATAAAACAACATAAATACAATTTAATAAAGCATAGGATAAAACAACATAAATACAATTTAATAAAGCATAGGATAAAACAACATAAATAAAATTTAATAAAGCATAGGATAAAACAACATAAATAAAATTTAATAAAGCATAGGATAAAACAACATAAATACAATTTAATAAAGCATAGGTTAAAACAGCATAAATACAGTTTAATAAAGCATAGGATAAAACAACATAAATACAATTTAATAAAGCATAGGATAAAACAACATAAATAAAATTTAATAAAGCATAGGATAAAACAACATAAATAAAATTTAATAAAGCATAGGATAAAACAACATAAATACAATTTAATAAAGCATAGGTTAAAACAGCATAAATACAGTTTAATAAAGCATAGGATAAAACAACATAAATCAAATTTAATAAAGCATAGGATAAAACAACATAAATCAAATTTAATAAAGCATAGGATAAAACAACATAAATACTATTTAATAAAGCATAGGATAAAACAACATAAACACAATTTAATAAAGCATAGGATAAAACAACATAAATACAATTTAATAAAGCATAGGATAAAACAACATAAATACAATTTAATAAAGCATAGGATAAAACAACATAAATAAAATTTAATAAAGCATAGGATAAAACAACATAAATAAAATTTAATAAAGCATAGGATAAAACAACATAAATACAATTTAATAAAGCATAGGTTAAAACAGCATAAATACAGTTTAATAAAGCATAGGATAAAACAACATAAATCAAATTTAATAAAGCATAGGATAAAACAACATAAATAAAATTTAATAAAGCATAGGATAAAACAACATAAATACAATTTAATAAAGCATAGGTTAAAACAGCATAAATACAGTTTAATAAAGCATAGGATAAAACAACATAAATCAAATTTAATAAAGCATAGGATAAAACAACATAAATCAAATTTAATAAAGCATAGGATAAAACAACATAAATACTATTTAATAAAGCATAGGATAAAACAACATAAATACAATTTAATAAAGCATAGGATAAAACAACATAAATACTTTTTAATAAAGCATAGGATAAAACAACATAAATAAAATTTAATAAAGCATAGGATAAAACAACATAAATACAATTTAATAAAGCATAGGATAAAACAACATAAATACAATTTAGTAAAGCATAGGATAAAACAACATAAATACTATTTAATAAAGCATAGGATAAAACAACATAAATACAATTTAATAAAGCATAGGATAAAACAACATAAATACAATTTAATAAAGCATAGGATAAAACAACATAAATACAATTTAATAAAGCATAGGATAAAACAACATAAATACTTTTTAATAAAGCATAGGATAAAACAACATAAATCAAATTTAATAAAGCATAGGATAAAACAACATAAATCAAATTTAATAAAGCATAGGATAAAACAACATAAATACTATTTAAGAAAAGCATAGGTTAAAACAGCATGAGTACAGTTTAATAAAGCATAGGATAAAACAACATAAATCAAATTTAATAAAGCATAGGATAAAACAACATAAATCAAATTTAATAAAGCATAGGATAAAACAACATAAATACTATTTAATAAAGCATAGGATAAAATAACATAAATACAATTTAATAAAGCATAGGATAAAACAACATAAATACAATTTAATAAAGCATAGGATAAAACAACATAAATACTTTTTAATAAAGCATAGGATAAAACAACATAAATACAATTTAATAAAGCATAGGATAAAACAACATAAATAAAATTTAATAAAGCATAGGATAAAACAACATAAATAAAATTTAATAAAGCATAGGATAAAACAACATAAATACAATTTAATAAAGCATAGGTTAAAACAGCATAAATACAGTTTAATAAAGCATAGGATAAAACAACATAAATCAAATTTAATAAAGCATAGGATAAAACAACATAAATCAAATTTAATAAAGCATAGGATAAAACAACATAAATACTATTTAATAAAGCATAGGATAAAACAACATAAATACATTTTAATAAAGCATAGGATAAAACAACATAAATACAATTTAATAAAGCATAGGATAAAACAACATAAATACAATTTAATAAAGCATAGGATAAAACAACATAAATAAAATTTAATAAAGCATAGGATAAAACAACATAAATAAAATTTAATAAAGCATAGGATAAAACAACATAAATACAATTTAATAAAGCATAGGTTAAAACAGCATAAATACAGTTTAATAAAGCATAGGATAAAACAACATAAATCAAATTTAATAAAGCATAGGATAAAACAACATAAATCAAATTTAATAAAGCATAGGATAAAACAACATAAATACTATTTAATAAAGCACAGGATAAAACAACATAAATACAATTTAATAAAGCATAGGATAAAACAACATAAATACAATTTAATAAAGCATAGGATAAAACAACATAAATACAATTTAATAAAGCATAGGATAAAACAACATAAATACTTTTTAATAAAGCATAGGATAAAACCACATAAATACAATTTAATAAAGCATAGGTTAAAACAGCATAAATACAGTTTAATAAAGCATAGGATAAAACAACATAAATCAAATTTAATAAAGCATAGGATAAAACAACATAAATCAAATTTAATAAAGCATAGGATAAAACAACATAATACTATTTAATAAAGCATAGGATAAAACAACATAAATACAATTTAATAAAGCATAGGATAAAACAACATAAATACAATTTAATAAAGCATAGGATAAAACAACATAAATACAATTTAATAAAGCATAGGATAAAACAAAATAAATTCAATTTAATAAAGCATAGGATAAAACAACATAAATAAAATTTAATAAAGCTTAGGTTAAAACAACATAAATACAATTTATTAAAGCATAGGATAAAACAACATAAATACAATTTAATAAAGCATAGGATAAAACAACATAAATACTTTTTAATAAAGCATAGGATAAAACCACATAAATACAATTTAATAAAGCACAGGATAAAACAACATAAATACAATTTAATAAAGCATAGGATAAAACTACATAAATACAATTTAATAAAGCATAGGATAAAACAACATAAATACAATTTAATAAAGCATAGGATAAAACAACATAAATACAATTTAATAAAGCATACATTAAAACAACATAAATACAATTAAATAAAGCATAGGATAAAACAATATAAATACAATTTAATAAAGCATAGGTTAAAACAACATAAATACAATTTAATAAAGCATAGGATAAAACAACATAAATACAATTTAATAAAGCATAGGATAAAATAACATAAATACAATTTAATAAAGCATAGGATAAAACAACATAAATACAATTTAATAAAACATAAGATAAAACAACATGAATACAATTTAATAAAGCATAGGTTAAAACAACATAAATACAATTTAATAAAGCATAGGATAAAACAACATAAATACAATTTAATAAAGCATAGGATAAAACAACATAAATACAATTTAATAAAGCATAGGTTAAAACAGCATAAATACAGTTTAATAAAGCATAGGATAAAACAACATAAATACAATTTAATAAAGCATAGGATAAAACAACATAAATCAAATTTAATAAAGCATAGGATAAAACAACATAAATACTATTTAATAAAGCATAGGATAAAACAACATAAATAAAATTTAATAAAGCATAGGATAAAACAACATAAATAAAATTTAATGAAGCATAGGATAAAACAACATAAATACAATTTAATAAAGCATAGGTTAAAGCAGCATAAATACAGTTTAATAAAGTATAGGATAAAACAACATAAATACAATTTAATAAATCATAGGATAAAACAACATAAATCAAATTTAATAAAGCATAGGATAAAACAACATAAATACTATTTAATAAAGCATAGGATAAAATAACATAAATACAATTTAATAAAGCATAGGATAAAACAACATAAATACAATTTAATAAAGCATAGGATAAAACAACATAAATACAATTTAATAAAGCATAGGATAAAACAACATAAATACTTTTTAATAAAGCATAGGATAAAACAACATAAATACAATTTAATAAAGCATAGGATAAAACAACATAAATAAAATTTAATAAAGCATAGGATAAAACAACATAAATAAAATTTAATAAAGCATAGGATAAAACAACATAAATACAATTTAATAAAGCATAGGTTAAAACAGCATAAATACAGTTTAATAAAGCATAGGATAAAACAACATAAATCAAATTTAATAAAGCATAGGATAAAACAACATAAATCAAATTTAATAAAGCATAGGATAAAACAACATAAATACTATTTAATAAAGCATAGGATAAAACAACATAAATACAATTTAATAAAGCATAGGATAAAACAACATAAATACAATTTAATAAAGCATAGGATAAAACAACATAAATACAATTTAATAAAGCATAGGATAAAACAACATAAATAAAATTTAATAAAGCATAGGATAAAACAACATAAATAAAATTTAATAAAGCATAGGATAAAACAACATAAATACAATTTAATAAAGCATAGGTTAAAACAGCATAAATACAGTTTAATAAAGCATAGGATAAAACAACATAAATACAATTTAATAAAGCATAGGATAAAACAACATAAATAAAATTTAATAAAGCATAGGATAAAACAACATAAATAAAATTTAATAAAGCATAGGATAAAACAACATAAATACAATTTAATAAAGCATAGGTTAAAACAGCATAAATACAGTTTAATAAAGCATAGGATAAAACAACATAAATCAAATTTAATAAAGCATAGGATAAAACAACATAAATCAAATTTAATAAAGCATAGGATAAAACAACATAAATACTATTTAATAAAGCATAGGATAAAACAACATAAACACAATTTAATAAAGCATAGGATAAAACAACATAAATACAATTTAATAAAGCATAGGATAAAACAACATAAATACAATTTAATAAAGCATAGGATAAAACAACATAAATAAAATTTAATAAAGCATAGGATAAAACAACATAAATAAAATTTAATAAAGCATAGGATAAAACAACATAAATACAATTTAATAAAGCATAGGTTAAAACAGCATAAATACAGTTTAATAAAGCATAGGATAAAACAACATAAATCAAATTTAATAAAGCATAGGATAAAACAACATAAATAAAATTTAATAAAGCATAGGATAAAACAACATAAATACAATTTAATAAAGCATAGGTTAAAACAGCATAAATACAGTTTAATAAAGCATAGGATAAAACAACATAAATCAAATTTAATAAAGCATAGGATAAAACAACATAAATCAAATTTAATAAAGCATAGGATAAAACAACATAAATACTATTTAATAAAGCATAGGATAAAACAACATAAATACAATTTAATAAAGCATAGGATAAAACAACATAAATACTTTTTAATAAAGCATAGGATAAAACAACATAAATAAAATTTAATAAAGCATAGGATAAAACAACATAAATACAATTTAATAAAGCATAGGATAAAACAACATAAATACAATTTAGTAAAGCATAGGATAAAACAACATAAATACTATTTAATAAAGCACAGGATAAAACAACATAAATACAATTTAATAAAGCATAGGATAAAACAACATAAATACAATTTAATAAAGCATAGGATAAAACAACATAAATACAATTTAATAAAGCATAGGATAAAACAACATAAATACTTTTTAATAAAGCATAGGATAAAACAACATAAATCAAATTTAATAAAGCATAGGATAAAACAACATAAATCAAATTTAATAAAGCATAGGATAAAACAACATAAATACTATTTAAGAAAAGCATAGGTTAAAACAGCATGAGTACAGTTTAATAAAGCATAGGATAAAACAACATAAATCAAATTTAATAAAGCATAGGATAAAACAACATAAATCAAATTTAATAAAGCATAGGATAAAACAACATAAATACTATTTAATAAAGCATAGGATAAAATAACATAAATACAATTTAATAAAGCATAGGATAAAACAACATAAATACAATTTAATAAAGCATAGGATAAAACAACATAAATACTTTTTAATAAAGCATAGGATAAAACAACATAAATACAATTTAATAAAGCATAGGATAAAACAACATAAATAAAATTTAATAAAGCATAGGATAAAACAACATAAATAAAATTTAATAAAGCATAGGATAAAACAACATAAATACAATTTAATAAAGCATAGGTTAAAACAGCATAAATACAGTTTAATAAAGCATAGGATAAAACAACATAAATCAAATTTAATAAAGCATAGGATAAAACAACATAAATCAAATTTAATAAAGCATAGGATAAAACAACATAAATACTATTTAATAAAGCATAGGATAAAACAACATAAATACATTTTAATAAAGCATAGGATAAAACAACATAAATACAATTTAATAAAGCATAGGATAAAACAACATAAATACAATTTAATAAAGCATAGGATAAAACAACATAAATAAAATTTAATAAAGCATAGGATAAAACAACATAAATAAAATTTAATAAAGCATAGGATAAAACAACATAAATACAATTTAATAAAGCATAGGTTAAAACAGCATAAATACAGTTTAATAAAGCATAGGATAAAACAACATAAATCAAATTTAATAAAGCATAGGATAAAACAACATAAATCAAATTTAATAAAGCATAGGATAAAACAACATAAATACTATTTAATAAAGCACAGGATAAAACAACATAAATACAATTTAATAAAGCATAGGATAAAACAACATAAATACAATTTAATAAAGCATAGGATAAAACAACATAAATACAATTTAATAAAGCATAGGATAAAACAACATAAATACTTTTTAATAAAGCATAGGATAAAACCACATAAATACAATTTAATAAAGCATAGGTTAAAACAGCATAAATACAGTTTAATAAAGCATAGGATAAAACAACATAAATACAATTTAATAAAGCATAGGATAAAACAACATAAATACAATTTAATAAAGCATAGGATAAAACAACATAAATACTTTTTAATAAAGCATAGGATAAAACAACATAAATACAATTTAATAAAGCATAGGATAAAACAACATAAATAAAATTTAATAAAGCATAGGATAAAACAACATAAATAAAATTTAATGAAGCATAGGATAAAACAACATAAATACAATTTAATAAAGCATAGGTTAAAGCAGCATAAATACAGTTTAATAAAGTATAGGATAAAACAACATAAATACAATTTAATAAATCATAGGATAAAACAACATAAATCAAATTTAATAAAGCATAGGATAAAACAACATAAATACTATTTAATAAAGCATAGGATAAAATAACATAAATACAATTTAATAAAGCATAGGATAAAACAACATAAATACAATTTAATAAAGCATAGGATAAAACAACATAAATACAATTTAATAAAGCATAGGATAAAACAACATAAATACTTTTTAATAAAGCATAGGATAAAACAACATAAATACAATTTAATAAAGCATAGGATAAAACAACATAAATAAAATTTAATAAAGCATAGGATAAAACAACATAAATAAAATTTAATAAAGCATAGGATAAAACAACATAAATACAATTTAATAAAGCATAGGTTAAAACAGCATAAATACAGTTTAATAAAGCATAGGATAAAACAACATAAATCAAATTTAATAAAGCATAGGATAAAACAACATAAATCAAATTTAATAAAGCATAGGATAAAACAACATAAATACTATTTAATAAAGCATAGGATAAAACAACATAAATACAATTTAATAAAGCATAGGATAAAACAACATAAATACAATTTAATAAAGCATAGGATAAAACAACATAAATACAATTTAATAAAGCATAGGATAAAACAACATAAATAAAATTTAATAAAGCATAGGATAAAACAACATAAATAAAATTTAATAAAGCATAGGATAAAACAACATAAATACAATTTAATAAAGCATAGGTTAAAACAGCATAAATACAGTTTAATAAAGCATAGGATAAAACAACATAAATACAATTTAATAAAGCATAGGATAAAACAACATAAATAAAATTTAATAAAGCATAGGATAAAACAACATAAATAAAATTTAATAAAGCATAGGATAAAACAACATAAATACAATTTAATAAAGCATAGGTTAAAACAGCATAAATACAGTTTAATAAAGCATAGGATAAAACAACATAAATCAAATTTAATAAAGCATAGGATAAAACAACATAAATCAAATTTAATAAAGCATAGGATAAAACAACATAAATACTATTTAATAAAGCATAGGATAAAACAACATAAACACAATTTAATAAAGCATAGGATAAAACAACATAAATACAATTTAATAAAGCATAGGATAAAACAACATAAATACAATTTAATAAAGCATAGGATAAAACAACATAAATAAAATTTAATAAAGCATAGGATAAAACAACATAAATAAAATTTAATAAAGCATAGGATAAAACAACATAAATACAATTTAATAAAGCATAGGTTAAAACAGCATAAATACAGTTTAATAAAGCATAGGATAAAACAACATAAATCAAATTTAATAAAGCATAGGATAAAACAACATAAATAAAATTTAATAAAGCATAGGATAAAACAACATAAATACAATTTAATAAAGCATAGGTTAAAACAGCATAAATACAGTTTAATAAAGCATAGGATAAAACAACATAAATCAAATTTAATAAAGCATAGGATAAAACAACATAAATCAAATTTAATAAAGCATAGGATAAAACAACATAAATACTATTTAATAAAGCATAGGATAAAACAACATAAATACAATTTAATAAAGCATAGGATAAAACAACATAAATACTTTTTAATAAAGCATAGGATAAAACAACATAAATAAAATTTAATAAAGCATAGGATAAAACAACATAAATACAATTTAATAAAGCATAGGATAAAACAACATAAATACAATTTAGTAAAGCATAGGATAAAACAACATAAATACTATTTAATAAAGCATAGGATAAAACAACATAAATACAATTTAATAAAGCATAGGATAAAACAACATAAATACAATTTAATAAAGCATAGGATAAAACAACATAAATACAATTTAATAAAGCATAGGATAAAACAACATAAATACTTTTTAATAAAGCATAGGATAAAACAACATAAATCAAATTTAATAAAGCATAGGATAAAACAACATAAATCAAATTTAATAAAGCATAGGATAAAACAACATAAATACTATTTAAGAAAAGCATAGGTTAAAACAGCATGAGTACAGTTTAATAAAGCATAGGATAAAACAACATAAATCAAATTTAATAAAGCATAGGATAAAACAACATAAATCAAATTTAATAAAGCATAGGATAAAACAACATAAATACTATTTAATAAAGCATAGGATAAAATAACATAAATACAATTTAATAAAGCATAGGATAAAACAACATAAATACAATTTAATAAAGCATAGGATAAAACAACATAAATACTTTTTAATAAAGCATAGGATAAAACAACATAAATACAATTTAATAAAGCATAGGATAAAACAACATAAATAAAATTTAATAAAGCATAGGATAAAACAACATAAATAAAATTTAATAAAGCATAGGATAAAACAACATAAATACAATTTAATAAAGCATAGGTTAAAACAGCATAAATACAGTTTAATAAAGCATAGGATAAAACAACATAAATCAAATTTAATAAAGCATAGGATAAAACAACATAAATCAAATTTAATAAAGCATAGGATAAAACAACATAAATACTATTTAATAAAGCATAGGATAAAACAACATAAATACATTTTAATAAAGCATAGGATAAAACAACATAAATACAATTTAATAAAGCATAGGATAAAACAACATAAATACAATTTAATAAAGCATAGGATAAAACAACATAAATAAAATTTAATAAAGCATAGGATAAAACAACATAAATAAAATTTAATAAAGCATAGGATAAAACAACATAAATACAATTTAATAAAGCATAGGTTAAAACAGCATAAATACAGTTTAATAAAGCATAGGATAAAACAACATAAATCAAATTTAATAAAGCATAGGATAAAACAACATAAATCAAATTTAATAAAGCATAGGATAAAACAACATAAATACTATTTAATAAAGCACAGGATAAAACAACATAAATACAATTTAATAAAGCATAGGATAAAACAACATAAATACAATTTAATAAAGCATAGGATAAAACAACATAAATACAATTTAATAAAGCATAGGATAAAACAACATAAATACTTTTTAATAAAGCATAGGATAAAACCACATAAATACAATTTAATAAAGCATAGGTTAAAACAGCATAAATACAGTTTAATAAAGCATAGGATAAAACAACATAAATACAATTTAATAAAGCATAGGATAAAACAACATAAATACAATTTAATAAAGCATAGGATAAAACAACATAAATACTTTTTAATAAAGCATAGGATAAAACAACATAAATACAATTTAATAAAGCATAGGATAAAACAACATAAATAAAATTTAATAAAGCATAGGATAAAACAACATAAATAAAATTTAATAAAGCATAGGATAAAACAACATAAATACAATTTAATAAAGCATAGGTTAAAACAGCATAAATACAGTTTAATAAAGCATAGGATAAAACAACATAAATCAAATTTAATAAAGCATAGGATAAAACAACATAAATCAAATTTAATAAAGCATAGGATAAAACAACATAATACTATTTAATAAAGCATAGGATAAAACAACATAAATACAATTTAATAAAGCATAGGATAAAACAACATAAATACAATTTAATAAAGCATAGGATAAAACAACATAAATACAATTTAATAAAGCATAGGATAAAACAAAATAAATTCAATTTAATAAAGCATAGGATAAAACAACATAAATAAAATTTAATAAAGCTTAGGTTAAAACAACATAAATACAATTTATTAAAGCATAGGATAAAACAACATAAATACAATTTAATAAAGCATAGGATAAAACAACATAAATACTTTTTAATAAAGCATAGGATAAAACCACATAAATACAATTTAATAAAGCACAGGATAAAACAACATAAATACAATTTAATAAAGCATAGGATAAAACTACATAAATACAATTTAATAAAGCATAGGATAAAACAACATAAATACAATTTAATAAAGCATAGGATAAAACAACATAAATACAATTTAATAAAGCATACATTAAAACAACATAAATACAATTAAATAAAGCATAGGATAAAACAATATAAATACAATTTAATAAAGCATAGGTTAAAACAACATAAATACAATTTAATAAAGCATAGGATAAAACAACATAAATACAATTTAATAAAGCATAGGATAAAATAACATAAATACAATTTAATAAAGCATAGGATAAAACAACATAAATACAATTTAATAAAACATAAGATAAAACAACATGAATACAATTTAATAAAGCATAGGTTAAAACAACATAAATACAATTTAATAAAGCATAGGATAAAACAACATAAATACAATTTAATAAAGCATAGGATAAAACAACATAAATACAATTTAATAAAGCATAGGTTAAAACAGCATAAATACAGTTTAATAAAGCATAGGATAAAACAACATAAATACAATTTAATAAAGCATAGGATAAAACAACATAAATCAAATTTAATAAAGCATAGGATAAAACAACATAAATACTATTTAATAAAGCATAGGATAAAACAACATAAATAAAATTTAATAAAGCATAGGATAAAACAACATAAATAAAATTTAATGAAGCATAGGATAAAACAACATAAATACAATTTAATAAAGCATAGGTTAAAACAGCATAAATACAGTTTAATAAAGTATAGGATAAAACAACATAAATACAATTTAATAAATCATAGGATAAAACAACATAAATCAAATTTAATAAAGCATAGGATAAAACAACATAAATACTATTTAATAAAGCATAGGATAAAATAACATAAATACAATTTAATAAAGCATAGGATAAAACAACATAAATACAATTTAATAAAGCATAGGATAAAACAACATAAATACAATTTAATAAAGCATAGGATAAAACAACATAAATACTTTTTAATAAAGCATAGGATAAAACAACATAAATACAATTTAATAAAGCATAGGATAAAACAACATAAATAAAATTTAATAAAGCATAGGATAAAACAACATAAATAAAATTTAATAAAGCATAGGATAAAACAACATAAATACAATTTAATAAAGCATAGGTTAAAACAGCATAAATACAGTTTAATAAAGCATAGGATAAAACAACATAAATCAAATTTAATAAAGCATAGGATAAAACAACATAAATCAAATTTAATAAAGCATAGGATAAAACAACATAAATACTATTTAATAAAGCATAGGATAAAACAACATAAATACAATTTAATAAAGCATAGGATAAAACAACATAAATACAATTTAATAAAGCATAGGATAAAACAACATAAATACAATTTAATAAAGCATAGGATAAAACAACATAAATAAAATTTAATAAAGCATAGGATAAAACAACATAAATAAAATTTAATAAAGCATAGGATAAAACAACATAAATACAATTTAATAAAGCATAGGTTAAAACAGCATAAATACAGTTTAATAAAGCATAGGATAAAACAACATAAATACAATTTAATAAAGCATAGGATAAAACAACATAAATCAAATTTAATAAAGCATAGGATAAAACAACATAAATACTATTTAATAAAGCATAGGATAAAACAACATAAATAAAATTTAATAAAGCATAGGATAAAACAACATAAATAAAATTTAATGAAGCATAGGATAAAACAACATAAATACAATTTAATAAAGCATAGGTTAAAACAGCATAAATACAGTTTAATAAAGTATAGGATAAAACAACATAAATACAATTTAATAAATCATAGGATAAAACAACATAAATCAAATTTAATAAAGCATAGGATAAAACAACATAAATACTATTTAATAAAGCATAGGATAAAATAACATAAATACAATTTAATAAAGCATAGGATAAAACAACATAAATACAATTTAATAAAGCATAGGATAAAACAACATAAATACAATTTAATAAATCATAGGATAAAACAACATAAATACTTTTTAATAAAGCATAGGATAAAACAACATAAATACAATTTAATAAAGCATAGGATAAAACAACATAAATAAAATTTAATAAAGCATAGGATAAAACAACATAAATAAAATTTAATAAAGCATAGGATAAAACAACATAAATACAATTTAATAAAGCATAGGTTAAAACAGCATAAATACAGTTTAATAAAGCATAGGATAAAACAACATAAATCAAATTTAATAAAGCATAGGATAAAACAACATAAATCAAATTTAATAAAGCATAGGATAAAACAACATAAATACTATTTAATAAAGCATAGGATAAAACAACATAAATACAATTTAATAAAGCATAGGATAAAACAACATAAATACAATTTAATAAAGCATAGGATAAAACAACATAAATACAATTTAATAAAGCATAGGATAAAACAACATAAATAAAATTTAATAAAGCATAGGATAAAACAACATAAATAAAATTTAATAAAGCATAGGATAAAACAACATAAATACAATTTAATAAAGCATAGGTTAAAACAGCATAAATACAGTTTAATAAAGCATAGGATAAAACAACATAAATCAAATTTAATAAAGCATAGGATAAAACAACATAAATAAAATTTAATAAAGCATAGGATAAAACAACATAAATACAATTTAATAAAGCATAGGTTAAAACAGCATAAATACAGTTTAATAAAGCATAGGATAAAACAACATAAATCAAATTTAATAAAGCATAGGATAAAACAACATAAATCAAATTTAATAAAGCATAGGATAAAACAACATAAATACTATTTAATAAAGCATAGGATAAAACAACATAAATACAATTTAATAAAGCATAGGATAAAACAACATAAATACTTTTTAATAAAGCATAGGATAAAACAACATAAATAAAATTTAATAAAGCATAGGATAAAACAACATAAATACAATTTAATAAAGCATAGGATAAAACAACATAAATACAATTTAGTAAAGCATAGGATAAAACAACATAAATACTATTTAATAAAGCATAGGATAAAACAACATAAATACAATTTAATAAAGCATAGGATAAAACAACATAAATACAATTTAATAAAGCATAGGATAAAACAACATAAATACAATTTAATAAAGCATAGGATAAAACAACATAAATACTTTTTAATAAAGCATAGGATAAAACAACATAAATCAAATTTAATAAAGCATAGGATAAAACAACATAAATCAAATTTAATAAAGCATAGGATAAAACAACATAAATACTATTTAAGAAAAGCATAGGTTAAAACAGCATGAGTACAGTTTAATAAAGCATAGGATAAAACAACATAAATCAAATTTAATAAAGCATAGGATAAAACAACATAAATCAAATTTAATAAAGCATAGGATAAAACAACATAAATACTATTTAATAAAGCATAGGATAAAATAACATAAATACAATTTAATAAAGCATAGGATAAAACAACATAAATACAATTTAATAAAGCATAGGATAAAACAACATAAATACTTTTTAATAAAGCATAGGATAAAACAACATAAATACAATTTAATAAAGCATAGGATAAAACAACATAAATAAAATTTAATAAAGCATAGGATAAAACAACATAAATAAAATTTAATAAAGCATAGGATAAAACAACATAAATACAATTTAATAAAGCATAGGTTAAAACAGCATAAATACAGTTTAATAAAGCATAGGATAAAACAACATAAATCAAATTTAATAAAGCATAGGATAAAACAACATAAATCAAATTTAATAAAGCATAGGATAAAACAACATAAATACTATTTAATAAAGCATAGGATAAAACAACATAAATACATTTTAATAAAGCATAGGATAAAACAACATAAATACAATTTAATAAAGCATAGGATAAAACAACATAAATACAATTTAATAAAGCATAGGATAAAACAACATAAATAAAATTTAATAAAGCATAGGATAAAACAACATAAATAAAATTTAATAAAGCATAGGATAAAACAACATAAATACAATTTAATAAAGCATAGGTTAAAACAGCATAAATACAGTTTAATAAAGCATAGGATAAAACAACATAAATCAAATTTAATAAAGCATAGGATAAAACAACATAAATCAAATTTAATAAAGCATAGGATAAAACAACATAAATACTATTTAATAAAGCATAGGATAAAACAACATAAATACAATTTAATAAAGCATAGGATAAAACAACATAAATAAAATTTAATAAAGCTTAGGTTAAAACAACATAAATACAATTTAATAAAGCATAGGATAAAACAACATAAATACAATTTAATAAAGCATAGGATAAAACAACATAAATACAATTTAATAAAGCACAGGATAAAACAACATAAATACAATTTAATAAAGCATAGGATAAAACTACATAAATACAATTTAATAAAGCATAGGATAAAACAACATAAATACAATTTAATAAAGCATAGGATAAAACAACATAAATACAATTTAATAAAGCATACATTAAAACAACATAAATACAATTAAATAAAGCATAGGATAAAACAATATAAATACAATTTAATAAAGCATAGGTTAAAACAACATAAATACAATTTAATAAAGCATAGAATAAAACAACATAAATACAATTTAATAAAGCATAGGATAAAATAACATAAATACAATTTAATAAAGCATAGGATAAAACAACATAAATACAATTTAATAAAGCATATGATAAAACAACATGAATACAATTTAATAAAGCATAGGTTAAAACAACATAAATACAATTTAATAAAGCATAGGATAAAACAACATAAATACCATTTAATAAAGCATAGGATAAAACAACATAAATACAATTTAATAAAGCATAGGTTAAAACAGCATAAATACAGTTTAATAAAGCATAGGATAAAACAACATAAATACAATTTAATAAAGCATAGGATAAAACAACATAAATACAATTTAATAAAGCATAGGATAAAACAACATAAATACTTTTTAATAAAGCATAGGATAAAACAACATAAATACAATTTAATAAAGCATAGGATAAAACAACATAAATAAAATTTAATAAAGCATAGGATAAAACAACATAAATAAAATTTAATAAAGCATAGGATAAAACAACATAAATACAATTTAATAAAGCATAGGTTAAAACAGCATAAATACAGTTTAATAAAGCATAGGATAAAACAACATAAATCAAATTTAATAAAGCGTAGGATAAAACAACATAAATCAAATTTAATAAAGCATAGGATAAAACAACATAAATACTATTTAATAAAGCATAGGATAAAACAACATAAATACAATTTAATAAAGCATAGGATAAAACAACATAAATACAATTTAATAAAGCATAGGATAAAACAACATAAATACAATTTAATAAAGCATAGGATAAAACAAAATAAATTCAATTTAATAAAGCATAGGATAAAACAACATAAATAAAATTTAATAAAGCTTAGGTTAAAACAACATAAATACAATTTAATAAAGCATAGGATAAAACAACATAAATACAATTTAATAAAGCATAGGATAAAACAACATAAATACTTTTTAATAAAGCATAGGATAAAACCACATAAATACAATTTAATAAAGCACAGGATAAAACAACATAAATACAATTTAATAAAGCATAGGATAAAACAACATAAATACAATTTAATAAAGCATAGGATAAAACAACATAAATACAATTTAATAAAGCATAGGATAAAACAACATAAATACTTTTTAAAAAAGCATAGGATAAAACCACATAAATACAATTTAATAAAGCACAGGATAAAACAACATAAATACAATTTAATAAAGCATAGGATAAAACAACATAAATACAATTTAATAAAGCATAGGATAAAACAACATAAATACAATTTAATAAAGCATAGGATAAAACAACATAAATACAATTTAATAAAGCATAGGATAAAACAACATAAATACTTTTTAATAAAGCATAGGATAAAACAACATAAATAAAATTTAATAAAGCATATGATAAAACAACATAAATACAATTTAATAAAGCATAGGATAAAACAACATAAATACAATTTAGTAAAGCATAGGATAAAACAACATAAATACTATTTAATAAAGCATAGGATAAAACAACATAAATACAATTTAATAAAGCATAGGATAAAACAACATAAATACAATTTAATAAAGCATAGGATAAAACAACATAAATACAATTTAATAAAGCATAGGATAAAACAACATAAATACTTTTTAATAAAGCATAGGATAAAACAACATAAATACAATTTAATAAAGCATAGGATAAAACAACATAAATCAAATTTAATAAAGCATAGGATAAAACAACATAAATCAAATTTAATAAAGCATAGGATAAAACAACATAAATACTATTTAATAAAGCATAGGATAAAACAACATAAATACAATTTAATAAAGCATAGGATAAAACAACATAAATACAATTTAATAAAGCATAGGATAAAACAACATAAATACAATTTAATAAAGCATAGGATAAAACAAAATAAATTCAATTTAATAAAGCATAGGATAAAACAACATAAATAAAATTTAATAAAGCTTAGGTTAAAACAACATAAATACAATTTAATAAAGCATAGGATAAAACTACATAAATACAATTTAATAAAGCATAGGATAAAACAACATAAATACAATTTAATAAAGCATAGGATAAAACAACATAAATACAATTTAATAAAGCATACATTAAAACAACATAAATACAATTAAATAAAGCATAGGATAAAACAATATAAATACAATTTAATAAAGCATAGGTTAAAACAACATAAATACAATTTAATAAAGCATAGGATAAAACAACATAAATACAATTTAATAAAGCATAGGATAAAATAACATAAATACAATTTAATAAAGCATAGGATAAAACAACATAAATACAATTTAATAAAGCATATGATAAAACAACATGAATACAATTTAATAAAGCATAGGTTAAAACAACATAAATACAATTTAATAAAGCATAGGATAAAACAACATAAATACCATTTAATAAAGCATAGGATAAAACAACATAAATACAATTTAATAAAGCATAGGTTAAAACAGCATAAATACAGTTTAATAAAGCATAGGATAAAACAACATAAATACAATTTAATAAAGCATAGGATAAAACAACATAAATACAATTTAATAAAGCATAGGATAAAACAACATAAATACTTTTTAATAAAGCATAGGATAAAACAACATAAATACAATTTAATAAAGCATAGGATAAAACAACATAAATAAAATTTAATAAAGCATAGGATAAAACAACATAAATAAAATTTAATAAAGCATAGGATAAAACAACATAAATACAATTTAATAAAGCATAGGATAAAACAACATAAATACTATTTAATAAAGCATAGGATAAAACAACATAAATACAATTTAATAAAGCATAGGATAAAACAACATAAATACAATTTAATAAAGCATAGGATAAAACAACATAAATACAATTTAATAAAGCATAGGATAAAACAAAATAAATTCAATTTAATAAAGCATAGGATAAAACAACATAAATAAAATTTAATAAAGCTTAGGTTAAAACAACATAAATACAATTTAATAAAGCATAGGATAAAACAACATAAATACAATTTAATAAAGCATAGGATAAAACAACATAAATACTTTTTAATAAAGCATAGGATAAAACCACATAAATACAATTTAATAAAGCACAGGATAAAACAACATAAATACAATTTAATAAAGCATAGGATAAAACAACATAAATACAATTTAATAAAGCATAGGATAAAACAACATAAATACAATTTAATAAAGCATAGGATAAAACAACATAAATACTTTTTAATAAAGCATAGGATAAAACCACATAAATACAATTTAATAAAGCACAGGATAAAACAACATAAATACAATTTAATAAAGCATAGGATAAAACAACATAAATACAATTTAATAAAGCATAGGATAAAACAACATAAATACAATTTAATAAAGCATAGGATAAAACAACATAAATACAATTTAATAAAGCATAGGATAAAACAACATAAATACTTTTTAATAAAGCATAGGATAAAACAACATAAATAAAATTTAATAAAGCATATGATAAAACAACATAAATACAATTTAATAAAGCATAGGATAAAACAACATAAATACAATTTAGTAAAGCATAGGATAAAACAACATAAATACTATTTAATAAAGCATAGGATAAAACAACATAAATACAATTTAATAAAGCATAGGATAAAACAACATAAATACAATTTAATAAAGCATAGGATAAAACAACATAAATACAATTTAATAAAGCATAGGATAAAACAACATAAATACTTTTTAATAAAGCATAGGATAAAACAACATAAATACAATTTAATAAAGCATAGGATAAAACAACATAAATCAAATTTAATAAAGCATAGGATAAAACAACATAAATCAAATTTAATAAAGCATAGGATAAAACAACATAAATACTATTTAATAAAGCATAGGATAAAACAACATAAATACAATTTAATAAAGCATAGGATAAAACAACATAAATACAATTTAATAAAGCATAGGATAAAACAACATAAATACAATTTAATAAAGCATAGGATAAAACAAAATAAATTCAATTTAATAAAGCATAGGATAAAACAACATAAATAAAATTTAATAAAGCTTAGGTTAAAACAACATAAATACAATTTAATAAAGCATAGGATAAAACTACATAAATACAATTTAATAAAGCATAGGATAAAACAACATAAATACAATTTAATAAAGCATAGGATAAAACAACATAAATACAATTTAATAAAGCATACATTAAAACAACATAAATACAATTAAATAAAGCATAGGATAAAACAATATAAATACAATTTAATAAAGCATAGGTTAAAACAACATAAATACAATTTAATAAAGCATAGGATAAAACAACATAAATACAATTTAATAAAGCATAGGATAAAATAACATAAATACAATTTAATAAAGCATAGGATAAAACAACATAAATACAATTTAATAAAGCATAAGATAAAACAACATGAATACAATTTAATAAAGCATAGGTTAAAACAACATAAATACAATTTAATAAAGCATAGGATAAAACAACATAAATACAATTTAATAAAGCATAGGATAAAACAACATAAATACCATTTAATAAAGCATAGGATAAAACAACATAAATACAATTTAATAAAGCATAGGATAAAACAACATAAATACAATTTAATAAAGCATAGGATAAAACAACATAAATACAATTTAATAAAGCATAGGATAAAACAACATAAATACCATTTAATAAAGCATAGGATAAAACAACATAAATACAATTTAATAAAGCATAGGTTAAAACAGCATAAATACAGTTTAATAAAGCATAGGATAAAACAACATAAATACAATTTAATAAAGCATAGGATAAAACAACATAAATACAATTTAATAAAGCATAGGATAAAACAACATAAATACTTTTTAATAAAGCATAGGATAAAACAACATAAATACAATTTAATAAAGCATAGGATAAAACAACATAAATAAAATTTAATAAAGCATAGGATAAAACAACATAAATAAAATTTAATAAAGCATAGGATAAAACAACATAAATACAATTTAATAAAGCATAGGTTAAAACAGCATAAATACAGTTTAATAAAGCATAGGATAAAACAAAATAAATTCAATTTAATAAAGCATAGGATAAAACAACATAAATAAAATTTAATAAAGCTTAGGTTAAAACAACATAAATACAATTTAATAAAGCATAGGATAAAACAACATAAATACAATTTAATAAAGCATAGGATAAAACAACATAAATACTTTTTAATAAAGCATAGGATAAAACCACATAAATACAATTTAATAAAGCACAGGATAAAACAACATAAATACAATTTAATAAAGCATAGGATAAAACAACATAAATACAATTTAATAAAGCATAGGATAAAACAACATAAATACAATTTAATAAAGCATAGGATAAAACAACATAAATACTTTTTAATAAAGCATAGGATAAAACCACATAAATACAATTTAATAAAGCACAGGATAAAACAACATAAATACAATTTAATAAAGCATAGGATAAAACAACATAAATACAATTTAATAAAGCATAGGATAAAACAACATAAATACAATTTAATAAAGCATAGGATAAAACAACATAAATACAATTTAATAAAGCATAGGATAAAACAACATAAATACAATTTAATAAAGCATAGGATAAAACAACATAAATAAAATTTAATAAAGCATAGGATAAAACAACATAAATAAAATTTAATAAAGCATAGGATAAAACAACATAAATACAATTTAATAAAGCATAGGTTAAAACAGCATAAATACAGTTTAATAAAGCATAGGATAAAACAACATAAATCAAATTTAATAAAGCATAGCATAAAACAACATAAATCAAATTTAATAAAGCATAGGATAAAACAACATAAATACTATTTAATAAAGCATAGGATAAAACAACATAAATACAATTTAATAAAGCATAGGATAAAACAACATAAATACAATTTAATAAAGCATAGGATAAAACAACATAAATACAATTTAATAAAGCATAGGATAAAACAAAATAAATTCAATTTAATAAAGCATAGGATAAAACAACATAAATAAAATTTAATAAAGCTTAGGTTAAAACAACATAAATACAATTTAATAAAGCATAGGATAAAACAACATAAATACAATTTAATAAAGCATAGGATAAAACTACATAAATACAATTTAATAAAGCATAGGATAAAACAACATAAATACAATTTAATAAAGCATAGGATAAAACAACATAAATACAATTTAATAAAGCATACATTAAAACAACATAAATACAATTAAATAAAGCATAGGATAAAACAATATAAATACAATTTAATAAAGCATAGGTTAAAACAACATAAATACAATTTAATAAAGCATAAGATAAAACAACATGAATACAATTTAATAAAGCATAGGTTAAAACAACATAAATACAATTTAATAAAGCATAGGATAAAACAACATAAATACAATTTAATAAAGCATAGGATAAAACAACATAAATACAATTTAATAAAGCATAGGTTAAAACAGCATAAATACAGTTTAATAAAGCATAGGATAAAACAACATGAATACAATTTAATAAAGCATAGGTTAAAACAACATAAATACAATTTAATAAAGCATAGGATAAAACAACATAAATACAGTTTAATAAAGCATAGGATAAAACAACATAAATACAATTTAATAAAGCATAGGTTAAAACAGCATAAATACAGTTTAATAAAGCATAGGATAAAACAACATAAATACAATTTAATAAAGCATAGGATAAAACAACATAAATACAATTTAATAAAGCATAGGATAAAACAACATAAATACTTTTTAATAAAGCATAGGATAAAACAACATAAATACAATTTAATAAAGCATAGGATAAAACAACATAAATAAAATTTAATAAAGCATAGGATAAAACAACATAAATAAAATTTAATAAAGCATAGGATAAAACAACATAAATACTATTTAATAAAGCATAGGATAAAACAACATAAATACAATTTAATAAAGCATAGGATAAAACAACATAAATACAATTTAATAAAGCATAGGATAAAACAACATAAATACAATTTAATAAAGCATAGGATAAAACAAAATAAATTCAATTTAATAAAGCATAGGATAAAACAACATAAATAAAATTTAATAAAGCTTAGGTTAAAACAACATAAATAAAATTTAATAAAGCTTAGGTTAAAACAACATAAATACAATTTAATAAAGCATAGGATAAAACAACATAAATATAATTTAATAAAGCATAGGATAAAACAACATAAATACTTTTTAATAAAGCATAGGATAAAACAACATAAATACAATTTAATAAAGCATAGGATAAAACAACATAAATATAATTTAATAAAGCACAGGATAAAACAACATAAATACAATTTAATAAAGCATAGGATAAAACAACATAAATACAATTTAATAAAGCATAGGATAAAACAACATAAATACAATTTAATAAAGCATAGGATAAAACAACATAAATACAATTTAATAAAGCATAGGATAAAACAACATAAATACAATTTAATAAAGCATAGGATAAAACAACATAAATACTTTTTAATAAAGCATAGGATAAAACAACATAAATAAAATTTAATAAAGCATAGGATAAAACAACATAAATACAATTTAATAAAGCATAGGATAAAACAACATAAATACAATTTATTAAAGCATAGGATAAAACAACATAAATACTATTTAATAAAGCATAGGATAAAACAACATAAATACAATTTAATAAAGCATAGGATAAAACAACATAAATACAATTTAATAAAGCATAGGATAAAACAACATAAATACAATTTAATAAAGCATAGGATAAAACAACATAAATACTTTTTAATAAAGCATAGTATAAAACAACATAAATACAATTTAATAAAGCATAGGATAAAACAACATAAATAAAATTTAATAAAGCATAGGATAAAACAACATAAATACAATTTAATAAAGCATACATTAAAACAACATAAATACAATTAAATAAAGCATAGGATAAAACAATATAAATACAATTTAATAAAGCATAGGTTAAAACAACATAAATACAATTTAATAAAGCATAGGATAAAACAACATAAATACAATTTAATAAAGCATAGGATAAAATAACATAAATACAATTTAATAAAGCATAGGATAAAACAACATAAATACAATTTAATAAAGCATAAGATAAAACAACATGAATACAATTTAATAAAGCATAGGTTAAAACAACATAAATACAATTTAATAAAGCATAGGATAAAACAACATAAATACAATTTAATAAAGCATAGGATAAAACAACATAAATACAATTTAATAAAGCATAGGTTAAAACAGCATAAATACAGTTTAATAAAGCATAGGATAAAACAACATAAATACAATTTAATAAAGCATAGGATAAAACAACATAAATACTTTTTAATAAAGCATAGGATAAAATAACATAAATACAATTTAATAAAGCATAGGATAAAACAACATAAATACAATTTAATAAAGCATAAGATAAAACAACATGAATACAATTTAATAAAGCATAGGTTAAAACAACATAAATACAATTTAATAAAGCATAGGATAAAACAACATAAATACAATTTAATAAAGCATAGGATAAAACAACATAAATACAATTTAATAAAGCATAGGTTAAAACAGCATAAATACAGTTTAATAAAGCATAGGATAAAACAACATAAATACAATTTAATAAAGCATAGGATAAAACAACATAAATACTTTTTAATAAAGCATAGGATAAAACAACATAAATACAATTTAATAAAGCATAGGATAAAACAACATAAATAAAATTTAATAAAGCATAGGATAAAACAACATAAATAAAATTTAATAAAGCATAGGATAAAACAACATAAATACAATTTAATAAAGCATAGGTTAAAACAGCATAAATACAGTTTAATAAAGCATAGGATAAAACAACATAAATCAAATTTAATAAAGCATAGGATAAAACAACATAAATCAAATTTAATAAAGCATAGGATAAAACAACATAAATACTATTTAATAAAGCATAGGATAAAACAACATAAATACAATTTAATAAAGCATAGGATAAAACAACATAAATACAATTTAATAAAGCATAGGATAAAACAACATAAATACAATTTAATAAAGCATAGGATAAAACAAAATAAATTCAATTTAATAAAGCATAGGATAAAACAACATAAATAAAATTTAATAAAGCTTAGGTTAAAACAACATAAATACAATTTAATAAAGCATAGGATAAAACAACATAAATATAATTTAATAAAGCATAGGATAAAACAACATAAATACTTTTTAATAAAGCATAGGATAAAACCACATAAATACAATTTAATAAAGCACAGGATAAAACAACATAAATACAATTTAATAAAGCATAGGATAAAACAACATAAATACAATTTAATAAAGCATAGGATAAAACAACATAAATACAATTTAATAAAGCATAGGATAAAACAACATAAATACAATTTAATAAAGCATAGGATAAAACAAAATAAATTCAATTTAATAAAGCATAGGATAAAACAACATAAATAAAATTTAATAAAGCTTAGGTTAAAACAACATAAATAAAATTTAATAAAGCTTAGGTTAAAACAACATAAATACAATTTAATAAAGCATAGGATAAAACAACATAAATATAATTTAATAAAGCATAGGATAAAACAACATAAATACTTTTTAATAAAGCATAGGATAAAACAACATAAATACAATTTAATAAAGCATAGGATAAAACAACATAAATACAATTTAATAAAGCATACATTAAAACAACATAAATACAATTAAATAAAGCATAGGATAAAACAATATAAATACAATTTAATAAAGCATAGGTTAAAACAACATAAATACAATTTAATAAAGCATAGGATAAAACAACATAAATACAATTTAATAAAGCATAGGATAAAACAACATAAATACAATTTAATAAAGCATAGGATAAAACAACATAAATACTTTTTAATAAAGCATAGGATAAAACAACATAAATACAATTTAATAAAGCATAGGATAAAACAACATAAATAAAATTTAATAAAGCATAGGATAAAACAACATAAATACAATTTAATAAAGCATACATTAAAACAACATAAATACAATTAAATAAAGCATAGGATAAAACAATATAAATACAATTTAATAAAGCATAGGTTAAAACAACATAAATACAATTTAATAAAGCATAGGATAAAACAACATAAATACAATTTAATAAAGCATAGGATAAAATAACATAAATACAATTTAATAAAGCATAGGATAAAACAACATAAATACAATTTAATAAAGCATAAGATAAAACAACATGAATACAATTTAATAAAGCATAGGTTAAAACAACATAAATACAATTTAATAAAGCATAGGATAAAACAACATAAATACAATTTAATAAAGCATAGGATAAAACAACATAAATACAATTTAATAAAGCATAGGTTAAAACAGCATAAATACAGTTTAATAAAGCATAGGATAAAACAACATAAATACAATTTAATAAAGCATAGGATAAAACAACATAAATACTTTTTAATAAAGCATAGGATAAAATAACATAAATACAATTTAATAAAGCATAGGATAAAACAACATAAATACAATTTAATAAAGCATAAGATAAAACAACATGAATACAATTTAATAAAGCATAGGTTAAAACAACATAAATACAATTTAATAAAGCATAGGATAAAACAACATAAATACAATTTAATAAAGCATAGGATAAAACAACATAAATACAATTTAATAAAGCATAGGTTAAAACAGCATAAATACAGTTTAATAAAGCATAGGATAAAACAACATAAATACAATTTAATAAAGCATAGGATAAAACAACATAAATACTTTTTAATAAAGCATAGGATAAAACAACATAAATACAATTTAATAAAGCATAGGATAAAACAACATAAATAAAATTTAATAAAGCATAGGATAAAACAACATAAATAAAATTTAATAAAGCATAGGATAAAACAACATAAATACAATTTAATAAAGCATAGGTTAAAACAGCATAAATACAGTTTAATAAAGCATAGGATAAAACAACATAAATCAAATTTAATAAAGCATAGGATAAAACAACATAAATCAAATTTAATAAAGCATAGGATAAAACAACATAAATACTATTTAATAAAGCATAGGATAAAACAACATAAATACAATTTAATAAAGCATAGGATAAAACAACATAAATACAATTTAATAAAGCATAGGATAAAACAACATAAATACAATTTAATAAAGCATAGGATAAAACAAAATAAATTCAATTTAATAAAGCATAGGATAAAACAACATAAATAAAATTTAATAAAGCTTAGGTTAAAACAACATAAATACAATTTAATAAAGCATAGGATAAAACAACATAAATATAATTTAATAAAGCATAGGATAAAACAACATAAATACTTTTTAATAAAGCATAGGATAAAACCACATAAATACAATTTAATAAAGCACAGGATAAAACAACATAAATACAATTTAATAAAGCATAGGATAAAACAACATAAATACAATTTAATAAAGCATAGGATAAAACAACATAAATACAATTTAATAAAGCATAGGATAAAACAACATAAATACTTTTTAATAAAGCATAGGATAAAACCACATAAATACAATTTAATAAAGCACAGGATAAAACAACATAAATACAATTTAATAAAGCATAGGATAAAACAACATAAATACAATTTAATAAAGCATAGGATAAAACAACATAAATACAATTTAATAAAGCATAGGATAAAACAACATAAATACAATTTAATAAAGCATAGGATAAAACAACATAAATACTTTTTAATAAAGCATAGGATAAAACAACATAAATAAAATTTAATAAAGCATAGGATAAAACAACATAAATACAATTTAATAAAGCATAGGATAAAACAACATAAATACAATTTATTAAAGCATAGGATAAAACAACATAAATACTATTTAATAAAGCATAGGATAAAACAACATAAATACAATTTAATAAAGCATAGGATAAAACAACATAAATACAATTTAATAAAGCATAGGATAAAACAACATAAATACAATTTAATAAAGCATAGGATAAAACAACATAAATACTTTTTAATAAAGCATAGGATAAAACAACATAAATACAATTTAATAAAGCATAGGATAAAACAACATAAATAAAATTTAATAAAGCATAGGATAAAACAACATAAATAAAATTTAATAAAGCATAGGATAAAACAACATAAATACAATTTAATAAAGCATAGGTTAAAACAGCATAAATACAGTTTAATAAAGCATAGGATAAAACAACATAAATCAAATTTAATAAAGCATAGGATAAAACAGCATAAATACAGTTTAATAAAGCATAGGATAAAACAACATAAATACTATTTAATAAAGCATAGGATAAAATAACATAAATACAATTTAATAAAGCATAGGATAAAACTACATAAATACAATTTAATAAAGCATAGGATAAAACAACATAAATACAATTTAATAAAGCATAGGTTAAAACAGCATAAATACAGTTTAATAAAGCATAGGATAAAACAACATATATACAATTTAATAAAGCATAGGATAAAACAAAATAAATTCAATTTAATAAAGCATAGGATAAAACAACATAAATAAAATTTAATAAAGCTTAGGTTAAAACAACATAAATAAAATTTAATAAAGCTTAGGTTAAAACAACATAAATACAATTTAATAAAGCATAGGATAAAACAACATAAATATAATTTAATAAAGCATAGGATAAAACAACATAAATACTTTTTAATAAAGCATAGGATAAAACAACATAAATACAATTTAATAAAGCATAGGATAAAACAACATAAATATAATTTAATAAAGCACAGGATAAAACAACATAAATACAATTTAATAAAGCATAGGATAAAACAACATAAATACAATTTAATAAAGCATAGGATAAAACAACATAAATACAATTTAATAAAGCATAGGATAAAACAACATAAATACAATTTATTAAAGCATAGGATAAAACAACATAAATACTATTTAATAAAGCATAGGATAAAACAACATAAATACAATTTAATAAAGCATAGGATAAAACAACATAAATACAATTTAATAAAGCATAGGATAAAACAACATAAATACAATTTAATAAAGCATAGGATAAAACAACATAAATACTTTTTAATAAAGCATAGGATAAAACAACATAAATACAATTTAATAAAGCATAGGATAAAACAACATAAATAAAATTTAATAAAGCATAGGATAAAACAACATAAATACAATTTAATAAAGCATACATTAAAACAACATAAATACAATTAAATAAAGCATAGGATAAAACAATATAAATACAATTTAATAAAGCATAGGTTAAAACAACATAAATACAATTTAATAAAGCATAGGATAAAACAACATAAATACAATTTAATAAAGCATAGGATAAAATAACATAAATACAATTTAATAAAGCATAGGATAAAACAACATAAATACAATTTAATAAAGCATAAGATAAAACAACATGAATACAATTTAATAAAGCATAGGTTAAAACAACATAAATACAATTTAATAAAGCATAGGATAAAACAACATAAATACAATTTAATAAAGCATAGGATAAAACAACATAAATACAATTTAATAAAGCATAGGTTAAAACAGCATAAATACAGTTTAATAAAGCATAGGATAAAACAACATAAATACAATTTAATAAAGCATAGGATAAAACAACATAAATACTTTTTAATAAAGCATAGGATAAAATAACATAAATACAATTTAATAAAGCATAGGATAAAACAACATAAATACAATTTAATAAAGCATAAGATAAAACAACATGAATACAATTTAATAAAGCATAGGTTAAAACAACATAAATACAATTTAATAAAGCATAGGATAAAACAACATAAATACAATTTAATAAAGCATAGGATAAAACAACATAAATACAATTTAATAAAGCATAGGTTAAAACAGCATAAATACAGTTTAATAAAGCATAGGATAAAACAACATAAATACAATTTAATAAAGCATAGGATAAAACAACATAAATACTTTTTAATAAAGCATAGGATAAAACAACATAAATACAATTTAATAAAGCATAGGATAAAACAACATAAATAAAATTTAATAAAGCATAGGATAAAACAACATAAATAAAATTTAATAAAGCATAGGATAAAACAACATAAATACAATTTAATAAAGCATAGGTTAAAACAGCATAAATACAGTTTAATAAAGCATAGGATAAAACAACATAAATCAAATTTAATAAAGCATAGGATAAAACAACATAAATCAAATTTAATAAAGCATAGGATAAAACAACATAAATACTATTTAATAAAGCATAGGATAAAACAACATAAATACAATTTAATAAAGCATAGGATAAAACAACATAAATACAATTTAATAAAGCATAGGATAAAACAACATAAATACAATTTAATAAAGCATAGGATAAAACAAAATAAATTCAATTTAATAAAGCATAGGATAAAACAACATAAATAAAATTTAATAAAGCTTAGGTTAAAACAACATAAATACAATTTAATAAAGCATAGGATAAAACAACATAAATATAATTTAATAAAGCATAGGATAAAACAACATAAATACTTTTTAATAAAGCATAGGATAAAACCACATAAATACAATTTAATAAAGCACAGGATAAAACAACATAAATACAATTTAATAAAGCATAGGATAAAACAACATAAATACAATTTAATAAAGCATAGGATAAAACAACATAAATACAATTTAATAAAGCATAGGATAAAACAACATAAATACTTTTTAATAAAGCATAGGATAAAACCACATAAATACAATTTAATAAAGCACAGGATAAAACAACATAAATACAATTTAATAAAGCATAGGATAAAACAACATAAATACAATTTAATAAAGCATAGGATAAAACAACATAAATACAATTTAATAAAGCATAGGATAAAACAACATAAATACAATTTAATAAAGCATAGGATAAAACAACATAAATACTTTTTAATAAAGCATAGGATAAAACAACATAAATAAAATTTAATAAAGCATAGGATAAAACAACATAAATACAATTTAATAAAGCATAGGATAAAACAACATAAATACAATTTATTAAAGCATAGGATAAAACAACATAAATACTATTTAATAAAGCATAGGATAAAACAACATAAATACAATTTAATAAAGCATAGGATAAAACAACATAAATACAATTTAATAAAGCATAGGATAAAACAACATAAATACAATTTAATAAAGCATAGGATAAAACAACATAAATACTTTTTAATAAAGCATAGGATAAAACAACATAAATACAATTTAATAAAGCATAGGATAAAACAACATAAATAAAATTTAATAAAGCATAGGATAAAACAACATAAATAAAATTTAATAAAGCATAGGATAAAACAACATAAATACAATTTAATAAAGCATAGGTTAAAACAGCATAAATACAGTTTAATAAAGCATAGGATAAAACAACATAAATCAAATTTAATAAAGCATAGGATAAAACAGCATAAATACAGTTTAATAAAGCATAGGATAAAACAACATAAATACTATTTAATAAAGCATAGGATAAAATAACATAAATACAATTTAATAAAGCATAGGATAAAACTACATAAATACAATTTAATAAAGCATAGGATAAAACAACATAAATACAATTTAATAAAGCATAGGTTAAAACAGCATAAATACAGTTTAATAAAGCATAGGATAAAACAACATATATACAATTTAATAAAGCATAGGATAAAACAACATAAATCAAATTTAATAAAGCATAGGATAAAACAACATAAATACTATTTAATAAAGCATAGGATAAAACAACATAAATAAAATTTAATAAAGCATAGGATAAAACAACATAAATAAAATTTAATAAAGCATAGGATAAAACAACATATATAAAATTTAATAAAGCATAGGATAAAACAACATAAATACAATTTAATAAAGCATAGGTTAAAACAGCATAAATACAGTTTAATAAAGCATAGGATAAAACAACATAAATACAATTTAATAAAGCATAGGATAAAACAACATAAATAAAATTTAATAAAGCATAGGATAAAACAACATAAATAAAATTTAATAAAGCATAGGATAAAACAACATAAATACAATTTAATAAAGCATAGGTTAAAACAGCATAAATACAGTTTAATAAAGCATAGGATAAAACAACATAAATCAAATTTAATAAAGCATAGGATAAAACAACATAAATAAAATTTAATAAAGCATAGGATAAAACAACATAAATACAATTTAATAAAGCATAGGTTAAAACAGCATAAATACAGTTTAATAAAGCATAGGATAAAACAACATAAATCAAATTTAATAAAGCATAGGATAAAACAACATAAATACAATTTATTAAAGCATAGGATAAAACAACATAAATACTATTTAATAAAGCATAGGATAAAACAACATAAATACAATTTAATAAAGCATAGGATAAAACAACATAAATACAATTTAATAAAGCATAGGATAAAACAACATAAATACAATTTAATAAAGCATAGGATAAAACAACATAAATACTTTTTAATAAAGCATAGGATAAAACAACATAAATACAATTTAATAAAGCATAGGATAAAACAACATAAATAAAATTTAATAAAGCATAGGATAAAACAACATAAATAAAATTTAATAAAGCATAGGATAAAACAACATAAATACAATTTAATAAAGCATAGGTTAAAACAGCATAAATACAGTTTAATAAAGCATAGGATAAAACAACATAAATCAAATTTAATAAAGCATAGGATAAAACAGCATAAATACAGTTTAATAAAGCATAGGATAAAATAACATAAATACAATTTAATAAAGCATAGGATAAAACTACATAAATACAATTTAATAAAGCATAGGATAAAACAACATAAATACAATTTAATAAAGCATAGGTTAAAACAGCATAAATACAGTTTAATAAAGCATAGGATAAAACAACATATATACAATTTAATAAAGCATAGGATAAAACAACATAAATCAAATTTAATAAAGCATAGGATAAAACAACATAAATACTATTTAATAAAGCATAGGATAAAACAACATAAATAAAATTTAATAAAGCATAGGATAAAACAACATAAATAAAATTTAATAAAGCATAGGATAAAACAACATATATAAAATTTAATAAAGCATAGGATAAAACAACATAAATACAATTTAATAAAGCATAGGTTAAAACAGCATAAATACAGTTTAATAAAGCATAGGATAAAACAACATAAATACAATTTAATAAAGCATAGGATAAAACAACATAAATACAATTTAATAAAGCATAGGATAAAACAACATAAATAAAATTTAATAAAGCATAGGATAAAACAACATAAATAAAATTTAATAAAGCATAGGATAAAACAACATAAATACAATTTAATAAACATAGGTTAAAACAGCATAAATACAGTTTAATAAAGCATAGGATAAAACAACATAAATCAAATTTAATAAAGCATAGGATAAAACAACATAAATCAAATTTAATAAAGCATAGGATAAAACAACATAAATACTATTTAATAAAGCAAAGGATAAAACAACATAAATACAATTTAATAAAGCATAGGATAAAACAACATAAATACAATTTAATAAAGCATAGGATAAAACAACATAAATAAAATTTAATAAAGCTTAGGTTAAAACAACATAAATACAATTTAATAAAGCATAGGATAAAACAACATAAATACAATTTAATAAAGCATAGGATAAAACAACATAAATACTTTTTAATAAAGCATAGGATAAAACCACATAATTACAATTTAATAAAGCACAGGATAAAACAACATAAATACAATTTAATAAAGCATAGGATAAAACAACATAAATACAATTTAATAAAGCATAGGATAAAACAACATAAATACAATTTAATAAAGCATAGGATAAAACAACATAAATAAAATTTAATAAAGCATAGGATAAAACAACATAAATAAAATTTAATAAAGCATAGGATAAAACAACATAAATACAATTTAATAAAGCATAGGTTAAAACAGCATAAATACAGTTTAATAAAGCATAGGATAAAACAACATAAATCAAATTTAATAAAGCATAGGATAAAACAACATAAATAAAATTTAATAAAGCATAGGATAAAACAACATAAATACAATTTAATAAAGCATAGGTTAAAACAGCATAAATACAGTTTAATAAAGCATAGGATAAAACAACATAAATCAAATTTAATAAAGCATAGGATAAAACAACATAAATCAAATTTAATAAAGCATAGGATAAAACAACATAAATACTATTTAATAAAGCATAGGATAAAACAACATAAATACAATTTAATAAAGCATAGGATAAAACAACATAAATACTTTTTAATAAAGCATAGGATAAAACAACATAAATAAAATTTAATAAAGCATAGGATAAAACAACATAAATACAATTTAATAAAGCATAGGATAAAACAACATAAATACAATTTAGTAAAGCATAGGATAAAACAACATAAATACTATTTAATAAAGCATAGGATAAAACAACATAAATACAATTTAATAAAGCATAGGATAAAACAACATAAATACAATTTAATAAAGCATAGGATAAAACAACATAAATACAATTTAATAAAGCATAGGATAAAACAACATAAATACTTTTTAATAAAGCATAGGATAAAACAACATAAATCAAATTTAATAAAGCATAGGATAAAACAACATAAATCAAATTTAATAAAGCATAGGATAAAACTACATAAATTCAATTTAATAAAGCATAGGATAAAACAACATAAATACAATTTAATAAAGCATAGGTTAAAACAGCATAAATACAGTTTAATAAAGCATAGGATAAAACAACATATATACAATTTAATAAAGCATAGGATAAAACAACATAAATCAAATTTAATAAAGCATAGGATAAAACAACATAAATACTATTTAATAAAGCATAGGATAAAACAACATAAATACAATTTAATAAAGCATAGGTTAAAACAGCATAAATACAGTTTAATAAAGCATAGGATAAAACAACATAAATACAATTTAATAAAGCATAGGATAAAACAACATAAATACAATTTAATAAAGCATAGGATAAAACAACATAAATAAAATTTAATAAAGCATAGGATAAAACAACATAAATAAAATTTAATAAAGCATAGGATAAAACAACATAAATACTTTTTAATAAAGCATAGGATAAAACAACATAAATACAATTTAATAAAGCATAGGATAAAACAACATAAATAAAATTTAATAAAGCATAGGATAAAACAACATAAATAAAATTTAATAAAGCATAGGATAAAACAACATAAATACAATTTAATAAAGCATAGGTTAAAACAGCATAAATACAGTTTAATAAAGCATAGGATAAAACAACATAAATCAAATTTAATAAAGCATAGGATAAAACAACATAAATCAAATTTAATAAAGCATAGGATAAAACAACATAAATACTATTTAATAAAGCATAGGATAAAACAACATAAATACAATTTAATAAAGCATAGGATAAAACAACATAAATACAATTTAATAAAGCATAGGATAAAACAACATAAATACAATTTAATAAAGCATAGGATAAAACAAAATAAATTCAATTTAATAAAGCATAGGATAAAACAACATAAATAAAATTTAATAAAGCTTAGGTTAAAACAACATAAATACAATTTAATAAAGCATAGGATAAAACAACATAAATATAATTTAATAAAGCATAGGATAAAACAACATAAATACTTTTTAATAAAGCATAGGATAAAACCACATAAATACAATTTAATAAAGCACAGGATAAAACAACATAAATACAATTTAATAAAGCATAGGTTAAAACAGCATAAATACAGTTTAATAAAGCATAGGATAAAACAACATAAATCAAATTTAATAAAGCATAGGATAAAACAGCATAAATACAGTTTAATAAAGCATAGGATAAAATAACATAAATACAATTTAATAAAGCATAGGATAAAACTACATAAATACAATTTAATAAAGCATAGGATAAAACAACATAAATACAATTTAATAAAGCATAGGTTAAAACAGCATAAATACAGTTTAATAAAGCATAGGATAAAACAACATATATACAATTTAATAAAGCATAGGATAAAACAACATAAATCAAATTTAATAAAGCATAGGATAAAACAACATAAATACTATTTAATAAAGCATAGGATAAAACAACATAAATAAAATTTAATAAAGCATAGGATAAAACAACATAAATAAAATTTAATAAAGCATAGGATAAAACAACATATATAAAATTTAATAAAGCATAGGATAAAACAACATAAATACAATTTAATAAAGCATAGGTTAAAACAGCATAAATACAGTTTAATAAAGCATAGGATAAAACAACATAAATACAATTTAATAAAGCATAGGATAAAACAACATAAATACAATTTAATAAAGCATAGGATAAAACAACATAAATAAAATTTAATAAAGCATAGGATAAAACAACATAAATAAAATTTAATAAAGCATAGGATAAAACAACATAAATACAATTTAATAAACATAGGTTAAAACAGCATAAATACAGTTTAATAAAGCATAGGATAAAACAACATAAATCAAATTTAATAAAGCATAGGATAAAACAACATAAATCAAATTTAATAAAGCATAGGATAAAACAACATAAATACTATTTAATAAAGCAAAGGATAAAACAACATAAATACAATTTAATAAAGCATAGGATAAAACAACATAAATACAATTTAATAAAGCATAGGATAAAACAACATAAATACAATTTAATAAAGCATAGGATAAAACAACATAAATAAAATTTAATAAAGCATAGGATAAAACAACATAAATAAAATTTAATAAAGCATAGGATAAAACAACATAAATACAATTTAATAAAGCATAGGTTAAAACAGCATAAATACAGTTTAATAAAGCATAGGATAAAACAACATAAATCAAATTTAATAAAGCATAGGATAAAACAACATAAATAAAATTTAATAAAGCATAGGATAAAACAACATAAATACAATTTAATAAAGCATAGGTTAAAACAGCATAAATACAGTTTAATAAAGCATAGGATAAAACAACATAAATCAAATTTAATAAAGCATAGGATAAAACAACATAAATCAAATTTAATAAAGCATAGGATAAAACAACATAAATACTATTTAATAAAGCATAGGATAAAACAACATAAATACAATTTAATAAAGCATAGGATAAAACAACATAAATACTTTTTAATAAAGCATAGGATAAAACAACATAAATAAAATTTAATAAAGCATAGGATAAAACAACATAAATACAATTTAATAAAGCATAGGATAAAACAACATAAATACAATTTAGTAAAGCATAGGATAAAACAACATAAATACTATTTAATAAAGCATAGGATAAAACAACATAAATACAATTTAATAAAGCATAGGATAAAACAACATAAATACAATTTAATAAAGCATAGGATAAAACAACATAAATACAATTTAATAAAGCATAGGATAAAACAACATAAATACTTTTTAATAAAGCATAGGATAAAACAACATAAATCAAATTTAATAAAGCATAGGATAAAACAACATAAATCAAATTTAATAAAGCATAGGATAAAACTACATAAATTCAATTTAATAAAGCATAGGATAAAACAACATAAATACAATTTAATAAAGCATAGGTTAAAACAGCATAAATACAGTTTAATAAAGCATAGGATAAAACAACATATATACAATTTAATAAAGCATAGGATAAAACAACATAAATCAAATTTAATAAAGCATAGGATAAAACAACATAAATACTATTTAATAAAGCATAGGATAAAACAACATAAATACAATTTAATAAAGCATAGGTTAAAACAGCATAAATACAGTTTAATAAAGCATAGGATAAAACAACATAAATACAATTTAATAAAGCATAGGATAAAACAACATAAATACAATTTAATAAAGCATAGGATAAAACAACATAAATACAATTTAATAAAGCATAGGATAAAACAACATAAATAAAATTTAATAAAGCATAGGATAAAACAACATAAATAAAATTTAATAAAGCATAGGATAAAACAACATAAATACAATTTAATAAAGCATAGGTTAAAACAGCATAAATACAGTTTAATAAAGCATAGGATAAAACAACATAAATCAAATTTAATAAAGCATAGGATAAAACAACATAAATCAAATTTAATAAAGCATAGGATAAAACAACATAAATACTATTTAATAAAGCATAGGATAAAACAACATAAATACAATTTAATAAAGCATAGGATAAAACAACATAAATACAATTTAATAAAGCATAGGATAAAACAACATAAATACAATTTAATAAAGCATAGGATAAAACAAAATAAATTCAATTTAATAAAGCATAGGATAAAACAACATAAATAAAATTTAATAAAGCTTAGGTTAAAACAACATAAATACAATTTAATAAAGCATAGGATAAAACAACATAAATATAATTTAATAAAGCATAGGATAAAACAACATAAATACTTTTTAATAAAGCATAGGATAAAACCACATAAATACAATTTAATAAAGCACAGGATAAAACAACATAAATACAATTTAATAAAGCATAGGATAAAACAACATAAATACAATTTAATAAAGCATAGGATAAAACAACATAAATACAATTTAATAAAGCATAGGATAAAACAACATAAATACTTTTTAATAAAGCATAGGATAAAACCACATAAATACAATTTAATAAAGCACAGGATAAAACAACATAAATACAATTTAATAAAGCATAGGATAAAACAACATAAATACAATTTAATAAAGCATAGGATAAAACAACATAAATACAATTTAATAAAGCATAGGATAAAACAACATAAATACAATTTAATAAAGCATAGGATAAAACAACATAAATACTTTTTAATAAAGCATAGGATAAAACAACATAAATAAAATTTAATAAAGCATAGGATAAAACAACATAAATACAATTTAATAAAGCATAGGATAAAACAACATAAATACAATTTATTAAAGCATAGGATAAAACAACATAAATACTATTTAATAAAGCATAGGATAAAACAACATAAATACAATTTAATAAAGCATAGGATAAAACAACATAAATACAATTTAATAAAGCATAGGATAAAACAACATAAATACAATTTAATAAAGCATAGGATAAAACAACATAAATACTTTTTAATAAAGCATAGGATAAAACAACATAAATACAATTTAATAAAGCATAGGATAAAACAACATAAATAAAATTTAATAAAGCATAGGATAAAACAACATAAATACAATTTAATAAAGCATAGGATAAAACAACATAAATACTTTTTAATAAAGCATAGGATAAAACAACATAAATACTTTTTAATAAAGCATAGGATAAAACCACATAAATACAATTTAATAAAGCACAGGATAAAACAACATAAATACAATTTAATAAAGCATAGGATAAAACAACATAAATACAATTTAATAAAGCATAGGATAAAACAACATAAATACAATTTAATAAAGCATAGGATAAAACAACATAAATACAATTTAATAAAGCATAGGATAAAACAACATAAATACTTTTTAATAAAGCATAGGATAAAACAACATAAATAAAATTTAATAAAGCATAGGATAAAACAACATAAATACAATTTAATAAAGCATAGGATAAAACAACATAAATACAATTTATTAAAGCATAGGATAAAACAACATAAATACTATTTAATAAAGCATAGGATAAAACAACATAAATACAATTTAATAAAGCATAGGATAAAACAACATAAATACAATTTAATAAAGCATAGGATAAAACAACATAAATACAATTTAATAAAGCATAGGATAAAACAACATAAATACTTTTTAATAAAGCATAGGATAAAACAACATAAATACAATTTAATAAAGCATAGGATAAAACAACATAAATAAAATTTAATAAAGCATAGGATAAAACAACATAAATAAAATTTAATAAAGCATAGGATAAAACAACATAAATACAATTTAATAAAGCATAGGTTAAAACAGCATAAATACAGTTTAATAAAGCATAGGATAAAACAACATAAATCAAATTTAATAAAGCATAGGATAAAACAGCATAAATACAGTTTAATAAAGCATAGGATAAAACAACATAAATACTATTTAATAAAGCATAGGATAAAATAACATAAATACAATTTAATAAAGCATAGGATAAAACTACATAAATACAATTTAATAAAGCATAGGATAAAACAACATAAATACAATTTAATAAAGCATAGGTTAAAACAGCATAAATACAGTTTAATAAAGCATAGGATAAAACAACATATATACAATTTAATAAAGCATAGGATAAAACAACATAAATCAAATTTAATAAAGCATAGGATAAAACAACATAAATACTATTTAATAAAGCATAGGATAAAACAACATAAATAAAATTTAATAAAGCATAGGATAAAACAACATAAATAAAATTTAATAAAGCATAGGATAAAACAACATATATAAAATTTAATAAAGCATAGGATAAAACAACATAAATACAATTTAATAAAGCATAGGTTAAAACAGCATAAATACAGTTTAATAAAGCATAGGATAAAACAACATAAATACAATTTAATAAAGCATAGGATAAAACAACATAAATAAAATTTAATAAAGCATAGGATAAAACAACATAAATAAAATTTAATAAAGCATAGGATAAAACAACATAAATACAATTTAATAAAGCATAGGTTAAAACAGCATAAATACAGTTTAATAAAGCATAGGATAAAACAACATAAATCAAATTTAATAAAGCATAGGATAAAACAACATAAATAAAATTTAATAAAGCATAGGATAAAACAACATAAATACAATTTAATAAAGCATAGGTTAAAACAGCATAAATACAGTTTAATAAAGCATAGGATAAAACAACATAAATCAAATTTAATAAAGCATAGGATAAAACAACATAAATACAATTTATTAAAGCATAGGATAAAACAACATAAATACTATTTAATAAAGCATAGGATAAAACAACATAAATACAATTTAATAAAGCATAGGATAAAACAACATAAATACAATTTAATAAAGCATAGGATAAAACAACATAAATACAATTTAATAAAGCATAGGATAAAACAACATAAATACTTTTTAATAAAGCATAGGATAAAACAACATAAATACAATTTAATAAAGCATAGGATAAAACAACATAAATAAAATTTAATAAAGCATAGGATAAAACAACATAAATAAAATTTAATAAAGCATAGGATAAAACAACATAAATACAATTTAATAAAGCATAGGTTAAAACAGCATAAATACAGTTTAATAAAGCATAGGATAAAACAACATAAATCAAATTTAATAAAGCATAGGATAAAACAGCATAAATACAGTTTAATAAAGCATAGGATAAAATAACATAAATACAATTTAATAAAGCATAGGATAAAACTACATAAATACAATTTAATAAAGCATAGGATAAAACAACATAAATACAATTTAATAAAGCATAGGTTAAAACAGCATAAATACAGTTTAATAAAGCATAGGATAAAACAACATATATACAATTTAATAAAGCATAGGATAAAACAACATAAATCAAATTTAATAAAGCATAGGATAAAACAACATAAATACTATTTAATAAAGCATAGGATAAAACAACATAAATAAAATTTAATAAAGCATAGGATAAAACAACATAAATAAAATTTAATAAAGCATAGGATAAAACAACATATATAAAATTTAATAAAGCATAGGATAAAACAACATAAATACAATTTAATAAAGCATAGGTTAAAACAGCATAAATACAGTTTAATAAAGCATAGGATAAAACAACATAAATACAATTTAATAAAGCATAGGATAAAACAACATAAATACAATTTAATAAAGCATAGGATAAAACAACATAAATAAAATTTAATAAAGCATAGGATAAAACAACATAAATAAAATTTAATAAAGCATAGGATAAAACAACATAAATACAATTTAATAAACATAGGTTAAAACAGCATAAATACAGTTTAATAAAGCATAGGATAAAACAACATAAATCAAATTTAATAAAGCATAGGATAAAACAACATAAATCAAATTTAATAAAGCATAGGATAAAACAACATAAATACTATTTAATAAAGCAAAGGATAAAACAACATAAATACAATTTAATAAAGCATAGGATAAAACAACATAAATACAATTTAATAAAGCATAGGATAAAACAACATAAATAAAATTTAATAAAGCTTAGGTTAAAACAACATAAATACAATTTAATAAAGCATAGGATAAAACAACATAAATACAATTTAATAAAGCATAGGATAAAACAACATAAATAATTTTTAATAAAGCATAGGATAAAACCACATAATTACAATTTAATAAAGCACAGGATAAAACAACATAAATACAATTTAATAAAGCATAGGATAAAACAACATAAATACAATTTAATAAAGCATAGGATAAAACAACATAAATACAATTTAATAAAGCATAGGATAAAACAACATAAATAAAATTTAATAAAGCATAGGATAAAACAACATAAATAAAATTTAATAAAGCATAGGATAAAACAACATAAATACAATTTAATAAAGCATAGGTTAAAACAGCATAAATACAGTTTAATAAAGCATAGGATAAAACAACATAAATCAAATTTAATAAAGCATAGGATAAAACAACATAAATAAAATTTAATAAAGCATAGGATAAAACAACATAAATACAATTTAATAAAGCATAGGTTAAAACAGCATAAATACAGTTTAATAAAGCATAGGATAAAACAACATAAATCAAATTTAATAAAGCATAGGATAAAACAATATAAATCAAATTTAATAAAGCATAGGATAAAACAACATAAATACTATTTAATAAAGCATAGGATAAAACAACATAAATACAATTTAATAAAGCATAGGATAAAACAACATAAATACTTTTTAATAAAGCATAGGATAAAACAACATAAATAAAATTTAATAAAGCATAGGATAAAACAACATAAATACAATTTAATAAAGCATAGGATAAAACAACATAAATACAATTTAATAAAGCATAGGATAAAACAACATAAATACTTTTTAATAAAGCATAGGATAAAACAACATAAATCAAATTTAATAAAGCATAGGATAAAACAACATAAATCAAATTTAATAAAGCATAGGATAAAACTACATAAATTCAATTTAATAAAGCATAGGATAAAACAACATAAATACAATTTAATAAAGCATAGGTTAAAACAGCATAAATACAGTTTAATAAAGCATAGGATAAAACAACATATATACAATTTAATAAAGCATAGGATAAAACAACATAAATCAAATTTAATAAAGCATAGGATAAAACAACATAAATACTATTTAATAAAGCATAGGATAAAACAACATAAATACAATTTAATAAAGCATAGGTTAAAACAGCATAAATACAGTTTAATAAAGCATAGGATAAAACAACATAAATACAATTTAATAAAGCATAGGATAAAACAACATAAATACAATTTAATAAAGCATAGGATAAAACAACATAAATAAAATTTAATAAAGCATAGGATAAAACAACATAAATAAAATTTAATAAAGCATAGGATAAAACAACATAAATACAATTTAATAAACATAGGTTAAAACAGCATATATACAGTTTAATAAAGCATAGGATAAAACAACATAAATCAAATTTAATAAAGCATAGGATAAAACAACATAAATCAAATTTAATAAAGCATAGGATAAAACAACATAAATACTATTTAATAAAGCATAGGATAAAACAACATAAATACAATTTAATAAAGCATAGGATAAAACAACATAAATACAATTTAATAAAGCATAGGATAAAACAACATAAATACAATTTAATAAAGCATAGGATAAAACAAAATAAATTAAATTTAATAAAGCATAGGATAAAACAACATAAATAAAATTTAATAAAGCTTAGATTAAAACAACATAAATACAATTTAATAAAGCATAGGATAAAACAACATAAATACAATTTAATAAAGCATAGGATAAAACAACATAAATACTTTTTAATAAAGCATAGGATAAAACCACATAATTACAATTTAATAAAGCACAGGATAAAACAACATAAATACAATTTAATAAAGCATAGGATAAAACAACATAAATACAATTTAATAAAGCATAGGATAAAACAACATAAATACAATTTAATAAAGCATAGGATAAAACAACATAAATAAAATTTAATAAAGCATAGGATAAAACAACATAAATAAAATTTAATAAAGCATAGGATAAAACAACATAAATACAATTTAATAAAGCATAGGTTAAAACAGCATAAATACAGTTTAATAAAGCATAGGATAAAACAACATAAATCAAATTTAATAAAGCATAGGATAAAACAACATAAATAAAATTTAATAAAGCATAGGATAAAACAACATAAATACAATTTAATAAAGCATAGGTTAAAACAGCATAAATACAGTTTAATAAAGCATAGGATAAAACAACATAAATCAAATTTAATAAAGCATAGGATAAAACAACATAAATCAAATTTAATAAAGCATAGGATAAAACAACATAAATACTATTTAATAAAGCATAGGATAAAACAACATAAATACAATTTAATAAAGCATAGGATAAAACAACATAAATACTTTTTAATAAAGCATAGGATAAAACAACATAAATAAAATTTAATAAAGCATAGGATAAAACAACATAAATACAATTTAATAAAGCATAGGATAAAACAACATAAATACAATTTAGTAAAGCATAGGATAAAACAACATAAATACTATTTAATAAAGCATAGGATAAAACAACATAAATACAATTTAATAAAGCATAGGATAAAACAACATAAATACAATTTAATAAAGCATAGGATAAAACAACATAAATACAATTTAATAAAGCATAGGATAAAACAACATAAATACTTTTTAATAAAGCATAGGATAAAACAACATAAATCAAATTTAATAAAGCATAGGATAAAACAACATAAATCAAATTTAATAAAGCATAGGATAAAACAACATAAATACTATTTAATAAAGCATAGGTTAAAACAGCATGAATACAGTTTAATAAAGCATAGGATAAAACAACATAAATCAAATTTAATAAAGCATAGGATAAAACAACATAAATCAAATTTAATAAAGCATAGGATAAAACAACATAAATACTATTTAATAAAGCATAGGATAAAATAACATAAATACAATTTAATAAAGCATAGGATAAAACAACATAAATACAATTTAATAAAGCATAGGATAAAACAACATAAATACAATTTAATAAAGCATAGGATAAAACAACATAAATACAATTTAATAAAGCATAGGATAAAACAACATAAATACAATTTAATAAAGCATAGGATAAAACAACATAAATACTTTTTAATAAAGCATAGGATAAAACAACATAAATACAATTTAATAAAGCATAGGATAAAACAACATAAATAAAATTTAATAAAGCATAGGATAAAACAACATAAATAAAATTTAATAAAGCATAGGATAAAACAACATAAATACAATTTAATAAAGCATAGGTTAAAACAGCATAAATACAGTTTAATAAAGCATAGGATAAAACAACATAAATCAAATTTAATAAAGCATAGGATAAAACAGCATAAATACAGTTTAATAAAGCATAGGATAAAACAACATAAATACTATTTAATAAAGCATAGGATAAAATAACATAAATACAATTTAATAAAGCATAGGATAAAACTACATAAATACAATTTAATAAAGCATAGGATAAAACAACATAAATACAATTTAATAAAGCATAGGTTAAAACAGCATAAATACAGTTTAATAAAGCATAGGATAAAACAACATAAATCAAATTTAATAAAGCATAGGATAAAACAACATAAATAAAATTTAATAAAGCATAGGATAAAACAACATAAATACAATTTAATAAAGCATAGGTTAAAACAGCATAAATACAGTTTAATAAAGCATAGGATAAAACAACATAAATCAAATTTAATAAAGCATAGGATAAAACAACATAAATCAAATTTAATAAAGCATAGGATAAAACAACATAAATACTATTTAATAAAGCATAGGATAAAACAACATAAATACAATTTAATAAAGCATAGGATAAAACAACATAAATACTTTTTAATAAAGCATAGGATAAAACAACATAAATAAAATTTAATAAAGCATAGGATAAAACAACATAAATACAATTTAATAAAGCATAGGATAAAACAACATAAATACAATTTAGTAAAGCATAGGATAAAACAACATAAATACTATTTAATAAAGCATAGGATAAAACAACATAAATACAATTTAATAAAGCATAGGATAAAACAACATAAATACAATTTAATAAAGCATAGGATAAAACAACATAAATACAATTTAATAAAGCATAGGATAAAACAACATAAATACTTTTTAATAAAGCATAGGATAAAACAACATAAATCAAATTTAATAAAGCATAGGATAAAACAACATAAATCAAATTTAATAAAGCATAGGATAAAACTACATAAATTCAATTTAATAAAGCATAGGATAAAACAACATAAATACAATTTAATAAAGCATAGGTTAAAACAGCATAAATACAGTTTAATAAAGCATAGGATAAAACAACATATATACAATTTAATAAAGCATAGGATAAAACAACATAAATCAAATTTAATAAAGCATAGGATAAAACAACATAAATACTATTTAATAAAGCATAGGATAAAACAACATAAATACAATTTAATAAAGCATAGGTTAAAACAGCATAAATACAGTTTAATAAAGCATAGGATAAAACAACATAAATACAATTTAATAAAGCATAGGATAAAACAACATAAATACAATTTAATAAAGCATAGGATAAAACAACATAAATAAAATTTAATAAAGCATAGGATAAAACAACATAAATAAAATTTAATAAAGCATAGGATAAAACAACATAAATACTTTTTAATAAAGCATAGGATAAAACAACATAAATACAATTTAATAAAGCATAGGATAAAACAACATAAATAAAATTTAATAAAGCATAGGATAAAACAACATAAATAAAATTTAATAAAGCATAGGATAAAACAACATAAATACAATTTAATAAAGCATAGGTTAAAACAGCATAAATACAGTTTAATAAAGCATAGGATAAAACAACATAAATCAAATTTAATAAAGCATAGGATAAAACAACATAAATCAAATTTAATAAAGCATAGGATAAAACAACATAAATACTATTTAATAAAGCATAGGATAAAACAACATAAATACAATTTAATAAAGCATAGGATAAAACAACATAAATACAATTTAATAAAGCATAGGATAAAACAACATAAATATAATTTAATAAAGCATAGGATAAAACAAAATAAATTCAATTTAATAAAGCATAGGATAAAACAACATAAATAAAATTTAATAAAGCTTAGGTTAAAACAACATAAATACAATTTAATAAAGCATAGGATAAAACAACATAAATATAATTTAATAAAGCATAGGATAAAACAACATAAATACTTTTTAATAAAGCATAGGATAAAACCACATAAATACAATTTAATAAAGCACAGGATAAAACAACATAAATACAATTTAATAAAGCATAGGATAAAACAACATAAATACAATTTAATAAAGCATAGGATAAAACAACATAAATACAATTTAATAAAGCATAGGATAAAACAACATAAATACTTTTTAATAAAGCATAGGATAAAACCACATAAATACAATTTAATAAAGCACAGGATAAAACAACATAAATACAATTTAATAAAGCATAGGATAAAACAACATAAATACAATTTAATAAAGCATAGGATAAAACAACATAAATACAATTTAATAAAGCATAGGATAAAACAACATAAATACAATTTAATAAAGCATAGGATAAAACAACATAAATACTTTTTAATAAAGCATAGGATAAAACAACATAAATAAAATTTAATAAAGCATAGGATAAAACAACATAAATACAATTTAATAAAGCATAGGATAAAACAACATAAATACAATTTATTAAAGCATAGGATAAAACAACATAAATACTATTTAATAAAGCATAGGATAAAACAACATAAATACAATTTAATAAAGCATAGGATAAAACAACATAAATACAATTTAATAAAGCATAGGATAAAACAACATAAATACAATTTAATAAAGCATAGGATAAAACAACATAAATACTTTTTAATAAAGCATAGGATAAAACAACATAAATACAATTTAATAAAGCATAGGATAAAACAACATAAATAAAATTTAATAAAGCATAGGATAAAACAACATAAATAAAATTTAATAAAGCATAGGATAAAACAACATAAATACAATTTAATAAAGCATAGGTTAAAACAGCATAAATACAGTTTAATAAAGCATAGGATAAAACAACATAAATCAAATTTAATAAAGCATAGGATAAAACAGCATAAATACAGTTTAATAAAGCATAGGATAAAACAACATAAATACTATTTAATAAAGCATAGGATAAAATAACATAAATACAATTTAATAAAGCATAGGATAAAACTACATAAATACAATTTAATAAAGCATAGGATAAAACAACATAAATACAATTTAATAAAGCATAGGTTAAAACAGCATAAATACAGTTTAATAAAGCATAGGATAAAACAACATATATACAATTTAATAAAGCATAGGATAAAACAACATAAATCAAATTTAATAAAGCATAGGATAAAACAACATAAATACTATTTAATAAAGCATAGGATAAAACAACATAAATAAAATTTAATAAAGCATAGGATAAAACAACATAAATAAAATTTAATAAAGCATAGGATAAAACAACATATATAAAATTTAATAAAGCATAGGATAAAACAACATAAATACAATTTAATAAAGCATAGGTTAAAACAGCATAAATACAGTTTAATAAAGCATAGGATAAAACAACATAAATACAATTTAATAAAGCATAGGATAAAACAACATAAATAAAATTTAATAAAGCATAGGATAAAACAACATAAATAAAATTTAATAAAGCATAGGATAAAACAACATAAATACAATTTAATAAAGCATAGGTTAAAACAGCATAAATACAGTTTAATAAAGCATAGGATAAAACAACATAAATCAAATTTAATAAAGCATAGGATAAAACAACATAAATAAAATTTAATAAAGCATAGGATAAAACAACATAAATACAATTTAATAAAGCATAGGTTAAAACAGCATAAATACAGTTTAATAAAGCATAGGATAAAACAACATAAATCAAATTTAATAAAGCATAGGATAAAACAACATAAATACTATTTAATAAAGCATAGGTTAAAACAGCATGAATACAGTTTAATAAAGCATAGGATAAAACAACATAAATCAAATTTAATAAAGCATAGGATAAAACAACATAAATCAAATTTAATAAAGCATAGGATAAAACAACATAAATACTATTTAATAAAGCATAGGATAAAATAACATAAATACAATTTAATAAAGCATAGGATAAAACAACATAAATACAATTTAATAAAGCATAGGATAAAACAACATAAATACAATTTAATAAAGCATAGGATAAAACAACATAAATACAATTTAATAAAGCATAGGATAAAACAACATAAATACAATTTAATAAAGCATAGGATAAAACAACATAAATACTTTTTAATAAAGCATAGGATAAAACAACATAAATACAATTTAATAAAGCATAGGATAAAACAACATAAATAAAATTTAATAAAGCATAGGATAAAACAACATAAATAAAATTTAATAAAGCATAGGATAAAACAACATAAATACAATTTAATAAAGCATAGGTTAAAACAGCATAAATACAGTTTAATAAAGCATAGGATAAAACAACATAAATCAAATTTAATAAAGCATAGGATAAAACAGCATAAATACAGTTTAATAAAGCATAGGATAAAACAACATAAATACTATTTAATAAAGCATAGGATAAAATAACATAAATACAATTTAATAAAGCATAGGATAAAACTACATAAATACAATTTAATAAAGCATAGGATAAAACAACATAAATACAATTTAATAAAGCATAGGTTAAAACAGCATAAATACAGTTTAATAAAGCATAGGATAAAACAACATATATACAATTTAATAAAGCATAGGATAAAACAACATAAATCAAATTTAATAAAGCATAGGATAAAACAACATAAATACTATTTAATAAAGCATAGGATAAAACAACATAAATAAAATTTAATAAAGCATAGGATAAAACAACATAAATAAAATTTAATAAAGCATAGGATAAAACAACATATATAAAATTTAATAAAGCATAGGATAAAACAACATAAATACAATTTAATAAAGCATAGGTTAAAACAGCATAAATACAGTTTAATAAAGCATAGGATAAAACAACATAAATACAATTTAATAAAGCATAGGATAAAACAACATAAATACAATTTAATAAAGCATAGGATAAAACAACATAAATAAAATTTAATAAAGCATAGGATAAAACAACATAAATAAAATTTAATAAAGCATAGGATAAAACAACATAAATACAATTTAATAAACATAGGTTAAAACAGCATAAATACAGTTTAATAAAGCATAGGATAAAACAACATAAATCAAATTTAATAAAGCATAGGATAAAACAACATAAATCAAATTTAATAAAGCATAGGATAAAACAACATAAATACTATTTAATAAAGCAAAGGATAAAACAACATAAATCAAATTTAATAAAGCATAGGATAAAACAACATAAATCAAATTTAATAAAGCATAGGATAAAACAACATAAATCAAATTTAATAAAGCATAGGATAAAACAACATAAATACTATTTTATAAAGCATAGGATAAAACAACATAAATACAATTTAATAAAGCATAGGATAAAACAACATAAATACTTTTTAATAAAGCATAGGATAAAACAACATAAATAAAATTTAATAAAGCATAGGATAAAACAACATAAATACAATTTAATAAAGCATAGGATAAAACAACATAAATACAATTTAGTAAAGCATAGGATAAAACAACATAAATACTATTTAATAAAGCATAGGATAAAACAACATAAATACAATTTAATAAAGCATAGGATAAAACAACATAAATACAATTTAATAAAGCATAGGATAAAACAACATAAATACAATTTAATAAAGCATAGGATAAAACAACATAAATACTTTTTAATAAAGCATAGGATAAAACAACATAAATCAAATTTAATAAAGCATAGGATAAAACAACATAAATCAAATTTAATAAAGCATAGGATAAAACTACATAAATTCAATTTAATAAAGCATAGGATAAAACAACATAAATACAATTTAATAAAGCATAGGTTAAAACAGCATAAATACAGTTTAATAAAGCATAGGATAAAACAACATATATACAATTTAATAAAGCATAGGATAAAACAACATAAATCAAATTTAATAAAGCATAGGATAAAACAACATAAATACTATTTAATAAAGCATAGGATAAAACAACATAAATAAAATTTAATAAAGCATAGGATAAAACAACATAAATAAAATTTAATAAAGCATAGGATAAAACAACATAAATAAAATTTAATAAAGCATAGGATAAAACAACATAAATACAATTTAATAAAGCATAGGTTAAAACAGCATAAATACAGTTTAATAAAGCATAGGATAAAACAACATAAATACAATTTAATAAAGCATAGGATAAAACAACATAAATACAATTTAATAAAGCATAGGATAAAACAACATAAATAAAATTTAATAAAGCATAGGATAAAACAACATAAATAAAATTTAATAAAGCATAGGATAAAACAACATAAATACAATTTAATAAACATAGGTTAAAACAGCATAAATACAGTTTAATAAAGCATAGGATAAAACAACATAAATCAAATTTAATAAAGCATAGGATAAAACAACATAAATCAAATTTAATAAAGCATAGGATAAAACAACATAAATACTATTTAATAAAGCATAGGATAAAACAACATAAATACAATTTAATAAAGCATAGGATAAAACAACATAAATACAATTTAATAAAGCATAGGATAAAACAACATAAATACAATTTAATAAAGCATAGGATAAAACAAAATAAATTAAATTTAATAAAGCATAGGATAAAACAACATAAATAAAATTTAATAAAGCTTAGATTAAAACAACATAAATACAATTTAATAAAGCATAGGATAAAACAACATAAATACAATTTAATAAAGCATAGGATAAAACAACATAAATACTTTTTAATAAAGCATAGGATAAAACCACATAATTACAATTTAATAAAGCACAGGATAAAACAACATAAATACAATTTAATAAAGCATAGGATAAAACAACATAAATACAATTTAATAAAGCATAGGATAAAACAACATAAATACAATTTAATAAAGCATAGGATAAAACAACATAAATAAAATTTAATAAAGCATAGGATAAAACAACATAAATAAAATTTAATAAAGCATAGGATAAAACAACATAAATACAATTTAATAAAGCATAGGTTAAAACAGCATAAATACAGTTTAATAAAGCATAGGATAAAACAACATAAATCAAATTTAATAAAGCATAGGATAAAACAACATAAATAAACTTTAATAAAGCATAGGATAAAACAACATAAATACAATTTAATAAAGCATAGGTTAAAACAGCATAAATACAGTTTAATAAAGCATAGGATAAAACAACATAAATCAAATTTAATAAAGCATAGGATAAAACAACATAAATCAAATTTAATAAAGCATAGGATAAAACAACATAAATACTATTTAATAAAGCATAGGATAAAACAACATAAATACAATTTAATAAAGCATAGGATAAAACAACATAAATACTTTTTAATAAAGCATAGGATAAAACAACATAAATAAAATTTAATAAAGCATAGGATAAAACAACATAAATACAATTTAATAAAGCATAGGATAAAACAACATAAATACAATTTAGTAAAGCATAGGATAAAACAACATAAATACTATTTAATAAAGCATAGGATAAAACAACATAAATACAATTTAATAAAGCATAGGATAAAACAACATAAATACAATTTAATAAAGCATAGGATAAAACAACATAAATACAATTTAATAAAGCATAGGATAAAACAACATAAATACTTTTTAATAAAGCATAGGATAAAACAACATAAATCAAATTTAATAAAGCATAGGATAAAACAACATAAATCAAATTTAATAAAGCATAGGATAAAACAACATAAATACTATTTAATAAAGCATAGGTTAAAACAGCATGAATACAGTTTAATAAAGCATAGGATAAAACAACATAAATCAAATTTAATAAAGCATAGGATAAAACAACATAAATCAAATTTAATAAAGCATAGGATAAAACAGCATAAATACTATTTAATAAAGCATAGGATAAAATAACATAAATACAATTTAATAAAGCATAGGATAAAACAACATAAATACAATTTAATAAAGCATAGGATAAAACAACATAAATACAATTTAATAAAGCATAGGATAAAACAACATAAATACAATTTAATAAAGCATAGGATAAAACAACATAAATACAATTTAATAAAGCATAGGATAAAACAACATAAATACTTTTTAATAAAGCATAGGATAAAACAACATAAATACAATTTAATAAAGCATAGGATAAAACAACATAAATAAAATTTAATAAAGCATAGGATAAAACAACATAAATAAAATTTAATAAAGCATAGGATAAAACAACATAAATACAATTTAATAAAGCATAGGTTAAAACAGCATAAATACAGTTTAATAAAGCATAGGATAAAACAACATAAATCAAATTTAATAAAGCATAGGATAAAACAGCATAAATACAGTTTAATAAAGCATAGGATAAAACAACATAAATACTATTTAATAAAGCATAGGATAAAATAACATAAATACAATTTAATAAAGCATAGGATAAAACTACATAAATACAATTTAATAAAGCATAGGATAAAACAACATAAATACAATTTAATAAAGCATAGGTTAAAACAGCATAAATACAGTTTAATAAAGCATAGGATAAAACAACATAAATACAATTTAATAAAGCATAGGATAAAACAACATAAATACTTTTTAATAAAGCATAGGATAAAACCACATAATTACAATTTAATAAAGCACAGGATAAAACAACATAAATACAATTTAATAAAGCATAGGATAAAACAACATAAATACAAATTTAATAAAGCATAGGATAAAACAACATAAATACAATTTAATAAAGCATAGGATAAAACAACATAAATAAAATTTAATAAAGCATAGGATAAAACAACATAAATAAAATTTAATAAAGCATAGGATAAAACAACATAAATACAATTTAATAAAGCATAGGTTAAAACAGCATAAATACAGTTTAATAAAGCATAGGATAAAACAACATAAATCAAATTTAATAAAGCATATTATAAAACAACATAAATAAAATTTAATAAAGCATAGGATAAAACAACATAAATACAATTTAATAAAGCATAGGTTAAAACAGCATAAATACAGTTTAATAAAGCATAGGATAAAACAACATAAATCAAATTTAATAAAGCATAGGATAAAACAACATAAATCAAATTTAATAAAGCATAGGATAAAACAACATAAATCAAATTTAATAAAGCATAGGATAAAACAACATAAATACTATTTTATAAAGCATAGGATAAAACAACATAAATACAATTTAATAAAGCATAGGATAAAACAACATAAATACTTTTTAATAAAGCATAGGATAAAACAACATAAATACAATTTAGTAAAGCATAGGATAAAACAACATAAATACTATTTAATAAAGCATAGGATAAAACAACATAAATACAATTTAATAAAGCATAGGATAAAACAACATAAATACAATTTAATAAAGCATAGGATAAAACAACATAAATACAATTTAATAAAGCATAGGATAAAACAACATAAATACTTTTTAATAAAGCATAGGATAAAACAACATAAATCAAATTTAATAAAGCATAGGATAAAACAACATAAATCAAATTTAATAAAGCATAGGATAAAACTACATAAATTCAATTTAATAAAGCATAGGATAAAACAACATAAATACAATTTAATAAAGCATAGGTTAAAACAGCATAAATACAGTTTAATAAAGCATAGGATAAAACAACATATATACAATTTAATAAAGCATAGGATAAAACAACATAAATCAAATTTAATAAAGCATAGGATAAAACAACATAAATACTATTTAATAAAGCATAGGATAAAACAACATAAATAAAATTTAATAAAGCATAGGATAAAACAACATAAATAAAATTTAATAAAGCATAGGATAAAACAACATAAATAAAATTTAATAAAGCATAGGATAAAACAACATAAATACAATTTAATAAAGCATAGGTTAAAACAGCATAAATACAGTTTAATAAAGCATAGGATAAAACAACATAAATACAATTTAATAAAGCATAGGATAAAACAACATAAATACAATTTAATAAAGCATAGGATAAAACAACATAAATAAAATTTAATAAAGCATAGGATAAAACAACATAAATAAAATTTAATAAAGCATAGGATAAAACAACATAAATACAATTTAATAAACATAGGTTAAAACAGCATAAATACAGTTTAATAAAGCATAGGATAAAACAACATAAATCAAATTTAATAAAGCATAGGATAAAACAACATAAATCAAATTTAATAAAGCATAGGATAAAACAACATAAATACTATTTAATAAAGCATAGGATAAAACAACATAAATACAATTTAATAAAGCATAGGATAAAACAACATAAATACAATTTAATAAAGCATAGGATAAAACAACATAAATACAATTTAATAAAGCATAGGATAAAACAAAATAAATTAAATTTAATAAAGCATAGGATAAAACAACATAAATAAAATTTAATAAAGCTTAGATTAAAACAACATAAATACAATTTAATAAAGCATAGGATAAAACAACATAAATACAATTTAATAAAGCATAGGATAAAACAACATAAATACTTTTTAATAAAGCATAGGATAAAACCACATAATTACAATTTAATAAAGCACAGGATAAAACAACATAAATACAATTTAATAAAGCATAGGATAAAACAACATAAATACAATTTAATAAAGCATAGGATAAAACAACATAAATACAATTTAATAAAGCATAGGATAAAACAACATAAATAAAATTTAATAAAGCATAGGATAAAACAACATAAATAAAATTTAATAAAGCATAGGATAAAACAACATAAATACAATTTAATAAAGCATAGGTTAAAACAGCATAAATACAGTTTAATAAAGCATAGGATAAAACAACATAAATCAAATTTAATAAAGCATAGGATAAAACAACATAAATAAAATTTAATAAAGCATAGGATAAAACAACATAAATACAATTTAATAAAGCATAGGTTAAAACAGCATAAATACAGTTTAATAAAGCATAGGATAAAACAACATAAATCAAATTTAATAAAGCATAGGATAAAACAACATAAATCAAATTTAATAAAGCATAGGATAAAACAACATAAATACTATTTAATAAAGCATAGGATAAAACAACATAAATACAATTTAATAAAGCATAGGATAAAACAACATAAATACTTTTCAATAAAGCATAGGATAAAACAACATAAATAAAATTTAATAAAGCATAGGATAAAACAACATAAATACAATTTAATAAAGCATAGGATAAAACAACATAAATACAATTTAGTAAAGCATAGGATAAAACAACATAAATACTATTTAATAAAGCATAGGATAAAACAACATAAATACAATTTAATAAAGCATAGGATAAAACAACATAAATACAATTTAATAAAGCATAGGATAAAACAACATAAATACAATTTAATAAAGCATAGGATAAAACAACATAAATACTTTTTAATAAAGCATAGGATAAAACAACATAAATCAAATTTAATAAAGCATAGGATAAAACAACATAAATACTATTTAATAAAGCATAGGATAAAACAACATAAATACTATTTAATAAAGCATAGGTTAAAACAGCATGAATACAGTTTAATAAAGCATAGGATAAAACAACATAAATCAAATTTAATAAAGCATAGGATAAAACAACATAAATCAAATTTAATAAAGCATAGGATAAAACAACATAAATACTATTTAATAAAGCATAGGATAAAATAACATAAATACAATTTAATAAAGCATAGGATAAAACAACATAAATACAATTTAATAAAGCATAGGATAAAACAACATAAATACAATTTAATAAAGCATAGGATAAAACAACATAAATACAATTTAATAAAGCATAGGATAAAACAACATAAATACAATTTAATAAAGCATAGGATAAAACAACATAAATACTTTTTAATAAAGCATAGGATAAAACAACATAAATACAATTTAATAAAGCATAGGATAAAACAACATAAATAAAATTTAATAAAGCATAGGATAAAACAACATAAATAAAATTTAATAAAGCATAGGATAAAACAACATAAATACAATTTAATAAAGCATAGGTTAAAACAGCATAAATACAGTTTAATAAAGCATAGGATAAAACAACATAAATCAAATTTAATAAAGCATAGGATAAAACAGCATAAATACAGTTTAATAAAGCATAGGACAAAACAACATAAATACTATTTAATAAAGCATAGGATAAAATAACATAAATACAATTTAATAAAGCATAGGATAAAACTACATAAATACAATTTAATAAAGCATAGGATAAAACAACATAAATACAATTTAATAAAGCATAGGTTAAAACAGCATAAATACAGTTTAATAAAGCATAGGATAAAACAACATATATACAATTTAATAAAGCATAGGATAAAACAACATAAATCAAATTTAATAAAGCATAGGATAAAACAACATAAATACTATTTAATAAAGCATAGGATAAAACAACATAAATAAAATTTAATAAAGCATAGGATAAAACAACATAAATAAAATTTAATAAAGCATAGGATAAAACAACATATATAAAATTTAATAAAGCATAGGATAAAACAACATAAATACAATTTAATAAAGCATAGGTTAAAACAGCATAAATACAGTTTAATAAAGCATAGGATAAAACAACATAAATACAATTTAATAAAGCATAGGATAAAACAACATAAATACAATTTAATAAAGCATAGGATAAAACAACATAAATAAAATTTAATAAAGCATAGGATAAAACAACATAAATAAAATTTAATAAAGCATAGGATAAAACAACATAAATACAATTTAATAAACATAGGTTAAAACAGCATAAATACAGTTTAATAAAGCATAGGATAAAACAACATAAATCAAATTTAATAAAGCATAGGATAAAACAACATAAATCAAATTTAATAAAGCATAGGATAAAACAACATAAATACTATTTAATAAAGCAAAGGATAAAACAACATAAATACAATTTAATAAAGCATAGGATAAAACAACATAAATACAATTTAATAAAGCATAGGATAAAACAACATAAATAAAATTTAATAAAGCTTAGGTTAAAACAACATAAATACAATTTAATAAAGCATAGGATAAAACAACATAAATACAATTTAATAAAGCATAGGATAAAACAACATAAATACTTTTTAATAAAGCATAGGATAAAACCACATAATTACAATTTAATAAAGCACAGGATAAAACAACATAAATACAATTTAATAAAGCATAGGATAAAACAACATAAATACAATTTAATAAAGCATAGGATAAAACAACATAAATACAATTTAATAAAGCATAGGATAAAACAACATAAATAAAATTTAATAAAGCATAGGATAAAACAACATAAATAAAATTTAATAAAGCATAGGATAAAACAACATAAATACAATTTAATAAAGCATAGGTTAAAACAGCATAAATACAGTTTAATAAAGCATAGGATAAAACAACATAAATCAAATTTAATAAAGCATAGGATAAAACAACATAAATAAAATTTAATAAAGCATAGGATAAAACAACATAAATACAATTTAATAAAGCATAGGTTAAAACAGCATAAATACAGTTTAATAAAGCATAGGATAAAACAACATAAATCAAATTTAATAAAGCATAGGATAAAACAACATAAATCAAATTTAATAAAGCATAGGATAAAACAACATAAATCAAATTTAATAAAGCATAGGATAAAACAACATAAATACAATTTAATAAAGCATAGGATAAAACAACATAAATACAATTTAATAAAGCATAGGATAAAACAACATAAATACTTTTTAATAAAGCATAGGATAAAACAACATAAATAAAATTTAATAAAGCATAGGATAAAACAACATAAATACAATTTAATAAAGCATAGGATAAAACAACATAAATACAATTTAATAAAGCATAGGATAAAACAACATAAATACTTTTTAATAAAGCATAGGATAAAACAACATAAATCAAATTTAATAAAGCATAGGATAAAACAACATAAATCAAATTTAATAAAGCATAGGATAAAACTACATAAATTCAATTTAATAAAGCATAGGATAAAACAACATAAATACAATTTAATAAAGCATAGGTTAAAACAGCATAAATACAGTTTAATAAAGCATAGGATAAAACAACATATATACAATTTAATAAAGCATAGGATAAAACAACATAAATCAAATTTAATAAAGCATAGGATAAAACAACATAAATACTATTTAATAAAGCATAGGATAAAACAACATAAATAAAATTTAATAAAGCATAGGATAAAACAACATAAATAAAATTTAATAAAGCATAGGATAAAACAACATAAATAAAATTTAATAAAGCATAGGATAAAACAACATAAATACAATTTAATAAAGCATAGGTTAAAACAGCATAAATACAGTTTAATAAAGCATAGGATAAAACAACATAAATACAATTTAATAAAGCATAGGATAAAACAACATAAATACAATTTAATAAAGCATAGGATAAAACAACATAAATAAAATTTAATAAAGCATAGGATAAAACAACATAAATAAAATTTAATAAAGCATAGGATAAAACAACATAAATACAATTTAATAAACATAGGTTAAAACAGCATAAATACAGTTTAATAAAGCATAGGATAAAACAACATAAATCAAATTTAATAAAGCATAGGATAAAACAACATAAATCAAATTTAATAAAGCATAGGATAAAACAACATAAATACTATTTAATAAAGCATAGGATAAAACAACATAAATACAATTTAATAAAGCATAGGATAAAACAACATAAATACAATTTAATAAAGCATAGGATAAAACAACATAAATACAATTTAATAAAGCATAGGATAAAACAAAATAAATTAAATTTAATAAAGCATAGGATAAAACAACATAAATAAAATTTAATAAAGCTTAGATTAAAACAACATAAATACAATTTAATAAAGCATAGGATAAAACAACATAAATACAATTTAATAAAGCATAGGATAAAACAACATAAATACTTTTAATAAAGCATAGGATAAAACCACATAATTACAATTTAATAAAGCACAGGATAAAACAACATAAATACAATTTAATAAAGCATAGGATAAAACAACATAAATACAATTTAATAAAGCATAGGATAAAACAACATAAATACAATTTAATAAAGCATAGGATAAAACAACATAAATAAAATTTAATAAAGCATAGGATAAAACAACATAAATAAAATTTAATAAAGCATAGGATAAAACAACATAAATACAATTTAATAAAGCATAGGTTAAAACAGCATAAATACAGTTTAATAAAGCATAGGATAAAACAACATAAATCAAATTTAATAAAGCATAGGATAAAACAACATAAATAAAATTTAATAAAGCATAGGATAAAACAACATAAATACAATTTAATAAAGCATAGGTTAAAACAGCATAAATACAGTTTAATAAAGCATAGGATAAAACAACATAAATCAAATTTAATAAAGCATAGGATAAAACAACATAAATCAAATTTAATAAAGCATAGGATAAAACAACATAAATACTATTTAATAAAGCATAGGATAAAACAACATAAATACAATTTAATAAAGCATAGGATAAAACAACATAAATACTTTTTAATAAAGCATAGGATAAAACAACATAAATAAAATTTAATAAAGCATAGGATAAAACAACATAAATACAATTTAATAAAGCATAGGATAAAACAACATAAATACAATTTAGTAAAGCATAGGATAAAACAACATAAATACTATTTAATAAAGCATAGGATAAAACAACATAAATACAATTTAATAAAGCATAGGATAAAACAACATAAATACAATTTAATAAAGCATAGGATAAAACAACATAAATACAATTTAATAAAGCATAGGATAAAACAACATAAATACTTTTTAATAAAGCATAGGATAAAACAACATAAATCAAATTTAATAAAGCATAGGATAAAACAACATAAATCAAATTTAATAAAGCATAGGATAAAACAACATAAATACTATTTAATAAAGCATAGGTTAAAACAGCATGAATACAGTTTAATAAAGCATAGGATAAAACAACATAAATCAAATTTAATAAAGCATAGGATAAAACAACATAAATCAAATTTAATAAAGCATAGGATAAAACAACATAAATACTATTTAATAAAGCATAGGATAAAATAACATAAATACAATTTAATAAAGCATAGGATAAAACAACATAAATACAATTTAATAAAGCATAGGATAAAACAACATAAATACAATTTAATAAAGCATAGGATAAAACAACATAAATACTTTTTAATAAAGCATAGGATAAAACAACATAAATAAAATTTAATAAAGCATAGGATAAAACAACATAAATAAAATTTAATAAAGCATAGGATAAAACAACATAAATACTATTTAATAAAGCATAGGATAAAACAACATAAATACTATTTAATAAAGCATAGGTTAAAACAGCATGAATACAGTTTAATAAAGCATAGGATAAAACAACATAAATCAAATTTAATAAAGCATAGGATAAAACAACATAAATCAAATTTAATAAAGCATAGGATAAAACAACATAAATACTATTTAATAAAGCATAGGATAAAATAACATAAATACAATTTAATAAAGCATAGGATAAAACAACATAAATACTTTTTAATAAAGCATAGGATAAAACAACATAAATACAATTTAATAAAGCATAGGATAAAACAACATAAATAAAATTTAATAAAGCATAGGATAAAACAACATAAATAAAATTTAATAAAGCATAGGATAAAACAACATAAATACAATTTAATAAAGCATAGGTTAAAACAGCATAAATACAGTTTAATAAAGCATAGGATAAAACAACATAAATCAAATTTAATAAAGCATAGGATAAAACAGCATAAATACAGTTTAATAAAGCATAGGACAAAACAACATAAATACTATTTAATAAAGCATAGGATAAAATAACATAAATACAATTTAATAAAGCATAGGATAAAACTACATAAATACAATTTAATAAAGCATAGGATAAAACAACATAAATACAATTTAATAAAGCATAGGTTAAAACAGCATAAATACAGTTTAATAAAGCATAGGATAAAACAACATATATACAATTTAATAAAGCATAGGATAAAACAACATAAATCAAATTTAATAAAGCATAGGATAAAACAACATAAATACTATTTAATAAAGCATAGGATAAAACAACATAAATAAAATTTAATAAAGCATAGGATAAAACAACATAAATAAAATTTAATAAAGCATAGGATAAAACAACATATATAAAATTTAATAAAGCATAGGATAAAACAACATAAATACAATTTAATAAAGCATAGGTTAAAACAGCATAAATACAGTTTAATAAAGCATAGGATAAAACAACATAAATACAATTTAATAAAGCATAGGATAAAACAACATAAATACAATTTAATAAAGCATAGGATAAAACAACATAAATAAAATTTAATAAAGCATAGGATAAAACAACATAAATAAAATTTAATAAAGCATAGGATAAAACAACATAAATACAATTTAATAAACATAGGTTAAAACAGCATAAATACAGTTTAATAAAGCATAGGATAAAACAACATAAATCAAATTTAATAAAGCATAGGATAAAACAACATAAATCAAATTTAATAAAGCATAGGATAAAACAACATAAATACTATTTAATAAAGCAAAGGATAAAACAACATAAATACAATTTAATAAAGCATAGGATAAAACAACATAAATACAATTTAATAAAGCATAGGATAAAACAACATAAATAAAATTTAATAAAGCTTAGGTTAAAACAACATAAATACAATTTAATAAAGCATAGGATAAAACAACATAAATACAATTTAATAAAGCATAGGATAAAACAACATAAATACTTTTTAATAAAGCATAGGATAAAACCACATAATTACAATTTAATAAAGCACAGGATAAAACAACATAAATACAATTTAATAAAGCATAGGATAAAACAACATAAATACAATTTAATAAAGCATAGGATAAAACAACATAAATACAATTTAATAAAGCATAGGATAAAACAACATAAATAAAATTTAATAAAGCATAGGATAAAACAACATAAATAAAATTTAATAAAGCATAGGATAAAACAACATAAATACAATTTAATAAAGCATAGGTTAAAACAGCATAAATACAGTTTAATAAAGCATAGGATAAAACAACATAAATCAAATTTAATAAAGCATAGGATAAAACAACATAAATAAAATTTAATAAAGCATAGGATAAAACAACATAAATACAATTTAATAAAGCATAGGTTAAAACAGCATAAATACAGTTTAATAAAGCATAGGATAAAACAACATAAATCAAATTTAATAAAGCATAGGATAAAACAACATAAATCAAATTTAATAAAGCATAGGATAAAACAACATAAATCAAATTTAATAAAGCATAGGATAAAACAACATAAATACAATTTAATAAAGCATAGGATAAAACAACATAAATACAATTTAATAAAGCATAGGATAAAACAACATAAATACTTTTTAATAAAGCATAGGATAAAACAACATAAATAAAATTTAATAAAGCATAGGATAAAACAACATAAATACAATTTAATAAAGCATAGGATAAAACAACATAAATACAATTTAATAAAGCATAGGATAAAACAACATAAATACTTTTTAATAAAGCATAGGATAAAACAACATAAATCAAATTTAATAAAGCATAGGATAAAACAACATAAATCAAATTTAATAAAGCATAGGATAAAACTACATAAATTCAATTTAATAAAGCATAGGATAAAACAACATAAATACAATTTAATAAAGCATAGGTTAAAACAGCATAAATACAGTTTAATAAAGCATAGGATAAAACAACATATATACAATTTAATAAAGCATAGGATAAAACAACATAAATCAAATTTAATAAAGCATAGGATAAAACAACATAAATACTATTTAATAAAGCATAGGATAAAACAACATAAATAAAATTTAATAAAGCATAGGATAAAACAACATAAATAAAATTTAATAAAGCATAGGATAAAACAACATAAATAAAATTTAATAAAGCATAGGATAAAACAACATAAATACAATTTAATAAAGCATAGGTTAAAACAGCATAAATACAGTTTAATAAAGCATAGGATAAAACAACATAAATACAATTTAATAAAGCATAGGATAAAACAACATAAATACAATTTAATAAAGCATAGGATAAAACAACATAAATAAAATTTAATAAAGCATAGGATAAAACAACATAAATAAAATTTAATAAAGCATAGGATAAAACAACATAAATACAATTTAATAAACATAGGTTAAAACAGCATAAATACAGTTTAATAAAGCATAGGATAAAACAACATAAATCAAATTTAATAAAGCATAGGATAAAACAACATAAATCAAATTTAATAAAGCATAGGATAAAACAACATAAATACTATTTAATAAAGCATAGGATAAAACAACATAAATACAATTTAATAAAGCATAGGATAAAACAACATAAATACAATTTAATAAATCATAGGATAAAACAACATAAATACAATTTAATAAAGCATAGGATAAAACAAAATAAATTAAATTTAATAAAGCATAGGATAAAACAACATAAATAAAATTTAATAAAGCTTAGATTAAAACAACATAAATACAATTTAATAAAGCATAGGATAAAACAACATAAATACAATTTAATAAAGCATAGGATAAAACAACATAAATACTTTTAATAAAGCATAGGATAAAACCACATAATTACAATTTAATAAAGCACAGGATAAAACAACATAAATACAATTTAATAAAGCATAGGATAAAACAACATAAATACAATTTAATAAAGCATAGGATAAAACAACATAAATACAATTTAATAAAGCATAGGATAAAACAACATAAATAAAATTTAATAAAGCATAGGATAAAACAACATAAATAAAATTTAATAAAGCATAGGATAAAACAACATAAATACAATTTAATAAAGCATAGGTTAAAACAGCATAAATACAGTTTAATAAAGCATAGGATAAAACAACATAAATCAAATTTAATAAAGCATAGGATAAAACAACATAAATAAAATTTAATAAAGCATAGGATAAAACAACATAAATACAATTTAATAAAGCATAGGTTAAAACAGCATAAATACAGTTTAATAAAGCATAGGATAAAACAACATAAATCAAATTTAATAAAGCATAGGATAAAACAACATAAATCAAATTTAATAAAGCATAGGATAAAACAACATAAATACTATTTAATAAAGCATAGGATAAAACAACATAAATACAATTTAATAAAGCATAGGATAAAACAACATAAATACTTTTTAATAAAGCATAGGATAAAACAACATAAATAAAATTTAATAAAGCATAGGATAAAACAACATAAATACAATTTAATAAAGCATAGGATAAAACAACATAAATACAATTTAGTAAAGCATAGGATAAAACAACATAAATACTATTTAATAAAGCATAGGATAAAACAACATAAATACAATTTAATAAAGCATAGGATAAAACAACATAAATACAATTTAATAAAGCATAGGATAAAACAACATAAATACAATTTAATAAAGCATAGGATAAAACAACATAAATACTTTTTAATAAAGCATAGGATAAAACAACATAAATCAAATTTAATAAAGCATAGGATAAAACAACATAAATCAAATTTAATAAAGCATAGGATAAAACAACATAAATACTATTTAATAAAGCATAGGTTAAAACAGCATGAATACAGTTTAATAAAGCATAGGATAAAACAACATAAATCAAATTTAATAAAGCATAGGATAAAACAACATAAATCAAATTTAATAAAGCATAGGATAAAACAACATAAATACTATTTAATAAAGCATAGGATAAAATAACATAAATACAATTTAATAAAGCATAGGATAAAACAACATAAATACAATTTAATAAAGCATAGGATAAAACAACATAAATACAATTTAATAAAGCATAGGATAAAACAACATAAATACTTTTTAATAAAGCATAGGATAAAACAACATAAATACAATTTAATAAAGCATAGGATAAAACAACATAAATAAAATTTAATAAAGCATAGGATAAAACAACATAAATAAAATTTAATAAAGCATAGGATAAAACAACATAAATACAATTTAATAAAGCATAGGTTAAAACAGCATAAATACAGTTTAATAAAGCATAGGATAAAACAACATAAATCAAATTTAATAAAGCATAGGATAAAACAACATAAATCAAATTTAATAAAGCATAGGATAAAACAACATAAATACTATTTAATAAAGCATAGGATAAAACAACATAAATACATTTTAATAAAGCATAGGATAAAACAACATAAATACAATTTAATAAAGCATAGGATAAAACAACATAAATACAATTTAATAAAGCATAGGATAAAACAACATAAATAAAATTTAATAAAGCATAGGATAAAACAACATAAATAAAATTTAATAAAGCATAGGATAAAACAACATAAATACAATTTAATAAAGCATAGGTTAAAACAGCATAAATACAGTTTAATAAAGCATAGGATAAAACAACATAAATCAAATTTAATAAAGCATAGGATAAAACAACATAAATCAAATTTAATAAAGCATAGGATAAAACAACATAAATACTATTTAATAAAGCATAGGATAAAACAACATAAATACAATTTAATAAAGCATAGGATAAAACAACATAAATACAATTTAATAAAGCATACATTAAAACAACATAAATACAATTAAATAAAGCATAGGATAAAACAACATGAATACAATTTAATAAATCATAGGTTAAAACAACATAAATACAATTTAATAAAGCATAGGATAAAACAACATAAATACAATTTAATAAAGCATAGGATAAAACAACATAAATACAATTTAATAAAGCATAGGATAAAACAACATAAATACAATTTAATAAAGCATAGGATAAAACAACATAAATACAATTTAATAAAGCATAGGATAAAACAACATAAATACTTTTTAATAAAGCATAGGATAAAACAACATAAATACAATTTAATAAAGCATAGGATAAAACAACATAAATAAAATTTAATAAAGCATAGGATAAAACAACATAAATACAATTTAATAAAGCATAGGTTAAAACAGCATAAATACAGTTTAATAAAGCATAGGATAAAACAACATAAATCAAATTTAATAAAGCATAGCATAAAACAACATAAATCAAATTTAATAAAGCATAGGATAAAACAACATAAATACTATTTAATAAAGCATAGGATAAAACAACATAAATACAATTTAATAAAGCATAGGATAAAACAACATAAATACAATTTAATAAAGCATAGGATAAAACAACATAAATACAATTTAATAAAGCATAGGATAAAACAAAATAAATTCAATTTAATAAAGCATAGGATAAAACAACATAAATAAAATTTAATAAAGCTTAGGTTAAAACAACATAAATACAATTTAATAAAGCATAGGATAAAACAACATAAATACAATTTAATAAAGCATAGGATAAAACTACATAAATACAATTTAATAAAGCATAGGATAAAACAACATAAATACAATTTAATAAAGCATAGGATAAAACAACATAAATACAATTTAATAAAGCATACATTAAAACAACATAAATACAATTAAATAAAGCATAGGATAAAACAATATAAATACAATTTAATAAAGCATAGGTTAAAACAACATAAATACAATTTAATAAAGCATAGGATAAAACAACATAAATACAATTTAATAAAGCATAGGATAAAATAACATAAATACAATTTAATAAAGCATAGGATAAAACAACATAAATACAATTTAATAAAGCATAAGATAAAACAACATGAATACAATTTAATAAAGCTTAGGTTAAAACAACATAAATACAATTTAATAAAGCATAGGATAAAACAACATAAATACAATTTAATAAAGCATAGGATAAAACAACATAAATACAATTTAATAAAGCATAGGTTAAAACAGCATAAATACAGTTTAATAAAGCATAGGATAAAACAACATAAATACAATTTAATAAAGCATAGGATAAAACAACATAAATACAATTTAATAAAGCATAGGATAAAACAACATAAATACTTTTTAATAAAGCATAGGATAAAACAACATAAATACAATTTAATAAAGCATAGGATAAAACAACATAAATAAAATTTAATAAAGCATAGGATAAAACAACATAAATAAAATTTAATAAAGCATAGTATAAAACAACATAAATACAATTTAATAAAGCATAGGTTAAAACAGCATAAATACAGTTTAATAAAGCATAGGATAAAACAACATAAATCAAATTTAATAAAGCATAGGATAAAACAACATAAATCAAATTTAATAAAGCATAGGATAAAACAACATAAATACTATTTAATAAAGCATAGGATAAAACAACATAAATACAATTTAATAAAGCATAGGATAAAACAACATAAATACAATTTAATAAAGCATAGGATAAAACAACATAAATACAATTTAATAAAGCATAGGATAAAACAAAATAAATTCAATTTAATAAAGCATAGGATAAAACAACATAAATAAAATTTAATAAAGCTTAGGTTAAAACAACATAAATACAATTTAATAAAGCATAGGATAAAACAACATAAATACAATTTAAGAAAGCATAGGATAAAACAACATAAATACTTTTTAATAAAGCATAGGATAAAACCACATAAATACAATTTAATAAAGCACAGGATAAAACAACATAAATACAATTTAATAAAGCATAGGATAAAACAACATAAATACAATTTAATAAAGCATAGGATAAAACAACATAAATACAATTTAATAAAGCATAGGATAAAACAACATAAATACTTTTTAATAAAGCATAGGATAAAACCACATAAATACAATTTAATAAAGCACAGGATAAAACAACATAAATACAATTTAATAAAGCATAGGATAAAACAACATAAATACAATTTAATAAAGCATAGGATAAAACAACATAAATACAATTTAATAAAGCATAGGATAAAACAACATAAATACAATTTAATAAAGCATAGGATAAAACAACATAAATACTTTTTAATAAAGCATAGGATAAAACAACATAAATAAAATTTAATAAAGCATAGGATAAAACAACATAAATACAATTTAATAAAGCATAGGATAAAACAACATAAATACTTTTTAATAAAGCATAGGATAAAACAACATAAATACAATTTAATAAAGCATAGGATAAAACAACATAAATAAAATTTAATAAAGCATAGGATAAAACAACATAAATAAAATTTAATAAAGCATAGGATAAAACAACATAAATACAATTTAATAAAGCATAGGTTAAAACAGCATAAATACAGTTTAATAAAGCATAGGATAAAACAACATAAATCAAATTTAATAAAGCATAGGATAAAACAGCATAAATACAGTTTAATAAAGCATAGGATAAAACAACATAAATACTATTTAATAAAGTATAGGATAAAATAACATAAATACAATTTAATAAAGCATAGGATAAAACTACATAAATACAATTTAATAAAGCATAGGATAAAACAACATAAATCAAATTTAATAAAGCATAGGATAAAACAACATAAATACTATTTAATAAAGCAAAGGATAAAACAACATAAATACAATTGAATAAAGCATAGGATAAAACAACATAAATACAATTTAATAAAGCATAGGATAAAACAACATAAATACAATTTAATAAAGCATAGGATAAAACAAAATAAATTAAATTTAATAAAGCATAGGATAAAACAACATAAATAAAATTTAATAAAGCTTAGGATAAAACAACATAAATACAATTTAATAAAGCATAGGTTAAAACAGCATAAATACAGTTTAATAAAGCATAGGATAAAACAACATAAATCAAATTTAATAAAGCATAGGATAAAACAACATAAATAAAATTTAATAAAGCATAGGATAAAACAACATAAATACAATTTAATAAAGCATAGGTTAAAACAGCATAAATACAGTTTAATAAAGCATAGGATAAAACAACATAAATCAAATTTAATAAAGCATAGGATAAAACAACATAAATCAAATTTAATAAAGCATAGGATAAAACAACATAAATACTATTTAATAAAGCATAGGATAAAACAACATAAATACAATTTAATAAAGCATAGGATAAAACAACATAAATACTTTTTAATAAAGCATAGGATAAAACAACATAAATAAAATTTAATAAAGCATAGGATAAAACAACATAAATACAATTTAATAAAGCATAGGATAAAACAACATAAATACAATTTAGTAAAGCATAGGATAAAACAACATAAATACTATTTAATAAAGCATAGGATAAAACAACATAAATACAATTTAATAAAGCATAGGATAAAACAACATAAATACAATTTAATAAAGCATAGGATAAAACAACATAAATATAATTTAATAAAGCATAGGATAAAACAACATAAATACTTTTTAATAAAGCATAGGATAAAACAACATAAATCAAATTTAATAAAGCATAGGATAAAACAACATAAATCAAATTTAATAAAGCATAGGATAAAACTACATAAATACAATTTAATAAAGCATAGGATAAAACAACATAAATACAATTTAATAAAGCATAGGTTAAAACAGCATAAATACAGTTTAATAAAGCATAGGATAAAACAACATATATACAATTTAATAAAGCATAGGATAAAACAACATAAATCAAATTTAATAAAGCATAGGATAAAACAACATAAATACTATTTAATAAAGCATAGGATAAAACAACATAAATACAATTTAATAAAGCATAGGTTAAAACAGCATAAATACAGTTTAATAAAGCATAGGATAAAACAACATAAATACAATTTAATAAAGCATAGGATAAAACAACATAAATACAATTTAATAAAGCATAGGATAAAGCAACATAAATAAAATTTAATAAAGCATAGGATAAAACAACATAAATAAAATTTAATAAAGCATAGGATAAAACAACATAAATACAATTTAATAAACATAGGTTAAAACAGCATAAATACAGTTTAATAAAGCATAGGATAAAACAACATAAATCAAATTTAATAAAGCATAGGATAAAACAACATAAATCAAATTTAATAAAGCATAGGATAAAACAACATAAATACTATTTAATAAAGCATAGGATAAAACAACATAAATACAATTTAATAAAGCATAGGATAAAACAACATAAATACAATTTAATAAAGCATAGGATAAAACAACATAAATACAATTTAATAAAGCATAGGATAAAACAACATAAATAAAATTTAATAAAGCATAGGATAAAACAACATAAATAAAATTTAATAAAGCATAGGATAAAACAACATAAATAAAATTTAATAAAGCTTAGATTAAAACAACATAAATACAATTTAATAAAGCATAGGATAAAACAACATAAATACAATTTAATAAAGCATAGGATAAAACAACATAAATACTTTTTAATAAAGCATAGGATAAAACCACATAATTACAATTTAATAAAGCACAGGATAAAACAACATAAATACAATTTAATAAAGCATAGGATAAAACAACATAAATACAATTTAATAAAGCATAGGATAAAACAACATAAATACAATTTAATAAAGCATAGGATAAAACAACATAAATAAAATTTAATAAAGCATAGGATAAAACAACATAAATAAAATTTAATAAAGCATAGGATAAAACAACATAAATACAATTTAATAAAGCATAGGTTAAAACAGCATAAATACAGTTTAATAAAGCATAGGATAAAACAACATAAATCAAATTTAATAAAGCATAGGATAAAACAACATAAATAAAATTTAATAAAGCATAGGATAAAACAACATAAATACAATTTAATAAAGCATAGGTTAAAACAGCATAAATACAGTTTAATAAAGCATAGGATAAAACAACATAAATCAAATTTAATAAAGCATAGGATAAAACAACATAAATCAAATTTAATAAAGCATAGGATAAAACAACATAAATACTATTTAATAAAGCATAGGATAAAACAACATAAATACAATTTAATAAAGCATAGGATAAAACAACATAAATACTTTTTAATAAAGCATAGGATAAAACAACATAAATAAAATTTAATAAAGCATAGGATAAAACAACATAAATACAATTTAATAAAGCATAGGATAAAACAACATAAATACAATTTAGTAAAGCATAGGATAAAACAACATAAATACTATTTAATAAAGCATAGGATAAAACAACATAAATACAATTTAATAAAGCATAGGATAAAACAACATAAATACAATTTAATAAAGCATAGGATAAAACAACATAAATACAATTTAATAAAGCATAGGATAAAACAACATAAATACTTTTTAATAAAGCATAGGATAAAACAACATAAATCAAATTTAATAAAGCATAGGATAAAACAACATAAATACAATTTAATAAAGCATAGGATAAAACAACATAAATACTATTTAATAAAGCATAGGTTAAAACAGCATGAATACAGTTTAATAAAGCATAGGATAAAACAACATAAATCAAATTTAATAAAGCATAGGATAAAACAACATAAATCAAATTTAATAAAGCATAGGATAAAACAACATAAATACTATTTAATAAAGCATAGGATAAAATAACATAAATACAATTTAATAAAGCATAGGATAAAACAACATAAATACAATTTAATAAAGCATAGGATAAAACAACATAAATACAATTTAATAAAGCATAGGATAAAACAACATAAATACTTTTTAATAAAGCATAGGATAAAACAACATAAATACAATTTAATAAAGCATAGGATAAAACAACATAAATAAAATTTAATAAAGCATAGGATAAAACAACATAAATAAAATTTAATAAAGCATAGGATAAAACAACATAAATACAATTTAATAAAGCATAGGTTAAAACAGCATAAATACAGTTTAATAAAGCATAGGATAAAACAACATAAATCAAATTTAATAAAGCATAGGATAAAACAACATAAATCAAATTTAATAAAGCATAGGATAAAACAACATAAATACTATTTAATAAAGCATAGGATAAAACAACATAAATACATTTTAATAAAGCATAGGATAAAACAACATAAATACAATTTAATAAAGCATAGGATAAAACAACATAAATACAATTTAATAAAGCATAGGATAAAACAACATAAATAAAATTTAATAAAGCATAGGATAAAACAACATAAATAAAATTTAATAAAGCATAGGATAAAACAACATAAATACAATTTAATAAAGCATAGGTTAAAACAGCATAAATACAGTTTAATAAAGCATAGGATAAAACAACATAAATCAAATTTAATAAAGCATAGGATAAAACAACATAAATCAAATTTAATAAAGCATAGGATAAAACAACATAAATACTATTTAATAAAGCATAGGATAAAACAACATAAATACAATTTAATAAAGCATAGGATAAAACAACATAAATCAAATTTAATAAAGCATAGGATAAAACAACATAAATCAAATTTAATAAAGCATAGGATAAAACAACATAAATACAATTTAATAAAGCATAGGATAAAACAACATAAATAAAATTTAATAAAGCATAGGATAAAACAACATAAATAAAATTTAATAGAGCATAGGATAAAACAACATAAATACAATTTAATAAAGCATAGGTTAAAACAGCATAAATACAGTTTAATAAAGCATAGGATAAAACAACATAAATCAAATTTAATAAAGCATAGGATAAAACAACATAAATCAAATTTAATAAAGCATAGGATAAAACAACATAAATACTATTTAATAAAGCATAGGATAAAACAACATAAATACAATTTAATAAAGCATAGGATAAAACAACATAAATACAATTTAATAAAGCATAGGATAAAACAACATAAATACAATTTAATAAAGCATAGGATAAAACAAAATAAATTCAATTTAATAAAGCATAGGATAAAACAACATAAATAAAATTTAATAAAGCTTAGGTTAAAACAACATAAATACAATTTAATAAAGCATAGGATAAAACAACATAAATACAATTTAATAAAGCATAGGATAAAACAACATAAATACTTTTTAATAAAGCATAGGATAAAACCACATAAATACAATTTAATAAAGCACAGGATAAAACAACATAAATACAATTTAATAAAGCATAGGATAAAACAACATAAATACAATTTAATAAAGCATAGGATAAAACAACATAAATACAATTTAATAAAGCATAGGATAAAACAACATAAATACTTTTTAATAAAGCATAGGATAAAACCACATAAATACAATTTAATAAAGCACAGGATAAAACAACATAAATACAATTTAATAAAGCATAGGATAAAACAACATAAATACAATTTAATAAAGCATAGGATAAAACAACATAAATACAATTTAATAAAGCATAGGTTAAAACAGCATAAATACAGTTTAATAAAGCATAGGATAAAACAACATAAATCAAATTTAATAAAGCATAGGATAAAACAACATAAATCAAATTTAATAAAGCATAGGATAAAACAACATAAATACTATTTAATAAAGCATAGGATAAAACAACATAAATACAATTTAATAAAGCATAGGATAAAACAACATAAATACTTTTTAATAAAGCATAGGATAAAACAACATAAATAAAATTTAATAAAGCATAGGATAAAACAACATAAATACAATTTAATAAAGCATAGGATAAAACAACATAAATACAATTTAGTAAAGCATAGGATAAAACAACATAAATACTATTTAATAAAGCATAGGATAAAACAACATAAATACAATTTAATAAAGCATAGGATAAAACAACATAAATACAATTTAATAAAGCATAGGATAAAACAACATAAATACAATTTAATAAAGCATAGGATAAAACAACATAAATACTTTTTAATAAAGCATAGGATAAAACAACATAAATCAAATTTAATAAAGCATAGGATAAAACAACATAAATCAAATTTAATAAAGCATAGGATAAAACTACATAAATACAATTTAATAAAGCATAGGATAAAACAACATAAATACAATTTAATAAAGCATAGGTTAAAACAGCATAAATACAGTTTAATAAAGCATAGGATAAAACAACATATATACAATTTAATAAAGCATAGGATAAAACAACATAAATCAAATTTAATAAAGCATAGGATAAAACAACATAAATACTATTTAATAAAGCATAGGATAAAACAACATAAATAAAATTTAATAAAGCATAGGATAAAACAACATAAATAAAATTTAATAAAGCTAGGATAAAACAACATAAATAAAATTTAATAAAGCATAGGATAAAACAACATAAATACAATTTAATAAAGCATAGGATAAAACAACATAAATAAAATTTAATAAAGCATAGGATAAAACAACATAAATACAATTTAATAAAGCATAGGTTAAAACAGCATAAATACAGTTTAATAAAGCATAGGATAAAACAACATAAATCAAATTTAATAAAGCATAGCATAAAACAACATAAATCAAATTTAATAAAGCATAGGATAAAACAACATAAATACTATTTAATAAAGCATAGGATAAAACAACATAAATACAATTTAATAAAGCATAGGATAAAACAACATAAATACAATTTAATAAAGCATAGGATAAAACAACATAAATACAATTTAATAAAGCATAGGATAAAACAAAATAAATTCAATTTAATAAAGCATAGGATAAAACAACATAAATAAAATTTAATAAAGCTTAGGTTAAAACAACATAAATACAATTTAATAAAGCATAGGATAAAACAACATAAATACAATTTAATAAAGCATAGGATAAAACTACATAAATACAATTTAATAAAGCATAGGATAAAACAACATAAATACAATTTAATAAAGCATAGGATAAAACAACATAAATACAATTTAATAAAGCATACATTAAAACAACATAAATACAATTAAATAAAGCATAGGATAAAACAATATAAATACAATTTAATAAAGCATAGGTTAAAACAACATAAATACAATTTAATAAAGCATAGGATAAAACAACATAAATACAATTTAATAAAGCATAGGATAAAATAACATAAATACAATTTAATAAAGCATAGGATAAAACAACATAAATACAATTTAATAAAGCATAAGATAAAACAACATGAATACAATTTAATAAAGCATAGGTTAAAACAACATAAATACAATTTAATAAAGCATAGGATAAAACAACATAAATACAATTTAATAAAGCATAGGATAAAACAACATAAATACAATTTAATAAAGCATAGGTTAAAACAGCATAAATACAGTTTAATAAAGCATAGGATAAAACAACATAAATACAATTTAATAAAGCATAGGATAAAACAACATAAATACAATTTAATAAAGCATAGGATAAAACAACATAAATACTTTTTAATAAAGCATAGGATAAAACAACATAAATACAATTTAATAAAGCATAGGATAAAACAACATAAATAAAATTTAATAAAGCATAGGATAAAACAACATAAATAAAATTTAATAAAGCATAGTATAAAACAACATAAATACAATTTAATAAAGCATAGGTTAAAACAGCATAAATACAGTTTAATAAAGCATAGGATAAAACAACATAAATCAAATTTAATAAAGCATAGGATAAAACAACATAAATCAAATTTAATAAAGCATAGGATAAAACAACATAAATACTATTTAATAAAGCATAGGATAAAACAACATAAATACAATTTAATAAAGCATAGGATAAAACAACATAAATACAATTTAATAAAGCATAGGATAAAACAACATAAATACAATTTAATAAAGCATAGGATAAAACAAAATAAATTCAATTTAATAAAGCATAGGATAAAACAACATAAATAAAATTTAATAAAGCTTAGGTTAAAACAACATAAATACAATTTAATAAAGCATAGGATAAAACAACATAAATACAATTTAAGAAAGCATAGGATAAAACAACATAAATACTTTTTAATAAAGCATAGGATAAAACCACATAAATACAATTTAATAAAGCACAGGATAAAACAACATAAATACAATTTAATAAAGCATAGGATAAAACAACATAAATACAATTTAATAAAGCATAGGATAAAACAACATAAATACAATTTAATAAAGCATAGGATAAAACAACATAAATACTTTTTAATAAAGCATAGGATAAAACCACATAAATACAATTTAATAAAGCACAGGATAAAACAACATAAATACAATTTAATAAAGCATAGGATAAAACAACATAAATACAATTTAATAAAGCATAGGATAAAACAACATAAATACAATTTAATAAAGCATAGGATAAAACAACATAAATACAATTTAATAAAGCATAGGATAAAACAACATAAATACTTTTTAATAAAGCATAGGATAAAACAACATAAATAAAATTTAATAAAGCATAGGATAAAACAACATAAATACAATTTAATAAAGCATAGGATAAAACAACATAAATACTTTTTAATAAAGCATAGGATAAAACAACATAAATACAATTTAATAAAGCATAGGATAAAACAACATAAATAAAATTTAATAAAGCATAGGATAAAACAACATAAATAAAATTTAATAAAGCATAGGATAAAACAACATAAATACAATTTAATAAAGCATAGGTTAAAACAGCATAAATACAGTTTAATAAAGCATAGGATAAAACAACATAAATCAAATTTAATAAAGCATAGGATAAAACAGCATAAATACAGTTTAATAAAGCATAGGATAAAACAACATAAATACTATTTAATAAAGTATAGGATAAAATAACATAAATACAATTTAATAAAGCATAGGATAAAACTACATAAATACAATTTAATAAAGCATAGGATAAAACAACATAAATCAAATTTAATAAAGCATAGGATAAAACAACATAAATACTATTTAATAAAGCAAAGGATAAAACAACATAAATACAATTGAATAAAGCATAGGATAAAACAACATAAATACAATTTAATAAAGCATAGGATAAAACAACATAAATACAATTTAATAAAGCATAGGATAAAACAAAATAAATTAAATTTAATAAAGCATAGGATAAAACAACATAAATAAAATTTAATAAAGCTTAGGATAAAACAACATAAATACAATTTAATAAAGCATAGGTTAAAACAGCATAAATACAGTTTAATAAAGCATAGGATAAAACAACATAAATCAAATTTAATAAAGCATAGGATAAAACAACATAAATAAAATTTAATAAAGCATAGGATAAAACAACATAAATACAATTTAATAAAGCATAGGTTAAAACAGCATAAATACAGTTTAATAAAGCATAGGATAAAACAACATAAATCAAATTTAATAAAGCATAGGATAAAACAACATAAATCAAATTTAATAAAGCATAGGATAAAACAACATAAATACTATTTAATAAAGCATAGGATAAAACAACATAAATACAATTTAATAAAGCATAGGATAAAACAACATAAATACTTTTTAATAAAGCATAGGATAAAACAACATAAATAAAATTTAATAAAGCATAGGATAAAACAACATAAATACAATTTAATAAAGCATAGGATAAAACAACATAAATACAATTTAGTAAAGCATAGGATAAAACAACATAAATACTATTTAATAAAGCATAGGATAAAACAACATAAATACAATTTAATAAAGCATAGGATAAAACAACATAAATACAATTTAATAAAGCATAGGATAAAACAACATAAATATAATTTAATAAAGCATAGGATAAAACAACATAAATACTTTTTAATAAAGCATAGGATAAAACAACATAAATCAAATTTAATAAAGCATAGGATAAAACAACATAAATCAAATTTAATAAAGCATAGGATAAAACTACATAAATACAATTTAATAAAGCATAGGATAAAACAACATAAATACAATTTAATAAAGCATAGGTTAAAACAGCATAAATACAGTTTAATAAAGCATAGGATAAAACAACATATATACAATTTAATAAAGCATAGGATAAAACAACATAAATCAAATTTAATAAAGCATAGGATAAAACAACATAAATACTATTTAATAAAGCATAGGATAAAACAACATAAATACAATTTAATAAAGCATAGGTTAAAACAGCATAAATACAGTTTAATAAAGCATAGGATAAAACAACATAAATACAATTTAATAAAGCATAGGATAAAACAACATAAATACAATTTAATAAAGCATAGGATAAAGCAACATAAATAAAATTTAATAAAGCATAGGATAAAACAACATAAATAAAATTTAATAAAGCATAGGATAAAACAACATAAATACAATTTAATAAACATAGGTTAAAACAGCATAAATACAGTTTAATAAAGCATAGGATAAAACAACATAAATCAAATTTAATAAAGCATAGGATAAAACAACATAAATCAAATTTAATAAAGCATAGGATAAAACAACATAAATACTATTTAATAAAGCATAGGATAAAACAACATAAATACAATTTAATAAAGCATAGGATAAAACAACATAAATACAATTTAATAAAGCATAGGATAAAACAACATAAATACAATTTAATAAAGCATAGGATAAAACAACATAAATAAAATTTAATAAAGCATAGGATAAAACAACATAAATAAAATTTAATAAAGCATAGGTTAAAACAGCATAAATACAGTTTAATAAAGCATAGGATAAAACAACATAAATCAAATTTAATAAAGCATAGGATAAAACAACATAAATCAAATTTAATAAAGCATAGGATAAAACAACATAAATACTATTTAATAAAGCATAGGATAAAACAACATAAATACAATTTAATAAAGCATAGGATAAAACAACATAAATACTTTTTAATAAAGCATAGGATAAAACAACATAAATAAAATTTAATAAAGCATAGGATAAAACAACATAAATACAATTTAATAAAGCATAGGATAAAACAACATAAATACAATTTAGTAAAGCATAGGATAAAACAACATAAATACTATTTAATAAAGCATAGGATAAAACAACATAAATACAATTTAATAAAGCATAGGATAAAACAACATAAATACAATTTAATAAAGCATAGGATAAAACAACATAAATACAATTTAATAAAGCATAGGATAAAACAACATAAATACTTTTTAATAAAGCATAGGATAAAACAACATAAATCAAATTTAATAAAGCATAGGATAAAACAACATAAATACAATTTAATAAAGCATAGGATAAAACAACATAAATACTATTTAATAAAGCATAGGTTAAAACAGCATGAATACAGTTTAATAAAGCATAGGATAAAACAACATAAATCAAATTTAATAAAGCATAGGATAAAACAACATAAATCAAATTTAATAAAGCATAGGATAAAACAACATAAATACTATTTAATAAAGCATAGGATAAAATAACATAAATACAATTTAATAAAGCATAGGATAAAACAACATAAATACAATTTAATAAAGCATAGGATAAAACAACATAAATACAATTTAATAAAGCATAGGATAAAACAACATAAATACTTTTTAATAAAGCATAGGATAAAACAACATAAATACAATTTAATAAAGCATAGGATAAAACAACATAAATAAAATTTAATAAAGCATAGGATAAAACAACATAAATAAAATTTAATAAAGCATAGGATAAAACAACATAAATACAATTTAATAAAGCATAGGTTAAAACAGCATAAATACAGTTTAATAAAGCATAGGATAAAACAACATAAATCAAATTTAATAAAGCATAGGATAAAACAACATAAATCAAATTTAATAAAGCATAGGATAAAACAACATAAATACTATTTAATAAAGCATAGGATAAAACAACATAAATACATTTTAATAAAGCATAGGATAAAACAACATAAATACAATTTAATAAAGCATAGGATAAAACAACATAAATACAATTTAATAAAGCATAGGATAAAACAACATAAATAAAATTTAATAAAGCATAGGATAAAACAACATAAATAAAATTTAATAAAGCATAGGATAAAACAACATAAATACAATTTAATAAAGCATAGGTTAAAACAGCATAAATACAGTTTAATAAAGCATAGGATAAAACAACATAAATCAAATTTAATAAAGCATAGGATAAAACAACATAAATCAAATTTAATAAAGCATAGGATAAAACAACATAAATACTATTTAATAAAGCATAGGATAAAACAACATAAATACAATTTAATAAAGCATAGGATAAAACAACATAAATCAAATTTAATAAAGCATAGGATAAAACAACATAAATCAAATTTAATAAAGCATAGGATAAAACAACATAAATACAATTTAATAAAGCATAGGATAAAACAACATAAATAAAATTTAATAAAGCATAGGATAAAACAACATAAATAAAATTTAATAGAGCATAGGATAAAACAACATAAATACAATTTAATAAAGCATAGGTTAAAACAGCATAAATACAGTTTAATAAAGCATAGGATAAAACAACATAAATCAAATTTAATAAAGCATAGGATAAAACAACATAAATCAAATTTAATAAAGCATAGGATAAAACAACATAAATACTATTTAATAAAGCATAGGATAAAACAACATAAATACAATTTAATAAAGCATAGGATAAAACAACATAAATACAATTTAATAAAGCATAGGATAAAACAACATAAATACAATTTAATAAAGCATAGGATAAAACAAAATAAATTCAATTTAATAAAGCATAGGATAAAACAACATAAATAAAATTTAATAAAGCTTAGGTTAAAACAACATAAATACAATTTAATAAAGCATAGGATAAAACAACATAAATACAATTTAATAAAGCATAGGATAAAACAACATAAATACTTTTTAATAAAGCATAGGATAAAACCACATAAATACAATTTAATAAAGCACAGGATAAAACAACATAAATACAATTTAATAAAGCATAGGATAAAACAACATAAATACAATTTAATAAAGCATAGGATAAAACAACATAAATACAATTTAATAAAGCATAGGATAAAACAACATAAATACTTTTTAATAAAGCATAGGATAAAACCACATAAATACAATTTAATAAAGCACAGGATAAAACAACATAAATACAATTTAATAAAGCATAGGATAAAACAACATAAATACAATTTAATAAAGCATAGGATAAAACAACATAAATACAATTTAATAAAGCATAGGTTAAAACAGCATAAATACAGTTTAATAAAGCATAGGATAAAACAACATAAATCAAATTTAATAAAGCATAGGATAAAACAACATAAATCAAATTTAATAAAGCATAGGATAAAACAACATAAATACTATTTAATAAAGCATAGGATAAAACAACATAAATACAATTTAATAAAGCATAGGATAAAACAACATAAATACTTTTTAATAAAGCATAGGATAAAACAACATAAATAAAATTTAATAAAGCATAGGATAAAACAACATAAATACAATTTAATAAAGCATAGGATAAAACAACATAAATACAATTTAGTAAAGCATAGGATAAAACAACATAAATACTATTTAATAAAGCATAGGATAAAACAACATAAATACAATTTAATAAAGCATAGGATAAAACAACATAAATACAATTTAATAAAGCATAGGATAAAACAACATAAATACAATTTAATAAAGCATAGGATAAAACAACATAAATACTTTTTAATAAAGCATAGGATAAAACAACATAAATAAAATTTAATAAAGCATAGGATAAAACAACATAAATACAATTTAATAAAGCATAGGATAAAACAACATAAATACAATTTAGTAAAGCATAGGATAAAACAACATAAATACAATTTAATAAAGCATAGGATAAAACAACATAAATACAATTTAATAAAGCATAGGATAAAACAACATAAATACTTTTTAATAAAGCATAGGATAAAACAACATAAATCAAATTTAATAAAGCATAGGATAAAACAACATAAATAAAATTTAATAAAGCTAGGATAAAACAACATAAATAAAATTTAATAAAGCATAGGATAAAACAACATAAATACAATTTAATAAAGCATAGGTTAAAACAGCATAAATACAGTTTAATAAAGCATAGGATAAAACAACATAAATACAATTTAATAAAGCATAGGATAAAACAACATAAATACAATTTAATAAAGCATAGGATAAAACAACATAAATAAAATTTAATAAAGCATAGGATAAAACAACATAAATAAAATTTAATAAAGCATAGGATAAAACAACATAAATACAATTTAATAAACATAGGTTAAAACAGCATAAATACAGTTTAATAAAGCATAGGATAAAACAACATAAATCAAATTTAATAAAGCATAGGATAAAACAACATAAATCAAATTTAATAAAGCATAGGATAAAACAACATAAATACTATTTAATAAAGCATAGGATAAAACAACATAAATACAATTTAATAAAGCATAGGATAAAACAACATAAATACAATTTAATAAAGCATAGGATAAAACAACATAAATACAATTTAATAAAGCATAGGATAAAACAAAATAAATTAAATTTAATAAAGCATAGGATAAAACAACATAAATAAAATTTAATAAAGCTTAGATTAAAACAACATAAATACAATTTAATAAAGCATAGGATAAAACAACATAAATACAATTTAATAAAGCATAGGATAAAACAACATAAATACTTTTTAATAAAGCATAGGATAAAACCACATAATTACAATTTAATAAAGCACAGGATAAAACAACATAAATACAATTTAATAAAGCATAGGATAAAACAACATAAATACAATTTAATAAAGCATAGGATAAAACAACATAAATACAATTTAATAAAGCATAGGATAAAACAACATAAATAAAATTTAATAAAGCATAGGATAAAACAACATAAATAAAATTTAATAAAGCATAGGATAAAACAACATAAATACAATTTAATAAAGCATAGGTTAAAACAGCATAAATACAGTTTAATAAAGCATAGGATAAAACAACATAAATCAAATTTAATAAAGCATAGGATAAAACAACATAAATAAAATTTAATAAAGCATAGGATAAAACAACATAAATACAATTTAATAAAGCATAGGTTAAAACAGCATAAATACAGTTTAATAAAGCATAGGATAAAACAACATAAATCAAATTTAATAAAGCATAGGATGAAACAACATAAATCAAATTTAATAAAGCATAGGATAAAACAACATAAATACTATTTAATAAAGCATAGGATAAAACAACATAAATACAATTTAATAAAGCATAGGATAAAACAACATAAATACTTTTTAATAAAGCATAGTATAAAACAACATAAATAAAATTTAATAAAGCATAGGATAAAACAACATAAATACAATTTAATAAAGCATAGGATAAAACAACATAAATACAATTTAGTAAAGCATAGGATAAAACAACATAAATACTATTTAATAAAGCATAGGATAAAACAACATAAATACAATTTAATAAAGCATAGGATAAAACAACATAAATACAATTTAATAAAGCATAGGATAAAACAACATAAATACAATTTAATAAAGCATAGGATAAAACAACATAAATACTTTTTAATAAAGCATAGGATAAAACAACATAAATCAAATTTAATAAAGCATAGGATAAAACAACATAAATACAATTTAATAAAGCATAGGATAAAACAACATAAATACTATTTAATAAAGCATAGGTTAAAACAGCATGAATACAGTTTAATAAAGCATAGGATAAAACAACATAAATCAAATTTAATAAAGCATAGGATAAAACAACATAAATCAAATTTAATAAAGCATAGGATAAAACAACATAAATACTATTTAATAAAGCATAGGATAAAATAACATAAATACAATTTAATAAAGCATAGGATAAAACAACATAAATACAATTTAATAAAGCATAGGATAAAACAACATAAATACAATTTAATAAAGCATAGGATAAAACAACATAAATACTTTTTAATAAAGCATAGGATAAAACAACATAAATACAATTTAATAAAGCATAGGATAAAACAACATAAATAAAATTTAATAAAGCATAGGATAAAACAACATAAATAAAATTTAATAAAGCATAGGATAAAACAACATAAATACAATTTAATAAAGCATAGGTTAAAACAGCATAAATACAGTTTAATAAAGCATAGGATAAAACAACATAAATCAAATTTAATAAAGCATAGGATAAAACAACATAAATCAAATTTAATAAAGCATAGGATAAAACAACATAAATACTATTTAATAAAGCATAGGATAAAACAACATAAATACATTTTAATAAAGCATAGGATAAAACAACATAAATACAATTTAATAAAGCATAGGATAAAACAACATAAATACAATTTAATAAAGCATAGGATAAAACAACATAAATAAAATTTAATAAAGCATAGGATAAAACAACATAAATAAAATTTAATAAAGCATAGGATAAAACAACATAAATACAATTTAATAAAGCATAGGTTAAAACAGCATAAATACAGTTTAATAAAGCATAGGATAAAACAACATAAATCAAATTTAATAAAGCATAGGATAAAACAACATAAATCAAATTTAATAAAGCATAGGATAAAACAACATAAATACTATTTAATAAAGCATAGGATAAAACAACATAAATACAATTTAATAAAGCATAGGATAAAACAACATAAATCAAATTTAATAAAGCATAGGATAAAACAACATAAATCAAATTTAATAAAGCATAGGATAATACAACATAAATACAATTTAATAAAGCATAGGATAAAACAACATAAATAAAATTTAATAAAGCATAGGATAAAACAACATAAATAAAATTTAATAAAGCATAGGATAAAACAACATAAATACAATTTAATAAAGCATAGGTTAAAACAGCATAAATACAGTTTAATAAAGCATAGGATAAAACAACATAAATCAAATTTAATAAAGCATAGGATAAAACAACATAAATCAAATTTAATAAAGCATAGGATAAAACAACATAAATACTATTTAATAAAGCATAGGATAAAACAACATAAATACAATTTAATAAAGCATAGGATAAAACAACATAAATACAATTTAATAAAGCATAGGATAAAACAACATAAATACAATTTAATAAAGCATAGGATAAAACAAAATAAATTCAATTTAATAAAGCATAGGATAAAACAACATAAATAAAATTTAATAAAGCTTAGGTTAAAACAACATAAATACAATTTAATAAAGCATAGGATAAAACAACATAAATACAATTTAATAAAGCATAGGATAAAACAACATAAATACTTTTTAATAAAGCATAGGATAAAACCACATAAATACAATTTAATAAAGCACAGGATAAAACAACATAAATACAATTTAATAAAGCATAGGATAAAACAACATAAATACAATTTAATAAAGCATAGGATAAAACAACATAAATACAATTTAATAAAGCATAGGATAAAACAACATAAATACTTTTTAATAAAGCATAGGATAAAACCACATAAATACAATTTAATAAAGCACAGGATAAAACAACATAAATACAATTTAATAAAGCATAGGATAAAACAACATAAATACAATTTAATAAAGCATAGGATAAAACAACATAAATACAATTTAATAAAGCATAGGATAAAACAACATAAATACAATTTAATAAAGCATAGGATAAAACAACATAAATACTTTTTAATAAAGCATAGGATAAAACAACATAAATAAAATTTAATAAAGCATAGGATAAAACAACATAAATACAATTTAATAAAGCATAGGATAAAACAACATAAATACTTTTTAATAAAGCATAGGATAAAACAACATAAATACAATTTAATAAAGCATAGGATAAAACAACATAAATACAATTTAGTAAAGCATAGGATAAAACAACATAAATACTATTTAATAAAGCATAGGATAAAACAACATAAATACAATTTAATAAAGCATAGGATAAAACAACATAAATACAATTTAATAAAGCATAGGATAAAACAACATAAATACAATTTAATAAAGCATAGGATAAAACAACATAAATACTTTTTAATAAAGCATAGGATAAAACAACATAAATCAAATTTAATAAAGCATAGGATAAAACAACATAAATACAATTTAATAAAGCATAGGATAAAACAACATAAATACTATTTAATAAAGCATAGGTTAAAACAGCATGAATACAGTTTAATAAAGCATAGGATAAAACAACATAAATCAAATTTAATAAAGCATAGGATAAAACAACATAAATCAAATTTAATAAAGCATAGGATAAAACAACATAAATACTATTTAATAAAGCATAGGATAAAATAACATAAATACAATTTAATAAAGCATAGGATAAAACAACATAAATCAAATTTAATAAAGCATAGGATAAAACAACATAAATACAATTTAATAAAGCATAGGATAAAACAACATAAATACTTTTTAATAAAGCATAGGATAAAACAACATAAATACAATTTAATAAAGCATAGGATAAAACAACATAAATAAAATTTAATAAAGCATAGGATAAAACAACATAAATAAAATTTAATAAAGCATAGGATAAAACAACATAAATACAATTTAATAAAGCATAGGTTAAAACAGCATAAATACAGTTTAATAAAGCATAGGATAAAACAACATAAATCAAATTTAATAAAGCATAGGATAAAACAACATAAATCAAATTTAATAAAGCATAGGATAAAACAACATAAATACTATTTAATAAAGCATAGGATAAAACAACATAAATACATTTTAATAAAGCATAGGATAAAACAACATAAATACAATTTAATAAAGCATAGGATAAAACAACATAAATACAATTTAATAAAGCATAGGATAAAACAACATAAATAAAATTTAATAAAGCATAGGATAAAACAACATAAATAAAATTTAATAAAGCATAGGATAAAACAACATAAATACAATTTAATAAAGCATAGGTTAAAACAGCATAAATACAGTTTAATAAAGCATAGGATAAAACAACATAAATCAAATTTAATAAAGCATAGGATAAAACAACATAAATCAAATTTAATAAAGCATAGGATAAAACAACATAAATACTATTTAATAAAGCATAGGATAAAACAACATAAATACAATTTAATAAAGCATAGGATAAAACAACATAAATCAAATTTAATAAAGCATAGGATAAAACAACATAAATCAAATTTAATAAAGCATAGGATAAAACAACATAAATACAATTTAATAAAGCATAGGATAAAACAACATAAATAAAATTTAATAAAGCATAGGATAAAACAACATAAATAAAATTTAATAAAGCATAGGATAAAACAACATAAATACAATTTAATAAAGCATAGGTTAAAACAGCATAAATACAGTTTAATAAAGCATAGGATAAAACAACATAAATCAAATTTAATAAAGCATAGGATAAAACAACATAAATCAAATTTAATAAAGCATAGGATAAAACAACATAAATACTATTTAATAAAGCATAGGATAAAACAACATAAATACAATTTAATAAAGCATAGGATAAAACAACATAAATACAATTTAATAAAGCATAGGATAAAACAACATAAATACAATTTAATAAAGCATAGGATAAAACAAAATAAATTCAATTTAATAAAGCATAGGATAAAACAACATAAATAAAATTTAATAAAGCTTAGGTTAAAACAACATAAATACAATTTAATAAAGCATAGGATAAAACAACATAAATACAATTTAATAAAGCATAGGATAAAACAACATAAATACTTTTTAATAAAGCATAGGATAAAACCACATAAATACAATTTAATAAAGCACAGGATAAAACAACATAAATACAATTTAATAAAGCATAGGATAAAACAACATAAATACAATTTAATAAAGCATAGGATAAAACAACATAAATACAATTTAATAAAGCATAGGATAAAACAACATAAATACTTTTTAATAAAGCATAGGATAAAACCACATAAATACAATTTAATAAAGCACAGGATAAAACAACATAAATACAATTTAATAAAGCATAGGATAAAACAACATAAATACAATTTAATAAAGCATAGGATAAAACAACATAAATACAATTTAATAAAGCATAGGTTAAAACAGCATAAATACAGTTTAATAAAGCATAGGATAAAACAACATAAATCAAATTTAATAAAGCATAGGATAAAACAACATAAATCAAATTTAATAAAGCATAGGATAAAACAACATAAATACTATTTAATAAAGCATAGGATAAAACAACATAAATACAATTTAATAAAGCATAGGATAAAACAACATAAATACTTTTTAATAAAGCATAGGATAAAACAACATAAATAAAAATTTATAAAGCATAGGATAAAACAACATAAATACAATTTAATAAAGCATAGGATAAAACAACATAAATACAATTTAGTAAAGCATAGGATAAAACAACATAAATACTATTTAATAAAGCATAGGATAAAACAACATAAATACAATTTAATAAAGCATAGGATAAAACAACATAAATACAATTTAATAAAGCATAGGATAAAACAACATAAATACAATTTAATAAAGCATAGGATAAAACAACATAAATACTTTTTAATAAAGCATAGGATAAAACAACATAAATCAAATTTAATAAAGCATAGGATAAAACAACATAAATCAAATTTAATAAAGCATAGGATAAAACTACATAAATACAATTTAATAAAGCATAGGATAAAACAACATAAATACAATTTAATAAAGCATAGGTTAAAACAGCATAAATACAGTTTAATAAAGCATAGGATAAAACAACATATATACAATTTAATAAAGCATAGGATAAAACAACATAAATCAAATTTAATAAAGCATAGGATAAAACAACATAAATACTATTTAATAAAGCATAGGATAAAACAACATAAATAAAATTTAATAAAGCATAGGATAAAACAACATAAATAAAATTTAATAAAGCATAGGATAAAACAACATAAATAAAATTTAATAAAGCATAGGATAAAACAACATAAATACAATTTAATAAAGCATAGGTTAAAACAGCATAAATACAGTTTAATAAAGCATAGGATAAAACAACATAAATACAATTTAATAAAGCATAGGATAAAACAACATAAATACAATTTAATAAAGCATAGGATAAAACAACATAAATAAAATTTAATAAAGCATAGGATAAAACAACATAAATAAAATTTAATAAAGCATAGGATAAAACAACATAAATACAATTTAATAAACATAGGTTAAAACAGCATAAATACAGTTTAATAAAGCATAGGATAAAACAACATAAATCAAATTTAATAAAGCATAGGATAAAACAACATAAATCAAATTTAATAAAGCATAGGATAAAACAACATAAATACTATTTAATAAAGCATAGGATAAAACAACATAAATACAATTTAATAAAGCATAGGATAAAACAACATAATACAATTTAATAAAGCATAGGATAAAACAACATAAATACAATTTAATAAAGCATAGGATAAAACAAAATAAATTAAATTTAATAAAGCATAGGATAAAACAACATAAATAAAATTTAATAAAGCTTAGATTAAAACAACATAAATACAATTTAATAAAGCATAGGATAAAACAACATAAATACAATTTAATAAAGCATAGGATAAAACAACATAAATACTTTTTAATAAAGCATAGGATAAAACCACATAATTACAATTTAATAAAGCACAGGATAAAACAACATAAATACAATTTAATAAAGCATAGGATAAAACAACATAAATACAATTTAATAAAGCATAGGATAAAACAACATAAATACAATTTAATAAAGCATAGGATAAAACAACATAAATAAAATTTAATAAAGCATAGGATAAAACAACATAAATAAAATTTAATAAAGCATAGGATAAAACAACATAAATACAATTTAATAAAGCATAGGTTAAAACAGCATAAATACAGTTTAATAAAGCATAGGATAAAACAACATAAATCAAATTTAATAAAGCATAGGATAAAACAACATAAATAAAATTTAATAAAGCATAGGATAAAACAACATAAATACAATTTAATAAAGCATAGGTTAAAACAGCATAAATACAGTTTAATAAAGCATAGGATAAAACAACATAAATCAAATTTAATAAAGCATAGGATAAAACAACATAAATCAAATTTAATAAAGCGTAGGATAAAACAACATAAATACTATTTAATAAAGCATAGGATAAAACAACATAAATACAATTTAATAAAGCATAGGATAAAACAACATAAATACTTTTTAATAAAGCATAGGATAAAACAACATAAATAAAATTTAATAAAGCATAGGATAAAACAACATAAATACAATTTAATAAAGCATAGGATAAAACAACATAAATACAATTTAGTAAAGCATAGGATAAAACAACATAAATACTATTTAATAAAGCATAGGATAAAACAACATAAATACAATTTAATAAAGCATAGGATAAAACAACATAAATACAATTTAATAAAGCATAGGATAAAACAACATAAATACAATTTAATAAAGCATAGGATAAAACAACATAAATACTTTTTAATAAAGCATAGGATAAAACAACATAAATCAAATTTAATAAAGCATAGGATAAAACAACATAAATACAATTTAATAAAGCATAGGATAAAACAACATAAATACTATTTAATAAAGCATAGGTTAAAACAGCATGAATACAGTTTAATAAAGCATAGGATAAAACAACATAAATCAAATTTAATAAAGCATAGGATAAAACAACATAAATCAAATTTAATAAAGCATAGGATAAAACAACATAAATACTATTTAATAAAGCATAGGATAAAATAACATAAATACAATTTAATAAAGCATAGGATAAAACAACATAAATACAATTTAATAAAGCATAGGATAAAACAACATAAATACAATTTAATAAAGCATAGGATAAAACAACATAAATACTTTTTAATAAAGCATAGGATAAAACAACATAAATACAATTTAATAAAGCATAGGATAAAACAACATAAATAAAATTTAATAAAGCATAGGATAAAACAGCATAAATAAAATTTAATAAAGCATAGGATAAAACAACATAAATACAATTTAATAAAGCATAGGTTAAAACAGCATAAATACAGTTTAATAAAGCATAGGATAAAACAACATAAATCAAATTTAATAAAGCATAGGATAAAACAACATAAATCAAATTTAATAAAGCATAGGATAAAACAACATAAATACTATTTAATAAAGCATAGGATAAAACAACATAAATACATTTTAATAAAGCATAGGATAAAACAACATAAATACAATTTAATAAAGCATAGGATAAAACAACATAAATACAATTTAATAAAGCATAGGATAAAACAACATAAATAAAATTTAATAAAGCATAGGATAAAACAACATAAATAAAATTTAATAAAGCATAGGATAAAACAACATAAATACAATTTAATAAAGCATAGGTTAAAACAGCATAAATACAGTTTAATAAAGCATAGGATAAAACAACATAAATCAAATTTAATAAAGCATAGGATAAAACAACATAAATCAAATTTAATAAAGCATAGGATAAAACAACATAAATACTATTTAATAAAGCATAGGATAAAACAACATAAATACAATTTAATAAAGCATAGGATAAAACAACATAAATCAAATTTAATAAAGCATAGGATAAAACAACATAAATACAATTTAATAAAGCATAGGATAAAACAACATAAATACAATTTAATAAAGCATAGGATAAAACAACATAAATAAAATTTAATAAAGCATAGGATAAAACAACATAAATAAAATTTAATAAAGCATAGGATAAAACAACATAAATACAATTTAATAAAGCATAGGTTAAAACAGCATAAATACAGTTTAATAAAGCATAGGATAAAACAACATAAATCAAATTTAATAAAGCATAGGATAAAACAACATAAATCAAATTTAATAAAGCATAGGATAAAACAACATAAATACTATTTAATAAAGCATAGGATAAAACAACATAAATACAATTTAATAAAGCATAGGATAAAACAACATAAATACAATTTAATAAAGCATAGGATAAAACAACATAAATACAATTTAATAAAGCATAGGATAAAACAAAATAAATTCAATTTAATAAAGCATAGGATAAAACAACATAAATAAAATTTAATAAAGCTTAGGTTAAAACAACATAAATACAATTTAATAAAGCATAGGATAAAACAACATAAATACAATTTAATAAAGCATAGGATAAAACAACATAAATACTTTTTAATAAAGCATAGGATAAAACCACATAAATACAATTTAATAAAGCACAGGATAAAACAACATAAATACAATTTAATAAAGCATAGGATAAAACAACATAAATACAATTTAATAAAGCATAGGATAAAACAACATAAATACAATTTAATAAAGCATAGGATAAAACAACATAAATACTTTTTAATAAAGCATAGGATAAAACCACATAAATACAATTTAATAAAGCACAGGATAAAACAACATAAATACAATTTAATAAAGCATAGGATAAAACAACATAAATACAATTTAATAAAGCATAGGATAAAACAACATAAATACAATTTAATAAAGCATAGGATAAAACAACATAAATACAATTTAATAAAGCATAGGATAAAACAACATAAATACTTTTTAATAAAGCATAGGATAAAACAACATAAATAAAATTTAATAAAGCATAGGATAAAACAACATAAATACAATTTAATAAAGCATAGGATAAAACAACATAAATACTTTTTAATAAAGCATAGGATAAAACAACATAAATACAATTTAATAAAGCATAGGATAAAACAACATAAATAAAATTTAATAAAGCATAGGATAAAACAACATAAATAAAATTTAATAAAGCATAGGATAAAACAACATAAATACAATTTAATAAAGCATAGGTTAAAACAGCATAAATACAGTTTAATAAAGCATAGGATAAAACAACATAAATCAAATTTAATAAAGCATAGGATAAAACAGCATAAATACAGTTTAATAAAGCATAGGATAAAACAACATAAATACTATTTAATAAAGCATAGGATAAAATAACATAAATACAATTTAATAAAGCATAGGATAAAACTACATAAATACAATTTAATAAAGCATAGGATAAAACAACATAAATACAATTTAATAAAGCATAGGTTAAAACAGCATAAATACAGTTTAATAAAGCATAGGATAAAACAACATATATACAATTTAATAAAGCATAGGATAAAACAACATAAATCAAATTTAATAAAGCATAGGATAAAACAACATAAATACTATTTAATAAAGCATAGGATAAAACAACATAAATAAAATTTAATAAAGCATAGGATAAAACAACATAAATAAAATTTAATAAAGCATAGGATAAAACAACATAAATAAAATTTAATAAAGCATAGGATAAAACAACATAAATACAATTTAATAAAGCATAGGTTAAAACAGCATAAATACAGTTTAATAAAGCATAGGATAAAACAACATAAATACAATTTAATAAAGCATAGGATAAAACAACATAAATACAATTTAATAAAGCATAGGATAAAACAACATAAATAAAATTTAATAAAGCATAGGATAAAACAACATAAATAAAATTTAATAAAGCATAGGATAAAACAACATAAATACAATTTAATAAACATAGGTTAAAACAGCATAAATACAGTTTAATAAAGCATAGGATAAAACAACATAAATCAAATTTAATAAAGCATAGGATAAAACAACATAAATCAAATTTAATAAAGCATAGGATAAAACAACATAAATACTATTTAATAAAGCAAAGGATAAAACAACATAAATACAATTTAATAAAGCATAGGATAAAACAACATAAATACAATTTAATAAAGCATAGGATAAAACAACATAAATACAATTTAATAAAGCATAGGATAAAACAAAATAAATTAAATTTAATAAAGCATAGGATAAAACAACATAAATAAAATTTAATAAAGCTTAGGTTAAAACAACATAAATACAATTTAATAAAGCATAGGATAAAACAACATAAATACAATTTAATAAAGCATAGGATAAAACAACATAAATACTTTTTAATAAAGCATAGGATAAAACCACATAATTACAATTTAATAAAGCACAGGATAAAACAACATAAATACAATTTAATAAAGCATAGGATAAAACAACATAAATACAATTTAATAAAGCATAGGATAAAACAACATAAATACAATTTAATAAAGCATAGGATAAAACAACATAAATAAAATTTAATAAAGCATAGGATAAAACAACATAAATAAAATTTAATAAAGCATAGGATAAAACAACATAAATACAATTTAATAAAGCATAGGTTAAAACAGCATAAATACAGTTTAATAAAGCATAGGATAAAACAACATAAATCAAATTTAATAAAGCATAGGATAAAACAACATAAATAAAATTTAATAAAGCATAGGATAAAACAACATAAATACAATTTAATAAAGCATAGGTTAAAACAGCATAAATACAGTTTAATAAAGCATAGGATAAAACAACATAAATCAAATTTAATAAAGCATAGGATAAAACAACATAAATCAAATTTAATAAAGCATAGGATAAAACAACATAAATACTATTTAATAAAGCATAGGATAAAACAACATAAATACAATTTAATAAAGCATAGGATAAAACAACATAAATACTTTTTAATAAAGCATAGGATAAAACAACATAAATCAAATTTAATAAAGCATAGGATAAAACAACATAAATACAATTTAATAAAGCATAGGATAAAACAACATAAATACAATTTAGTAAAGCATAGGATAAAACAACATAAATACTATTTAATAAAGCATAGGATAAAACAACATAAATACAATTTAATAAAGCATAGGATAAAACAACATAAATACAATTTAATAAAGCATAGGATAAAACAACATAAATACAATTTAATAAAGCATAGGATAAAACAACATAAATACTTTTTAATAAAGCATAGGATAAAACAACATAAATCAAATTTAATAAAGCATAGGATAAAACAACATAAATCAAATTTAATAAAGCATAGGATAAAACTACATAAATACAATTTAATAAAGCATAGGATAAAACAACATAAATACAATTTAATAAAGCATAGGTTAAAACAGCATAAATACAGTTTAATAAAGCATAGGATAAAACAACATATATACAATTTAATAAAGCATAGGATAAAACAACATAAATCAAATTTAATAAAGCATAGGATAAAACAACATAAATACTATTTAATAAAGCATAGGATAAAACAACATAAATAAAATTTAATAAAGCATAGGATAAAACAACATAAATAAAATTTAATAAAGCATAGGATAAAACAACATAAATAAAATTTAATAAAGCATAGGATAAAACAACATAAATACAATTTAATAAAGCATAGGTTAAAACAGCATAAATACAGTTTAATAAAGCATAGGATAAAACAACATAAATACAATTTAATAAAGCATAGGATAAAACAACATAAATACAATTTAATAAAGCATAGGATAAAACAACATAAATAAAATTTAATAAAGCATAGGATAAAACAACATAAATACTATTTAATAAAGCATAGGATAAAACAACATAAATACAATTTAATAAAGCATAGGATAAAACAACATAATACAATTTAATAAAGCATAGGATAAAACAACATAAATACAATTTAATAAAGCATAGGATAAAACAAAATAAATTAAATTTAATAAAGCATAGGATAAAACAACATAAATAAAATTTAATAAAGCTTAGATTAAAACAACATAAATACAATTTAATAAAGCATAGGATAAAACAACATAAATACAATTTAATAAAGCATAGGATAAAACAACATAAATACTTTTTAATAAAGCATAGGATAAAACCACATAATTACAATTTAATAAAGCACAGGATAAAACAACATAAATACAATTTAATAAAGCATAGGATAAAACAACATAAATACAATTTAATAAAGCATAGGATAAAACAACATAAATACAATTTAATAAAGCATAGGATAAAACAACATAAATAAAATTTAATAAAGCATAGGATAAAACAACATAAATAAAATTTAATAAAGCATAGGATAAAACAACATAAATACAATTTAATAAAGCATAGGTTAAAACAGCATAAATACAGTTTAATAAAGCATAGGATAAAACAACATAAATCAAATTTAATAAAGCATAGGATAAAACAACATAAATAAAATTTAATAAAGCATAGGATAAAACAACATAAATACAATTTAATAAAGCATAGGTTAAAACAGCATAAATACAGTTTAATAAAGCATAGGATAAAACAACATAAATCAAATTTAATAAAGCATAGGATAAAACAACATAAATCAAATTTAATAAAGCGTAGGATAAAACAACATAAATACTATTTAATAAAGCATAGGATAAAACAACATAAATACAATTTAATAAAGCATAGGATAAAACAACATAAATACTTTTTAATAAAGCATAGGATAAAACAACATAAATAAAATTTAATAAAGCATAGGATAAAACAACATAAATACAATTTAATAAAGCATAGGATAAAACAACATAAATACAATTTAGTAAAGCATAGGATAAAACAACATAAATACTATTTAATAAAGCATAGGATAAAACAACATAAATACAATTTAATAAAGCATAGGATAAAACAACATAAATACAATTTAATAAAGCATAGGATAAAACAACATAAATACAATTTAATAAAGCATAGGATAAAACAACATAAATACTTTTTAATAAAGCATAGGATAAAACAACATAAATCAAATTTAATAAAGCATAGGATAAAACAACATAAATACAATTTAATAAAGCATAGGATAAAACAACATAAATACTATTTAATAAAGCATAGGTTAAAACAGCATGAATACAGTTTAATAAAGCATAGGATAAAACAACATAAATCAAATTTAATAAAGCATAGGATAAAACAACATAAATCAAATTTAATAAAGCATAGGATAAAACAACATAAATACTATTTAATAAAGCATAGGATAAAATAACATAAATACAATTTAATAAAGCATAGGATAAAACAACATAAATACAATTTAATAAAGCATAGGATAAAACAACATAAATACAATTTAATAAAGCATAGGATAAAACAACATAAATACTTTTTAATAAAGCATAGGATAAAACAACATAAATACAATTTAATAAAGCATAGGATAAAACAACATAAATAAAATTTAATAAAGCATAGGATAAAACAGCATAAATAAAATTTAATAAAGCATAGGATAAAACAACATAAATACAATTTAATAAAGCATAGGTTAAAACAGCATAAATACAGTTTAATAAAGCATAGGATAAAACAACATAAATCAAATTTAATAAAGCATAGGATAAAACAACATAAATCAAATTTAATAAAGCATAGGATAAAACAACATAAATACTATTTAATAAAGCATAGGATAAAACAACATAAATACATTTTAATAAAGCATAGGATAAAACAACATAAATACAATTTAATAAAGCATAGGATAAAACAACATAAATACAATTTAATAAAGCATAGGATAAAACAACATAAATAAAATTTAATAAAGCATAGGATAAAACAACATAAATAAAATTTAATAAAGCATAGGATAAAACAACATAAATACAATTTAATAAAGCATAGGTTAAAACAGCATAAATACAGTTTAATAAAGCATAGGATAAAACAACATAAATCAAATTTAATAAAGCATAGGATAAAACAACATAAATCAAATTTAATAAAGCATAGGATAAAACAACATAAATACTATTTAATAAAGCATAGGATAAAACAACATAAATACAATTTAATAAAGCATAGGATAAAACAACATAAATCAAATTTAATAAAGCATAGGATAAAACAACATAAATACAATTTAATAAAGCATAGGATAAAACAACATAAATACAATTTAATAAAGCATAGGATAAAACAACATAAATAAAATTTAATAAAGCATAGGATAAAACAACATAAATAAAATTTAATAAAGCATAGGATAAAACAACATAAATACAATTTAATAAAGCATAGGTTAAAACAGCATAAATACAGTTTAATAAAGCATAGGATAAAACAACATAAATCAAATTTAATAAAGCATAGGATAAAACAACATAAATCAAATTTAATAAAGCATAGGATAAAACAACATAAATACTATTTAATAAAGCATAGGATAAAACAACATAAATACAATTTAATAAAGCATAGGATAAAACAACATAAATACAATTTAATAAAGCATAGGATAAAACAACATAAATACAATTTAATAAAGCATAGGATAAAACAAAATAAATTCAATTTAATAAAGCATAGGATAAAACAACATAAATAAAATTTAATAAAGCTTAGGTTAAAACAACATAAATACAATTTAATAAAGCATAGGATAAAACAACATAAATACAATTTAATAAAGCATAGGATAAAACAACATAAATACTTTTTAATAAAGCATAGGATAAAACCACATAAATACAATTTAATAAAGCACAGGATAAAACAACATAAATACAATTTAATAAAGCATAGGATAAAACAACATAAATACAATTTAATAAAGCATAGGATAAAACAACATAAATACAATTTAATAAAGCATAGGATAAAACAACATAAATACTTTTTAATAAAGCATAGGATAAAACCACATAAATACAATTTAATAAAGCACAGGATAAAACAACATAAATACAATTTAATAAAGCATAGGATAAAACAACATAAATACAATTTAATAAAGCATAGGATAAAACAACATAAATACAATTTAATAAAGCATAGGATAAAACAACATAAATACAATTTAATAAAGCATAGGATAAAACAACATAAATACTTTTTAATAAAGCATAGGATAAAACAACATAAATAAAATTTAATAAAGCATAGGATAAAACAACATAAATACAATTTAATAAAGCATAGGATAAAACAACATAAATACTTTTTAATAAAGCATAGGATAAAACAACATAAATACAATTTAATAAAGCATAGGATAAAACAACATAAATAAAATTTAATAAAGCATAGGATAAAACAACATAAATAAAATTTAATAAAGCATAGGATAAAACAACATAAATACAATTTAATAAAGCATAGGTTAAAACAGCATAAATACAGTTTAATAAAGCATAGGATAAAACAACATAAATCAAATTTAATAAAGCATAGGATAAAACAGCATAAATACAGTTTAATAAAGCATAGGATAAAACAACATAAATACTATTTAATAAAGCATAGGATAAAATAACATAAATACAATTTAATAAAGCATAGGATAAAACTACATAAATACAATTTAATAAAGCATAGGATAAAACAACATAAATACAATTTAATAAAGCATAGGTTAAAACAGCATAAATACAGTTTAATAAAGCATAGGATAAAACAACATATATACAATTTAATAAAGCATAGGATAAAACAACATAAATCAAATTTAATAAAGCATAGGATAAAACAACATAAATACTATTTAATAAAGCATAGGATAAAACAACATAAATAAAATTTAATAAAGCATAGGATAAAACAACATAAATAAAATTTAATAAAGCATAGGATAAAACAACATAAATAAAATTTAATAAAGCATAGGATAAAACAACATAAATACAATTTAATAAAGCATAGGTTAAAACAGCATAAATACAGTTTAATAAAGCATAGGATAAAACAACATAAATACAATTTAATAAAGCATAGGATAAAACAACATAAATACAATTTAATAAAGCATAGGATAAAACAACATAAATAAAATTTAATAAAGCATAGGATAAAACAACATAAATAAAATTTAATAAAGCATAGGATAAAACAACATAAATACAATTTAATAAACATAGGTTAAAACAGCATAAATACAGTTTAATAAAGCATAGGATAAAACAACATAAATCAAATTTAATAAAGCATAGGATAAAACAACATAAATCAAATTTAATAAAGCATAGGATAAAACAACATAAATACTATTTAATAAAGCAAAGGATAAAACAACATAAATACAATTTAATAAAGCATAGGATAAAACAACATAAATACAATTTAATAAAGCATAGGATAAAACAACATAAATACAATTTAATAAAGCATAGGATAAAACAAAATAAATTAAATTTAATAAAGCATAGGATAAAACAACATAAATAAAATTTAATAAAGCTTAGGTTAAAACAACATAAATACAATTTAATAAAGCATAGGATAAAACAACATAAATACAATTTAATAAAGCATAGGATAAAACAACATAAATACTTTTTAATAAAGCATAGGATAAAACCACATAATTACAATTTAATAAAGCACAGGATAAAACAACATAAATACAATTTAATAAAGCATAGGATAAAACAACATAAATACAATTTAATAAAGCATAGGATAAAACAACATAAATACAATTTAATAAAGCATAGGATAAAACAACATAAATAAAATTTAATAAAGCATAGGATAAAACAACATAAATAAAATTTAATAAAGCATAGGATAAAACAACATAAATACAATTTAATAAAGCATAGGTTAAAACAGCATAAATACAGTTTAATAAAGCATAGGATAAAACAACATAAATCAAATTTAATAAAGCATAGGATAAAACAACATAAATAAAATTTAATAAAGCATAGGATAAAACAACATAAATACAATTTAATAAAGCATAGGTTAAAACAGCATAAATACAGTTTAATAAAGCATAGGATAAAACAACATAAATCAAATTTAATAAAGCATAGGATAAAACAACATAAATCAAATTTAATAAAGCATAGGATAAAACAACATAAATACTATTTAATAAAGCATAGGATAAAACAACATAAATACAATTTAATAAAGCATAGGATAAAACAACATAAATACTTTTTAATAAAGCATAGGATAAAACAACATAAATCAAATTTAATAAAGCATAGGATAAAACAACATAAATACAATTTAATAAAGCATAGGATAAAACAACATAAATACAATTTAGTAAAGCATAGGATAAAACAACATAAATACTATTTAATAAAGCATAGGATAAAACAACATAAATACAATTTAATAAAGCATAGGATAAAACAACATAAATACAATTTAATAAAGCATAGGATAAAACAACATAAATACAATTTAATAAAGCATAGGATAAAACAACATAAATACTTTTTAATAAAGCATAGGATAAAACAACATAAATCAAATTTAATAAAGCATAGGATAAAACAACATAAATCAAATTTAATAAAGCATAGGATAAAACTACATAAATACAATTTAATAAAGCATAGGATAAAACAACATAAATACAATTTAATAAAGCATAGGTTAAAACAGCATAAATACAGTTTAATAAAGCATAGGATAAAACAACATATATACAATTTAATAAAGCATAGGATAAAACAACATAAATCAAATTTAATAAAGCATAGGATAAAACAACATAAATACTATTTAATAAAGCATAGGATAAAACAACATAAATAAAATTTAATAAAGCATAGGATAAAACAACATAAATAAAATTTAATAAAGCATAGGATAAAACAACATAAATAAAATTTAATAAAGCATAGGATAAAACAACATAAATACAATTTAATAAAGCATAGGTTAAAACAGCATAAATACAGTTTAATAAAGCATAGGATAAAACAACATAAATACAATTTAATAAAGCATAGGATAAAACAACATAAATACAATTTAATAAAGCATAGGATAAAACAACATAAATAAAATTTAATAAAGCATAGGATAAAACAACATAAATAAAATTTAATAAAGCATAGGATAAAACAACATAAATACAATTTAATAAACATAGGTTAAAACAGCATAAATACAGTTTAATAAAGCATAGGATAAAACAACATAAATCAAATTTAATAAAGCATAGGATAAAACAACATAAATCAAATTTAATAAAGCATAGGATAAAACAACATAAATACTATTTAATAAAGCATAGGATAAAACAACATAAATACAATTTAATAAAGCATAGGATAAAACAACATAAATACAATTTAATAAAGCATAGGATAAAACAACATAAATACAATTTAATAAAGCATAGGATAAAACAAAATAAATTAAATTTAATAAAGCATAGGATAAAACAACATAAATAAAATTTAATAAAGCTTAGATTAAAACAACATAAATACAATTTAATAAAGCATAGGATAAAACAACATAAATACAATTTAATAAAGCATAGGATAAAACAACATAAATACTTTTTAATAAAGCATAGGATAAAACCACATAATTACAATTTAATAAAGCACAGGATAAAACAACATAAATACAATTTAATAAAGCATAGGATAAAACAACATAAATACAATTTAATAAAGCATAGGATAAAACAACATAAATACAATTTAATAAAGCATAGGATAAAACAACATAAATAAAATTTAATAAAGCATAGGATAAAACAACATAAATAAAATTTAATAAAGCATAGGATAAAACAACATAAATACAATTTAATAAAGCATAGGTTAAAACAGCATAAATACAGTTTAATAAAGCATAGGATAAAACAACATAAATCAAATTTAATAAAGCATAGGATAAAACAACATAAATAAAATTTAATAAAGCATAGGATAAAACAACATAAATACAATTTAATAAAGCATAGGTTAAAACAGCATAAATACAGTTTAATAAAGCATAGGATAAAACAACATAAATCAAATTTAATAAAGCATAGGATAAAACAACATAAATCAAATTTAATAAAGCATAGGATAAAACAACATAAATACTATTTAATAAAGCATAGGATAAAACAACATAAATACAATTTAATAAAGCATAGGATAAAACAACATAAATACTTTTTAATAAAGCATAGGATAAAACAACATAAATAAAATTTAATAAAGCATAGGATAAAACAACATAAATACAATTTAATAAAGCATAGGATAAAACAACATAAATACAATTTAGTAAAGCATAGGATAAAACAACATAAATACTATTTAATAAAGCATAGGATAAAACAACATAAATACAATTTAATAAAGCATAGGATAAAACAACATAAATACAATTTAATAAAGCATAGGATAAAACAACATAAATACAATTTAATAAAGCATAGGATAAAACAACATAAATACTTTTTAATAAAGCATAGGATAAAACAACATAAATACAATTTAATAAAGCATAGGATAAAACAACATAAATAAAATTTAATAAAGCATACAATAAAACAACATAAATAAAATTTAATAAAGCATAGGATAAAACAACATAAATACAATTTAATAAAGCATAGGTTAAAACAGCATAAATACAGTTTAATAAAGCATAGGATAAAACAACATAAATCAAATTTAATAAAGCATAGGATAAAACAACATAAATCAAATTTAATAAAGCATAGGATAAAACAACATAAATACTATTTAATAAAGCATAGGATAAAACAACATAAATACATTTTAATAAAGCATAGGATAAAACAACATAAATACAATTTAATAAAGCATAGGATAAAACAACATAAATACAATTTAATAAAGCATAGGATAAAACAACATAAATAAAATTTAATAAAGCATAGGATAAAACAACATAAATAAAATTTAATAAAGCATAGGATAAAACAACATAAATACAATTTAATAAAGCATAGGTTAAAACAGCATAAATACAGTTTAATAAAGCATAGGATAAAACAACATAAATCAAATTTAATAAAGCATAGGATAAAACAACATAAATCAAATTTAATAAAGCATAGGATAAAACAACATAAATACTATTTAATAAAGCATAGGATAAAACAACATAAATACAATTTAATAAAGCATAGGATAAAACAACATAAATCAAATTTAATAAAGCATAGGATAAAACAACATAAATCAAATTTAATAAAGCATAGGATAAAACAACATAAATACTATTTAATAAAGCATAGGATAAAACAACATAAATACAATTTAATAAAGCATAGGATAAAACAACATAAATACAATTTAATAAAGCATAGGATAAAACAACATAAATACAATTTAATAAAGCATAGGATAAAACAAAATAAATTCAATTTAATAAAGCATAGGATAAAACAACATAAATACAATTTAATAAAGCATAGGATAAAACAACATAAATAAAATTTAATAAAGCATAGGATAAAACAACATAAATAAAATTTAATAAAGCATAGGATAAAACAACATAAATACAATTTAATAAAGCATAGGTTAAAACAGCATAAATACAGTTTAATAAAGCATAGGATAAAACAACATAAATCAAATTTAATAAAGCATAGGATAAAACAACATAAATAAAATTTAATAAAGCATAGGATAAAACAACATAAATACAATTTAATAAAGCATAGGTTAAAACAGCATAAATACAGTTTAATAAAGCATAGGATAAAACAACATAAATCAAATTTAATAAAGCATAGGATAAAACAACATAAATCAAATTTAATAAAGCATAGGATAAAACAACATAAATACTATTTAATAAAGCATAGGATAAAACAACATAAATACAATTTAATAAAGCATAGGATAAAACAACATAAATACTTTTTAATAAAGCATAGGATAAAACAACATAAATACAATTTAATAAAGCATAGGATAAAACAACATAAATACAATTTAATAAAGCATAGGATAAAACAACATAAATACAATTTAGTAAAGCATAGGATAAAACAACATAAATACTATTTAATAAAGCATAGGATAAAACAACATAAATACAATTTAATAAAGCATAGGATAAAACAACATAAATACAATTTAATAAAGCATAGGATAAAACAACATAAATACAATTTAATAAAGCATAGGATAAAACAACATAAATACTTTTTAATAAAGCATAGGATAAAACAACATAAATCAAATTTAATAAAGCATAGGATAAAACAACATAAATCAAATTTAATAAAGCATAGGATAAAACTACATAAATACAATTTAATAAAGCATAGGATAAAACAACATAAATACAATTTAATAAAGCATAGGTTAAAACAGCATAAATACAGTTTAATAAAGCATAGGATAAAACAACATATATACAATTTAATAAAGCATAGGATAAAACAACATAAATCAAATTTAATAAAGCATAGGATAAAACAACATAAATACTATTTAATAAAGCATAGGATAAAACAACATAAATAAAATTTAATAAAGCATAGGATAAAACAACATAAATAAAATTTAATAAAGCATAGGATAAAACAACATAAATAAAATTTAATAAAGCATAGGATAAAACAACATAAATACAATTTAATAAAGCATAGGTTAAAACAGCATAAATACAGTTTAATAAAGCATAGGATAAAACAACATAAATACAATTTAATAAAGCATAGGATAAAACAACATAAATACAATTTAATAAAGCATAGGATAAAACAACATAAATAAAATTTAATAAAGCATAGGATAAAACAACATAAATAAAATTTAATAAAGCATAGGATAAAACAACATAAATACAATTTAATAAACATAGGTTAAAACAGCATAAATACAGTTTAATAAAGCATAGGATAAAACAACATAAATCAAATTTAATAAAGCATAGGATAAAACAACATAAATCAAATTTAATAAAGCATAGGATAAAACAACATAAATACTATTTAATAAAGCATAGGATAAAACAACATAAATACAATTTAATAAAGCATAGGATAAAACAACATAAATACAATTTAATAAAGCATAGGATAAAACAACATAAATACAATTTAATAAAGCATAGGATAAAACAAAATAAATTAAATTTAATAAAGCATAGGATAAAACAACATAAATAAAATTTAATAAAGCTTAGATTAAAACAACATAAATACAATTTAATAAAGCATAGGATAAAACAACATAAATACAATTTAATAAAGCATAGGATAAAACAACATAAATACTTTTTAATAAAGCATAGGATAAAACCACATAATTACAATTTAATAAAGCACAGGATAAAACAACATAAATACAATTTAATAAAGCATAGGATAAAACAACATAAATACAATTTAATAAAGCATAGGATAAAACAACATAAATACAATTTAATAAAGCATAGGATAAAACAACATAAATAAAATTTAATAAAGCATAGGATAAAACAACATAAATAAAATTTAATAAAGCATAGGATAAAACAACATAAATACAATTTAATAAAGCATAGGTTAAAACAGCATAAATACAGTTTAATAAAGCATAGGATAAAACAACATAAATCAAATTTAATAAAGCATAGGATAAAACAACATAAATAAAATTTAATAAAGCATAGGATAAAACAACATAAATACAATTTAATAAAGCATAGGTTAAAACAGCATAAATACAGTTTAATAAAGCATAGGATAAAACAACATAAATCAAATTTAATAAAGCATAGGATAAAACAACATAAATCAAATTTAATAAAGCATAGGATAAAACAACATAAATACTATTTAATAAAGCATAGGATAAAACAACATAAATACAATTTAATAAAGCATAGGATAAAACAACATAAATACTTTTTAATAAAGCATAGGATAAAACAACATAAATAAAATTTAATAAAGCATAGGATAAAACAACATAAATACAATTTAATAAAGCATAGGATAAAACAACATAAATACAATTTAGTAAAGCATAGGATAAAACAACATAAATACTATTTAATAAAGCATAGGATAAAACAACATAAATACAATTTAATAAAGCATAGGATAAAACAACATAAATACAATTTAATAAAGCATAGGATAAAACAACATAAATACAATTTAATAAAGCATAGGATAAAACAACATAAATACTTTTTAATAAAGCATAGGATAAAACAACATAAATACAATTTAATAAAGCATAGGATAAAACAACATAAATAAAATTTAATAAAGCATACAATAAAACAACATAAATAAAATTTAATAAAGCATAGGATAAAACAACATAAATACAATTTAATAAAGCATAGGTTAAAACAGCATAAATACAGTTTAATAAAGCATAGGATAAAACAACATAAATCAAATTTAATAAAGCATAGGATAAAACAACATAAATCAAATTTAATAAAGCATAGGATAAAACAACATAAATACTATTTAATAAAGCATAGGATAAAACAACATAAATACATTTTAATAAAGCATAGGATAAAACAACATAAATACAATTTAATAAAGCATAGGATAAAACAACATAAATACAATTTAATAAAGCATAGGATAAAACAACATAAATAAAATTTAATAAAGCATAGGATAAAACAACATAAATAAAATTTAATAAAGCATAGGATAAAACAACATAAATACAATTTAATAAAGCATAGGTTAAAACAGCATAAATACAGTTTAATAAAGCATAGGATAAAACAACATAAATCAAATTTAATAAAGCATAGGATAAAACAACATAAATCAAATTTAATAAAGCATAGGATAAAACAACATAAATACTATTTAATAAAGCATAGGATAAAACAACATAAATACAATTTAATAAAGCATAGGATAAAACAACATAAATCAAATTTAATAAAGCATAGGATAAAACAACATAAATCAAATTTAATAAAGCATAGGATAAAACAACATAAATACTATTTAATAAAGCATAGGATAAAACAACATAAATACAATTTAATAAAGCATAGGATAAAACAACATAAATACAATTTAATAAAGCATAGGATAAAACAACATAAATACAATTTAATAAAGCATAGGATAAAACAAAATAAATTCAATTTAATAAAGCATAGGATAAAACAACATAAATAAAATTTAATAAAGCTTAGGTTAAAACAACATAAATACAATTTAATAAAGCATAGGATAAAACAACATAAATACAATTTAATAAAGCACAGGATAAAACAACATAAATACAATTTAATAAAGCATAGGATAAAACTACATAAATACAATTTAATAAAGCATAGGATAAAACAACATAAATACAATTTAATAAAGCATAGGATAAAACAACATAAATACAATTTAATAAAGCATACATTAAAACAACATAAATACAATTAAATAAAGCATAGGATAAAACAATATAAATACAATTTAATAAAGCATAGGTTAAAACAACATAAATACAATTTAATAAAGCATAGGATAAAACAACATAAATACAATTTAATAAAGCATAGGATAAAATAACATAAATACAATTTAATAAAGCATAGGATAAAACAACATAAATACAATTTAATAAAGCATAAGATAAAACAACATGAATACAATTTAATAAAGCATAGGTTAAAACAACATAAATACAATTTAATAAAGCATAGGATAAAACAACATAAATACCATTTAATAAAGCATAGGATAAAACAACATAAATACAATTTAATAAAGCATAGGTTAAAACAGCATAAATACAGTTTAATAAAGCATAGGATAAAACAACATAAATACAATTTAATAAAGCATAGGATAAAACAACATAAATACAATTTAATAAAGCATAGGATAAAACAACATAAATACTTTTTAATAAAGCATAGGATAAAACAACATAAATACAATTTAATAAAGCATAGGATAAAACAACATAAATAAAATTTAATAAAGCATAGGATAAAACAACATAAATAAAATTTAATAAAGCATAGGATAAAACAACATAAATACAATTTAATAAAGCATAGGTTAAAACAGCATAAATACAGTTTAATAAAGCATAGGATAAAACAACATAAATCAAATTTAATAAAGCGTAGGATAAAACAACATAAATCAAATTTAATAAAGCATAGGATAAAACAACATAAATAAAATTTAATAAAGCATAGGATAAAACAACATAAATACAATTTAATAAAGCATAGGTTAAAACAGCATAAATACAGTTTAATAAAGCATAGGATAAAACAACATAAATACAATTTAATAAAGCATAGGATAAAACAACATAAATACAATTTAATAAAGCATAGGATAAAACAACATAAATAAAATTTAATAAAGCATAGGATAAAACAACATAAATAAAATTTAATAAAGCATAGGATAAAACAACATAAATACAATTTAATAAACATAGGTTAAAACAGCATAAATACAGTTTAATAAAGCATAGGATAAAACAACATAAATCAAATTTAATAAAGCATAGGATAAAACAACATAAATCAAATTTAATAAAGCATAGGATAAAACAACATAAATACTATTTAATAAAGCATAGGATAAAACAACATAAATACAATTTAATAAAGCATAGGATAAAACAACATAAATACAATTTAATAAAGCATAGGATAAAACAACATAAATACAATTTAATAAAGCATAGGATAAAACAAAATAAATTAAATTTAATAAAGCATAGGATAAAACAACATAAATAAAATTTAATAAAGCTTAGATTAAAACAACATAAATACAATTTAATAAAGCATAGGATAAAACAACATAAATACAATTTAATAAAGCATAGGATAAAACAACATAAATACAATTTAATAAAGCATACATTAAAACAACATAAATACAATTAAATAAAGCATAGGATAAAACAATATAAATACAATTTAATAAAGCATAGGTTAAAACAACATAAATACAATTTAATAAAGCATAGGATAAAACAACATAAATACAATTTAATAAAGCATAGGATAAAATAACATAAATACAATTTAATAAAGCATAGGATAAAACAACATAAATACAATTTAATAAAGCATAAGATAAAACAACATGAATACAATTTAATAAAGCATAGGTTAAAACAACATAAATACAATTTAATAAAGCATAGGATAAAACAACATAAATACCATTTAATAAAGCATAGGATAAAACAACATAAATACAATTTAATAAAGCATAGGTTAAAACAGCATAAATACAGTTTAATAAAGCATAGGATAAAACAACATAAATACAATTTAATAAAGCATAGGATAAAACAACATAAATACAATTTAATAAAGCATAGGATAAAACAACATAAATACTTTTTAATAAAGCATAGGATAAAACAACATAAATACAATTTAATAAAGCATAGGATAAAACAACATAAATAAAATTTAATAAAGCATAGGATAAAACAACATAAATAAAATTTAATAAAGCATAGGATAAAACAACATAAATACAATTTAATAAAGCATAGGTTAAAACAGCATAAATACAGTTTAATAAAGCATAGGATAAAACAACATAAATCAAATTTAATAAAGCGTAGGATAAAACAACATAAATCAAATTTAATAAAGCATAGGATAAAACAACATAAATAAAATTTAATAAAGCATAGGATAAAACAACATAAATACAATTTAATAAAGCATAGGTTAAAACAGCATAAATACAGTTTAATAAAGCATAGGATAAAACAACATAAATACAATTTAATAAAGCATAGGATAAAACAACATAAATACAATTTAATAAAGCATAGGATAAAACAACATAAATAAAATTTAATAAAGCATAGGATAAAACAACATAAATAAAATTTAATAAAGCATAGGATAAAACAACATAAATACAATTTAATAAACATAGGTTAAAACAGCATAAATACAGTTTAATAAAGCATAGGATAAAACAACATAAATCAAATTTAATAAAGCATAGGATAAAACAACATAAATCAAATTTAATAAAGCATAGGATAAAACAACATAAATACTATTTAATAAAGCATAGGATAAAACAACATAAATACAATTTAATAAAGCATAGGATAAAACAACATAAATACAATTTAATAAAGCATAGGATAAAACAACATAAATACAATTTAATAAAGCATAGGATAAAACAAAATAAATTAAATTTAATAAAGCATAGGATAAAACAACATAAATAAAATTTAATAAAGCTTAGATTAAAACAACATAAATACAATTTAATAAAGCATAGGATAAAACAACATAAATACAATTTAATAAAGCATAGGATAAAACAACATAAATACTTTTTAATAAAGCATAGGATAAAACCACATAATTACAATTTAATAAAGCACAGGATAAAACAACATAAATACAATTTAATAAAGCATAGGATAAAACAACATAAATAAAATTTAATAAAGCATAGGATAAAACAACATAAATACAATTTAATAAAGCATAGGATAAAACAACATAAATAAAATTTAATAAAGCATAGGATAAAACAACATAAATAAAATTTAATAAAGCATAGGATAAAACAACATAAATACAATTTAATAAAGCATAGGTTAAAACAGCATAAATACAGTTTAATAAAGCATAGGATAAAACAACATAAATCAAATTTAATAAAGCATAGGATAAAACAACATAAATAAAATTTAATAAAGCATAGGATAAAACAACATAAATACAATTTAATAAAGCATAGGTTAAAACAGCATAAATACAGTTTAATAAAGCATAGGATAAAACAACATAAATCAAATTTAATAAAGCATAGGATAAAACAACATGAATACTATTTAATAAAGCATAGGATAAAACAACATAAATACAATTTAATAAAGCATAGGATAAAACAACATAAATACTTTTTAATAAAGCATAGGATAAAACAACATAAATAAAATTTAATAAAGCATAGGATAAAACAACATAAATACAATTTAATAAAGCATAGGATAAAACAACATAAATACAATTTAGTAAAGCATAGGATAAAACAACATAAATACTATTTAATAAAGCATAGGATAAAACAACATAAATCAAATTTAATAAAGCATAGGATAAAACAACATAAATAAAATTTAATAAAGCATAGGTTAAAACAGCATAAATACAGTTTAATAAAGCATAGGATAAAACAACATAAATCAAATTTAATAAAGCATAGGATAAAACAACATAAATAAAATTTAATAAAGCATAGGATAAAACAACATAAATACAATTTAATAAAGCATAGGTTAAAACAGCATAAATACAGTTTAATAAAGCATAGGATAAAACAACATAAATCAAATTTAATAAAGCATAGGATAAAACAACATGAATACTATTTAATAAAGCATAGGATAAAACAACATAAATACAATTTAATAAAGCATAGGATAAAACAACATAAATACTTTTTAATAAAGCATAGGATAAAACAACATAAATAAAATTTAATAAAGCATAGGATAAAACAACATAAATACAATTTAATAAAGCATAGGATAAAACAACATAAATACAATTTAGTAAAGCATAGGATAAAACAACATAAATACTATTTAATAAAGCATAGGATAAAACAACATAAATACAATTTAGTAAAGCATAGGATAAAACAACATAAATACTATTTAATAAAGCATAGGATAAAACAACATAAATACATTTTAATAAAGCATAGGATAAAACAACATAAATACAATTTAATAAAGCATAGGATAAAACAACATAAATACAATTTAATAAAGCATAGGATAAAACAACATAAATAAAATTTAATAAAGCATAGGATAAAACAACATAAATAAAATTTAATAAAGCATAGGATAAAACAACATAAATACAATTTAATAAAGCATAGGTTAAAACAGCATAAATACAGTTTAATAAAGCATAGGATAAAACAACATAAATCAAATTTAATAAAGCATAGGATAAAACAACATAAATCAAATTTAATAAAGCATAGGATAAAACAACATAAATACTATTTAATAAAGCATAGGATAAAACAACATAAATACAATTTAATAAAGCATAGGATAAAACAACATAAATCAAATTTAATAAAGCATAGGATAAAACAACATAAATCAAATTTAATAAAGCATAGGATAAAACAACATAAATACTATTTAATAAAGCATAGGATAAAACAACATAAATACAATTTAATAAAGCATAGGATAAAACAACATAAATACAATTTAATAAAGCATAGGATAAAACAACATAAATACAATTTAATAAAGCATAGGATAAAACAAAATAAATTCAATTTAATAAAGCATAGGATAAAACAACATAAATAAAATTTAATAAAGCTTAGGTTAAAACAACATAAATACAATTTAATAAAGCATAGGATAAAACAACATAAATACAATTTAATAAAGCACAGGATAAAACAACATAAATACAATTTAATAAAGCATAGGATAAAACTACATAAATACAATTTAATAAAGCATAGGATAAAACAACATAAATACAATTTAATAAAGCATAGGATAAAACAACATAAATACAATTTAATAAAGCATACATTAAAACAACATAAATACAATTAAATAAAGCATAGGATAAAACAATATAAATACAATTTAATAAAGCATAGGATAAAACAACATAAATACAATTTAATAAAGCATAGGATAAAATAACATAAATACAATTTAATAAAGCATAGGATAAAACAACATAAATACAATTTAATAAAGCATAAGATAAAACAACATGAATACAATTTAATAAAGCATAGGTTAAAACAACATAAATACAATTTAATAAAGCATAGGATAAAACAACATAAATACAATTTAATAAAGCATAGGATAAAACAACATAAATACTTTTTAATACAGCATAGGATAAAACCACATAAATACAATTTAATAAAGCACAGGATAAAACAACATAAATACAATTTAATAAAGCATAGGATAAAACAACATAAATACAATTTAATAAAGCATAGGATAAAACAACATAAATACAATTTAATAAAGCATAGGATAAAACAACATAAATACTTTTTAATAAAGCATAGGATAAAACCACATAAATACAATTTAATAAAGCACAGGATAAAACAACATAAATACAATTTAATAAAGCATAGGATAAAACAACATAAATACAATTTAATAAAGCATAGGATAAAACAACATAAATACAATTTAATAAAGCATAGGATAAAACAACATAAATACTTTTTAATAAAGCATAGGATAAAACAACATAAATAAAATTTAATAAAGCATAGGATAAAACAACATAAATACAATTTAATAAAGCATAGGATAAAACAACATAAATAAAATTTAGTAAAGCATAGGATAAAACAACATAAATACTATTTAATAAAGCATAGGATAAAACAACATAAATACAATTTAATAAAGCATAGGATAAAACAACATAAATACAATTTAATAAAGCATAGGATAAAACAACATAAATACAATTTAATAAAGCATAGGATAAAACAACATAAATACTTTTTAATAAAGCATAGGATAAAACAACATAAATACAATTTAATAAAGCATAGGATAAAACAACATAAATAAAATTTAATAAAGCATAGGATAAAACAACATAAATAAAATTTAATAAAGCATAGGATAAAACAACATAAATACAATTTAATAAAGCATAGGATAAAACAACATAAATACTTTTTAATAAAGCATAGGATAAAACAACATAAATACAATTTAATAAAGCATAGGAGAAAACAACATAAATAAAATTTAATAAAGCATAGGATAAAACAACATAAATAAAATTTAATAAAGCATAGGATAAAACAACATAAATACAATTTAATAAAGCATAGGTTAAAACAGCATAAATACAGTTTAATAAAGCATAGGATAAAACAACATAAATCAAATTTAATAAAGCATAGCATAAAACAACATAAATCAAATTTAATAAAGCATAGGATAAAACAACATAAATACTATTTAATAAAGCATAGGATAAAACAACATAAATACAATTTAATAAAGCATAGGATAAAACAACATAAATACAATTTAATAAAGCATAGGATAAAACAACATAAATACAATTTAATAAAGCATAGGATAAAACAAAATAAATTCAATTTAATAAAGCATAGGATAAAACAACATAAATAAAATTTAATAAAGCTTAGGTTAAAACAACATAAATACAATTTAATAAAGCATAGGATAAAACAACATAAATACAATTTAATAAAGCATAGGATAAAACTACATAAATACAATTTAATAAAGCATAGGATAAAACAACATAAATACAATTTAATAAAGCATAGGATAAAACTACATAAATACAATTTAATAAAGCATAGGATAAAACAACATAAATACAATTTAATAAAGCATAGGATAAAACAACATAAATACAATTTAATAAAGCATACATTAAAACAACATAAATACAATTAAATAAAGCATAGGATAAAACAATATAAATAAAATTTAATAAAGCATAGGATAAAACAACATAAATACAATTTAATAAAGCATAGGATAAAACAACATAAATACAATTTAATAAAGCATAGGATAAAACAACATAAATACAATTTAATAAAGCATAGGATAAAACAACATAAATACAATTTAATAAAGCATAGGATAAAACAACATAAATACAATTTAATAAAGCATAGGATAAAACAAAATAAATTCAATTTAATAAAGCATAGGATAAAACAACATAAATAAAATTTAATAAAGCTTAGGTTAAAACAACATAAATACAATTTAATAAAGCATAGGATAAAACAACATAAATACAATTTAATAAAGCATAGGATAAAACAACATAAATACTTTTTAATAAAGCATAGGATAAAACCACATAAATACAATTTAATAAAGCACAGGATAAAACAACATAAATACAATTTAATAAAGCATAGGATAAAACAACATAAATACAATTTAATAAAGCATAGGATAAAACAACATAAATACAATTTAATAAAGCATAGGATAAAACAACATAAATACTTTTTAATAAAGCATAGGATAAAACCACATAAATACAATTTAATAAAGCACAGGATAAAACAACATAAATACAATTTAATAAAGCATAGGATAAAACAACATAAATACAATTTAATAAAGCATAGGATAAAACAACATAAATACAATTTAATAAAGCATAGGATAAAACAACATAAATACTTTTTAATAAAGCATAGGATAAAACAACATAAATAAAATTTAATAAAGCATAGGATAAAACAACATAAATACAATTTAATAAAGCATAGGATAAAACAACATAAATAAAATTTAGTAAAGCATAGGATAAAACAACATAAATACTATTTAATAAAGCATAGGATAAAACAACATAAATACAATTTAATAAAGCATAGGATAAAACAACATAAATACAATTTAATAAAGCATAGGATAAAACAACATAAATACAATTTAATAAAGCATAGGATAAAACAACATAAATACTTTTTAATAAAGCATAGGATAAAACAACATAAATACAATTTAATAAAGCATAGGATAAAACAACATAAATAAAATTTAATAAAGCATAGGATAAAACAACATAAATAAAATTTAATAAAGCATAGGATAAAACAACATAAATACAATTTAATAAAGCATAGGATAAAACAACATAAATACTTTTTAATAAAGCATAGGATAAAACAACATAAATACAATTTAATAAAGCATAGGAGAAAACAACATAAATAAAATTTAATAAAGCATAGGATAAAACAACATAAATAAAATTTAATAAAGCATAGGATAAAACAACATAAATACAATTTAATAAAGCATAGGTTAAAACAGCATAAATACAGTTTAATAAAGCATAGGATAAAACAACATAAATCAAATTTAATAAAGCATAGCATAAAACAACATAAATCAAATTTAATAAAGCATAGGATAAAACAACATAAATACTATTTAATAAAGCATAGGATAAAACAACATAAATACAATTTAATAAAGCATAGGATAAAACAACATAAATACAATTTAATAAAGCATAGGATAAAACAACATAAATACAATTTAATAAAGCATAGGATAAAACAAAATAAATTCAATTTAATAAAGCATAGGATAAAACAACATAAATAAAATTTAATAAAGCTTAGGTTAAAACAACATAAATACAATTTAATAAAGCATAGGATAAAACAACATAAATACAATTTAATAAAGCATAGGATAAAACTACATAAATACAATTTAATAAAGCATAGGATAAAACAACATAAATACAATTTAATAAAGCATAGGATAAAACTACATAAATACAATTTAATAAAGCATAGGATAAAACAACATAAATACAATTTAATAAAGCATAGGATAAAACAACATAAATACAATTTAATAAAGCATACATTAAAACAACATAAATACAATTAAATAAAGCATAGGATAAAACAATATAAATAAAATTTAATAAAGCATAGGATAAAACAACATAAATACAATTTAATAAAGCATAGGATAAAACAACATAAATACAATTTAATAAAGCATAGGATAAAACAACATAAATACAATTTAATAAAGCATAGGATAAAACAACATAAATACAATTTAATAAAGCATAGGATAAAACAACATAAATACAATTTAATAAAGCATAGGATAAAACAAAATAAATTCAATTTAATAAAGCATAGGATAAAACAACATAAATAAAATTTAATAAAGCTTAGGTTAAAACAACATAAATACAATTTAATAAAGCATAGGATAAAACAACATAAATACAATTTAATAAAGCATAGGATAAAACAACATAAATACTTTTTAATAAAGCATAGGATAAAACCACATAAATACAATTTAATAAAGCACAGGATAAAACAACATAAATACAATTTAATAAAGCATAGGATAAAACAACATAAATACAATTTAATAAAGCATAGGATAAAACAACATAAATACAATTTAATAAAGCATAGGATAAAACAACATAAATACTTTTTAATAAAGCATAGGATAAAACCACATAAATACAATTTAATAAAGCACAGGATAAAACAACATAAATACAATTTAATAAAGCATAGGATAAAACAACATAAATGCAATTTAATAAAGCATAGGATAAAACAACATAAATACAATTTAATAAAGCATAGGATAAAACAACATAAATACAATTTAATAAAGCATAGGATAAAACAACATAAATACTTTTTAATAAAGCATAGGATAAAACAACATAAATAAAATTTAATAAAGCATAGGATAAAACAACATAAATACAATTTAATAAAGCATAGGATAAAACAACATAAATACAATTTAGTAAAGCATAGGATAAAACAACATAAATACTATTTAATAAAGCATAGGATAAAACAACATAAATACAATTTAATAAAGCATAGGATAAAACAACATAAATACAATTTAGTAAAGCATAGGATAAAACAACATAAATACTATTTAATAAAGCATAGGATAAAACAACATAAATACAATTTAATAAAGCATAGGATAAAACAACATAAATACAATTTAATAAAGCATAGGATAAAACAACATAAATACTTTTTAATAAAGCATAGGATAAAACAACATAAATACAATTTAATAAAGCATAGGATAAAACAACATAAATAAAATTTAATAAAGCATAGGATAAAACAACATAAATAAAATTTAATAAAGCATAGGATAAAACAACATAAATACAATTTAATAAAGCATAGGTTAAAACAGCATAAATACAGTTTAATAAAGCATAGGATAAAACAACATAAATCAAATTTAATAAAGCATAGGATAAAACAGCATAAATACAGTTTAATAAAGCATAGGATAAAACAACATAAATACTATTTAATAAAGCATAGGATAAAATAACATAAATACAATTTAATAAAGCATAGGATAAAACAACATAAATACAATTTAATAAAGCATAGGATAAAACAACATAAATACAATTTAATAAAGCATAGGTTAAAACAGCATAAATACAGTTTAATAAAGCATAGGATAAAACAACATATATACAATTTAATAAAACATAGGATAAAACAACATAAATCAAATTTAATAAAGCATAGGATAAAACAACATAAATACTATTTAATAAAGCATAGGATAAAACAACATAAATAAAATTTAATAAAGCATAGGATAAAACAACATAAATACTTTTTAATAAAGCATAGGATAAAACCACATAAATACAATTTAATAAAGCACAGGATAAAACAACATAAATACAATTTAATAAAGCATAGGATAAAACAACATAAATACAATTTAATAAAGCATAGGATAAAACAACATAAATACAATTTAATAAAGCATAGGATAAAACAACATAAATACAATTTAATAAAGCATAGGATAAAACAACATAAATACTTTTTAATAAAGCATAGGATAAAACAACATAAATAAAATTTAATAAAGCATAGGATAAAACAACATAAATACAATTTAATAAAGCATAGGATAAAACAACATAAATACAATTTAGTAAAGCATAGGATAAAACAACATAAATACTATTTAATAAAGCATAGGATAAAACAACATAAATACAATTTAATAAAGCATAGGATAAAACAACATAAATACAATTTAGTAAAGCATAGGATAAAACAACATAAATACTATTTAATAAAGCATAGGATAAAACAACATAAATACAATTTAATAAAGCATAGGATAAAACAACATAAATACAATTTAATAAAGCATAGGATAAAACAACATAAATACTTTTTAATAAAGCATAGGATAAAACAACATAAATACAATTTAATAAAGCATAGGATAAAACAACATAAATAAAACTTAATAAAGCATAGGATAAAACAACATAAATAAAATTTAATAAAGCATAGGATAAAACAACATAAATACAATTTAATAAAGCATAGGTTAAAACAGCATAAATACAGTTTAATAAAGCATAGGATAAAACAACATAAATCAAATTTAATAAAGCATAGGATAAAACAGCATAAATACAGTTTAATAAAGCATAGGATAAAACAACATAAATACTATTTAATAAAGCATAGGATAAAATAACATAAATACAATTTAATAAAGCATAGGATAAAACAACATAAATACAATTTAATAAAGCATAGGATAAACAACATAAATACAATTTAATAAAGCATAGGTTAAAACAGCATAAATACAGTTTAATAAAGCATAGGATAAAACAACATATATACAATTTAATAAAACATAGGATAAAACAACATAAATCAAATTTAATAAAGCATAGGATAAAACAACATAAATACAATTTAATAAAGCATAGGATAAAACAACATAAATACAATTTAATAAAGCATAGGATAAAACAAAATAAATTAAATTTAATAAAGCATAGGATAAAACAACATAAATAAAATTTAATAAAGCTTAGGTTAAAACAACATAAATACTATTTAATAAAGCATAGGATAAAACAACATAAATACTATTTAATAAAGCATAGGATAAAACAACATAAATACAATTTAATAAAGCATAGGATAAAACAACATAAATACAATTTAATAAAGCATAGGATAAAACAACATAAATACAATTTAATAAAGCATAGGATAAAACAAAATAAATTCAATTTAATAAAGCATAGGATAAAACAACATAAATAAAATTTAATAAAGCTTAGGTTAAAACAACATAAATACAATTTAATAAAGCATAGGATAAAACAACATAAATACAATTTAATAAAGCATAGGATAAAACTACATAAATACAATTTAATAAAGCATAGGATAAAACTACATAAATACAATTTAATAAAGCATAGGATAAAACAACATAAATACAATTTAATAAAGCATAGGATAAAACAACATAAATACAATTTAATAAAGCATACATTAAAACAACATAAATACAATTAAATAAAGCATAGGATAAAACAATATAAATAAAATTTAATAAAGCATAGGATAAAACAACATAAATACAATTTAATAAAGCATAGGATAAAACAACATAAATACAATTTAATAAAGCATAGGATAAAACAACATAAATACAATTTAATAAAGCATAGGATAAAACAACATAAATACAATTTAATAAAGCATAGGATAAAACAACATAAATACAATTTAATAAAGCATAGGATAAAACAAAATAAATTCAATTTAATAAAGCATAGGATAAAACAACATAAATAAAATTTAATAAAGCTTAGGTTAAAACAACATAAATACAATTTAATAAAGCATAGGATAAAACAACATAAATACAATTTAATAAAGCATAGGATAAAACAACATAAATACTTTTTAATAAAGCATAGGATAAAACCACATAAATACAATTTAATAAAGCACAGGATAAAACAACATAAATACAATTTAATAAAGCATAGGATAAAACAACATAAATACAATTTAATAAAGCATAGGATAAAACAACATAAATACAATTTAATAAAGCATAGGATAAAACAACATAAATACTTTTTAATAAAGCATAGGATAAAACCACATAAATACAATTTAATAAAGCACAGGATAAAACAACATAAATACAATTTAATAAAGCATAGGATAAAACAACATAAATGCAATTTAATAAAGCATAGGATAAAACAACATAAATACAATTTAATAAAGCATAGGATAAAACAACATAAATACAATTTAATAAAGCATAGGATAAAACAACATAAATACTTTTTAATAAAGCATAGGATAAAACAACATAAATAAAATTTAATAAAGCATAGGATAAAACAACATAAATACAATTTAATAAAGCATAGGATAAAACAACATAAATACAATTTAGTAAAGCATAGGATAAAACAACATAAATACTATTTAATAAAGCATAGGATAAAACAACATAAATACAATTTAATAAAGCATAGGATAAAACAACATAAATACAATTTAGTAAAGCATAGGATAAAACAACATAAATACTATTTAATAAAGCATAGGATAAAACAACATAAATACAATTTAATAAAGCATAGGATAAAACAACATAAATACAATTTAATAAAGCATAGGATAAAACAACATAAATACTTTTTAATAAAGCATAGGATAAAACAACATAAATACAATTTAATAAAGCATAGGATAAAACAACATAAATAAAATTTAATAAAGCATAGGATAAAACAACATAAATAAAATTTAATAAAGCATAGGATAAAACAACATAAATACAATTTAATAAAGCATAGGTTAAAACAGCATAAATACAGTTTAATAAAGCATAGGATAAAACAACATAAATCAAATTTAATAAAGCATAGGATAAAACAGCATAAATACAGTTTAATAAAGCATAGGATAAAACAACATAAATACTATTTAATAAAGCATAGGATAAAATAACATAAATACAATTTAATAAAGCATAGGATAAAACAACATAAATACAATTTAATAAAGCATAGGATAAAACAACATAAATACAATTTAATAAAGCATAGGTTAAAACAGCATAAATACAGTTTAATAAAGCATAGGATAAAACAACATATATACAATTTAATAAAACATAGGATAAAACAACATAAATCAAATTTAATAAAGCATAGGATAAAACAACATAAATACTATTTAATAAAGCATAGGATAAAACAACATAAATAAAATTTAATAAAGCATAGGATAAAACAACATAAATACTTTTTAATAAAGCATAGGATAAAACCACATAAATACAATTTAATAAAGCACAGGATAAAACAACATAAATACAATTTAATAAAGCATAGGATAAAACAACATAAATACAATTTAATAAAGCATAGGATAAAACAACATAAATACAATTTAATAAAGCATAGGATAAAACAACATAAATACAATTTAATAAAGCATAGGATAAAACAACATAAATACTTTTTAATAAAGCATAGGATAAAACAACATAAATAAAATTTAATAAAGCATAGGATAAAACAACATAAATACAATTTAATAAAGCATAGGATAAAACAACATAAATACAATTTAGTAAAGCATAGGATAAAACAACATAAATACTATTTAATAAAGCATAGGATAAAACAACATAAATACAATTTAATAAAGCATAGGATAAAACAACATAAATACAATTTAGTAAAGCATAGGATAAAACAACATAAATACTATTTAATAAAGCATAGGATAAAACAACATAAATACAATTTAATAAAGCATAGGATAAAACAACATAAATACAATTTAATAAAGCATAGGATAAAACAACATAAATACTTTTTAATAAAGCATAGGATAAAACAACATAAATACAATTTAATAAAGCATAGGATAAAACAACATAAATAAAACTTAATAAAGCATAGGATAAAACAACATAAATAAAATTTAATAAAGCATAGGATAAAACAACATAAATACAATTTAATAAAGCATAGGTTAAAACAGCATAAATACAGTTTAATAAAGCATAGGATAAAACAACATAAATCAAATTTAATAAAGCATAGGATAAAACAGCATAAATACAGTTTAATAAAGCATAGGATAAAACAACATAAATACTATTTAATAAAGCATAGGATAAAATAACATAAATACAATTTAATAAAGCATAGGATAAAACAACATAAATACAATTTAATAAAGCATAGGATAAACAACATAAATACAATTTAATAAAGCATAGGTTAAAACAGCATAAATACAGTTTAATAAAGCATAGGATAAAACAACATATATACAATTTAATAAAACATAGGATAAAACAACATAAATCAAATTTAATAAAGCATAGGATAAAACAACATAAATACAATTTAATAAAGCATAGGATAAAACAACATAAATACAATTTAATAAAGCATAGGATAAAACAAAATAAATTAAATTTAATAAAGCATAGGATAAAACAACATAAATAAAATTTAATAAAGCTTAGGTTAAAACAACATAAATACTATTTAATAAAGCATAGGATAAAACAACATAAATACTATTTAATAAAGCATAGGATAAAACAACATAAATACAATTTAATAAAGCATAGGATAAAACAACATAAATACAATTTAATAAAGCATAGGATAAAACAACATAAATACAATTTAATAAAGCATAGGATAAAACAAAATAAATTCAATTTAATAAAGCATAGGATAAAACAACATAAATAAAATTTAATAAAGCTTAGGTTAAAACAACATAAATACAATTTAATAAAGCATAGGATAAAACAACATAAATACAATTTAATAAAGCATAGGATAAAACTACATAAATACAATTTAATAAAGCATAGGATAAAACAACATAAATACAATTTAATAAAGCATAGGATAAAACTACATAAATACAATTTAATAAAGCATAGGATAAAACAACATAAATACAATTTAATAAAGCATAGGATAAAACAACATAAATACAATTTAATAAAGCATACATTAAAACAACATAAATACAATTAAATAAAGCATAGGATAAAACAATATAAATAAAATTTAATAAAGCATAGGATAAAACAACATAAATACAATTTAATAAAGCATAGGATAAAACAACATAAATACAATTTAATAAAGCATAGGATAAAACAACATAAATACAATTTAATAAAGCATAGGATAAAACAACATAAATACAATTTAATAAAGCATAGGATAAAACAACATAAATACAATTTAATAAAGCATAGGATAAAACAAAATAAAATCAATTTAATAAAGCATAGGATAAAACAACATAAATAAAATTTAATAAAGCTTAGGTTAAAACAACATAAATACAATTTAATAAAGCATAGGATAAAACAACATAAATACAATTTAATAAAGCATAGGATAAAACAACATAAATACTTTTTAATAAAGCATAGGATAAAACCACATAAATACAATTTAATAAAGCACAGGATAAAACAACATAAATACAATTTAATAAAGCATAGGATAAAACAACATAAATACAATTTAATAAAGCATAGGATAAAACAACATAAATACAATTTAATAAAGCATAGGATAAAACAACATAAATACTTTTTAATAAAGCATAGGATAAAACCACATAAATACAATTTAATAAAGCACAGGATAAAACAACATAAATACAATTTAATAAAGCATAGGATAAAACAACATAAATGCAATTTAATAAAGCATAGGATAAAACAACATAAATACAATTTAATAAAGCATAGGATAAAACAACATAAATACAATTTAATAAAGCATAGGATAAAACAACATAAATACTTTTTAATAAAGCATAGGATAAAACAACATAAATAAAATTTAATAAAGCATAGGATAAAACAACATAAATACAATTTAATAAAGCATAGGATAAAACAACATAAATACAATTTAGTAAAGCATAGGATAAAACAACATAAATACTATTTAATAAAGCATAGGATAAAACAACATAAATACAATTTAATAAAGCATAGGATAAAACAACATAAATACAATTTAGTAAAGCATAGGATAAAACAACATAAATACTATTTAATAAAGCATAGGATAAAACAACATAAATACAATTTAATAAAGCATAGGATAAAACAACATAAATACAATTTAATAAAGCATAGGATAAAACAACATAAATACTTTTTAATAAAGCATAGGATAAAACAACATAAATACAATTTAATAAAGCATAGGATAAAACAACATAAATAAAATTTAATAAAGCATAGGATAAAACAACATAAATAAAATTTAATAAAGCATAGGATAAAACAACATAAATACAATTTAATAAAGCATAGGTTAAAACAGCATAAATACAGTTTAATAAAGCATAGGATAAAACAACATAAATCAAATTTAATAAAGCATAGGATAAAACAGCATAAATACAGTTTAATAAAGCATAGGATAAAACAACATAAATACTATTTAATAAAGCATAGGATAAAATAACATAAATACAATTTAATAAAGCATAGGATAAAACAACATAAATACAATTTAATAAAGCATAGGATAAAACAACATAAATACAATTTAATAAAGCATAGGTTAAAACAGCATAAATACAGTTTAATAAAGCATAGGATAAAACAACATATATACAATTTAATAAAACATAGGATAAAACAACATAAATCAAATTTAATAAAGCATAGGATAAAACAACATAAATACTATTTAATAAAGCATAGGATAAAACAACATAAATAAAATTTAATAAAGCATAGGATAAAACAACATAAATACTTTTTAATAAAGCATAGGATAAAACCACATAAATACAATTTAATAAAGCACAGGATAAAACAACATAAATACAATTTAATAAAGCATAGGATAAAACAACATAAATACAATTTAATAAAGCATAGGATAAAACAACATAAATACAATTTAATAAAGCATAGGATAAAACAACATAAATACAATTTAATAAAGCATAGGATAAAACAACATAAATACTTTTTAATAAAGCATAGGATAAAACAACATAAATAAAATTTAATAAAGCATAGGATAAAACAACATAAATACAATTTAATAAAGCATAGGATAAAACAACATAAATACAATTTAGTAAAGCATAGGATAAAACAACATAAATACTATTTAATAAAGCATAGGATAAAACAACATAAATACAATTTAATAAAGCATAGGATAAAACAACATAAATACAATTTAGTAAAGCATAGGATAAAACAACATAAATACTATTTAATAAAGCATAGGATAAAACAACATAAATACAATTTAATAAAGCATAGGATAAAACAACATAAATACAATTTAATAAAGCATAGGATAAAACAACATAAATACTTTTTAATAAAGCATAGGATAAAACAACATAAATACAATTTAATAAAGCATAGGATAAAACAACATAAATAAAATTTAATAAAGCATAGGATAAAACAACATAAATAAAATTTAATAAAGCATAGGATAAAACAACATAAATACAATTTAATAAAGCATAGGTTAAAACAGCATAAATACAGTTTAATAAAGCATAGGATAAAACAACATAAATCAAATTTAATAAAGCATAGGATAAAACAGCATAAATACAGTTTAATAAAGCATAGGATAAAACAACATAAATACTATTTAATAAAGCATAGGATAAAATAACATAAATACAATTTAATAAAGCATAGGATAAAACAACATAAATACAATTTAATAAAGCATAGGATAAACAACATAAATACAATTTAATAAAGCATAGGTTAAAACAGCATAAATACAGTTTAATAAAGCATAGGATAAAACAACATATATACAATTTAATAAAACATAGGATAAAACAACATAAATCAAATTTAATAAAGCATAGGATAAAACAACATAAATACAATTTAATAAAGCATAGGATAAAACAACATAAATACAATTTAATAAAGCATAGGATAAAACAAAATAAATTAAATTTAATAAAGCATAGGATAAAACAACATAAATAAAATTTAATAAAGCTTAGGTTAAAACAACATAAATACAATTTAATAAAGCATAGGATAAAACAACATAAATACAATTTAATAAAGCATAGGATAAAACAACATAAATACTTTTTAATAAAGCATAGGATAAAACCACATAATTACAATTTAATAAAGCACAGGATAAAACAACATAAATACAATTTAATAAAGCATAGGATAAAACAACATAAATACAATTTAATAAAGCATAGGATAAAACAACATAAATTCAATTTAATAAAGCATAGGATAAAACAACATAAATACAATTTAATAAAGCATACATTAAAACAACATAAATACAATTAAATAAAGCATAGGATAAAACAATATAAATACAATTTAATAAAGCATAGGTTAAAACAACATAAATACAATTTAATAAAGCATAGGATAAAACAACATAAATACAATTTAAGAAAGCATAGGTTAAAACAACATAAATACAATTTAATAAAGCATAGGATAAAACAACATAAATACAATTTAATAAAGCATAGGCTAAAACTACATAAATACAATTTAATAAAGCATAGGATAAAACAAATTAAATACAATTTAATAAAGCATAGGATAAAACAACATAAATTCAATTTAATAAAGCATAGGATAAAATAACATAAATACAATTTAATAAAGCATAGGATAAAACAACATAAATACAATTTAATAAAGCATACATTAAAACAACATAAATACAATTAAATAAAGCATAGGATAAAACAATATAAATACAATTTAATAAAGCATAGGTTAAAACAACATAAATACAATTTAATAAAGCATAGGATAAAACAACATAAATACAATTTAAGAAAGCATAGGTTAAAACAACATAAATACAATTTAATAAAGCATAGGATAAAACAACATAAATACAATTTAATAAAGCATAGGATAAAACAACATAAATACAATTTAATAAAGCATAGGCTAAAACTACATAAATACAATTTAATAAAGCATAGGATAAAACAACATAAATTCAATTTAATAAAGCATAGGATAAAATAACATAAATACAATTTAATAAAGCATAGGATAAAACAACATAAATACAATTTAATAAAGCATCAGATAAAACAACATGAATACAATTTAATAAAGCATAGGTTAAAACAACATAAATACAATTTAATAAAGCATAAGATAAAACAACATAAATACAATTTAATAAAGCATAGGATAAAACAACATAAATACAATTTAATAAAGCATAGGTTAAAACAGCATAAATACAGTTTAATAAAGCATAGGATAAAACAACATAAATACAATTTAATAAAGCATAGGATAAAACAACATAAATAAAATTTAATAAAGCATAGGATAAAACAACATAAATACAATTTAATAAACATAGGTTAAAACAGCATAAATACAGTTTAATAAAGCATAGGATAAAACAACATAAATCAAATTTAATAAAGCATAGGATAAAACAACATAAATCAAATTTAATAAAGCATAGGATAAAACAACATAAATACTATTTAATAAAGCATAGGATAAAACAACATAAATACAATTTAATAAAGCATAGGATAAAACAACATAAATACAATTTAATAAAGCATAGGATAAAACAACATAAATACAATTTAATAAAGCATAGGATAAAACAAAATAAATTAAATTTAATAAAGCATAGGATAAAACAACATAAATAAAATTTAATAAAGCTTAGGTTAAAACAACATAAATACAATTTAATAAAGCATAGGATAAAACAACATAAATACAATTTAATAAAGCATAGGATAAAACAACATAAATACTTTTTAATAAAGCATAGGATAAAACCACATAATTACAATTTAATAAAGCACAGGATAAAACAACATAAATACAATTTAATAAAGCATAGGATAAAACAACATAAATACAATTTAATAAAGCATAGGATAAAACAACATAAATTCAATTTAATAAAGCATAGGATAAAACAACATAAATACAATTTAATAAAGCATACATTAAAACAACATAAATACAATTAAATAAAGCATAGGATAAAACAATATAAATACAATTTAATAAAGCATAGGATAAAATAACATAAATACAATTTAATAAAGCATCAGATAAAACAACATGAATACAATTTAATAAAGCATAGGTTAAAACAACATAAATACAATTTAATAAAGCATAGGATAAAACAACATAAATACAATTTAATAAAGCATAGGATAAAACAACATAAATACAATTTAATAAAGCATAGGTTAAAACAGCATAAATACAGTTTAATAAAGCATAGGATAAAACAACATAAATACAATTTAATAAAGCATAGGATAAAACAACATAAATCAAATTTAATAAAGCATAGGATAAAACAACATAAATACTATTTAATAAAGCATAGGATAAAACAACATAAATAAAATTTAATAAAGCATAAGATAAAACAACATAAATAAAATTTAATAAAGCATAGGATAAAACAACATAAATACAATTTAATAAAGCATACATTAAAACAACATAAATACAATTAAATAAAGCATAGGATAAAACAATATAAATACAATTTAATAAAGCATAGGATAAAATAACATAAATACAATTTAATAAAGCATCAGATAAAACAACATGAATACAATTTAATAAAGCATAGGTTAAAACAACATAAATACAATTTAATAAAGCATAGGATAAAACAACATAAATACAATTTAATAAAGCATAGGATAAAACAACATAAATACAATTTAATAAAGCATAGGTTAAAACAGCATAAATACAGTTTAATAAAGCATAGGATAAAACAACATAAATACAATTTAATAAAGCATAGGATAAAACAACATAAATCAAATTTAATAAAGCATAGGATAAAACAACATAAATACTATTTAATAAAGCATAGGATAAAACAACATAAATAAAATTTAATAAAGCATAAGATAAAACAACATAAATAAAATTTAATAAAGCATAGGATAAAACAACATAAATAAAATTTAATAAAGCATAGGATAAAACAACATAAATACAATTTAATAAAGCATAGGTTAAAACAGCATAAATACAGTTTAATAAAGCATAGGATAAAACAACATAAATACAATTTAATAAATCATAGGATAAAACAACATAAATCAAATTTAATAAAGCATAGGATAAAACAACATAAATACTATTTAATAAAGCATAGGATAAAACAACATAAATACAATTTAATAAAGCATAGGATAAAACAACATAAATACAATTTAATAAAGCATAGGATAAAACAACATAAATACAATTTAATAAAGCATAGGATAAAACAACATAAATACAATTTAATAAAGCATAGGTTAAAACAGCATAAATACAGTTTAATAAAGCATAGGATAAAACAACATAAATACAATTTAATAAAGCATAGGATAAAACAACATAAATACAATTTAATAAAGCATAGGATAAAACAACATAAATACTTTTTAATAAAGCATAGGATAAAACAACATAAATAAAATTTAATAAAGCATAGGTTAAAACAGCATAAATACAGTTTAATAAAGCATAGGATAAAACAACATAAATACAATTTAATAAAGCATAGGATAAAACAATATAAATACAATTTAATAAAGCATAGGATAAAACAACATAAATACTTTTTAATAAAGCATAGGATAAAACAACATAAATAAAATTTAATAAAGCATAGGATAAAACAACATAAATAAAATTTAATAAAGCATAGGATAAAACAACATAAATACAATTTAATAAAGCATAGGATAAAACAACATAAATACAATTTAATAAAGCATAGGTTAAAACAGCATAAATACAGTTTAATAAAGCATAGGATAAAACAACATAAATACAATTTAATAAATCATAGGATAAAACAACATAAATCAAATTTAATAAAGCATAGGATAAAACAACATAAATACTATTTAATAAAGCATAGGATAAAACAACATAAATACAATTTAATAAAGCATAGGATAAAACAACATAAATACTATTTAATAAAGCATAGGATAAAACTACATAAATACAATTTAATAAAGCATAGGATAAAACAACATAAATACAATTTAATAAAGCATAGGATAAAACTACATAAATACAATTTAATAAAGCATAGGATAAAACAACATAAATACAATTTAATAAAGCATAGGATAAAACAACATAAATACAATTTAATAAAGCATACATTAAAACAACATAAATACAATTAAATAAAGCATAGGATAAAACAATATAAATAAAATTTAATAAAGCATAGGATAAAACAACATAAATACAATTTAATAAAGCATAGGATAAAACAACATAAATACAATTTAATAAAGCATAGGATAAAACAACATAAATACAATTTAATAAAGCATAGGATAAAACAACATAAATACAATTTAATAAAGCATAGGATAAAACAACATAAATACAATTTAATAAAGCATAGGATAAAACAAAATAAATTCAATTTAATAAAGCATAGGATAAAACAACATAAATAAAATTTAATAAAGCTTAGGTTAAAACAACATAAATACAATTTAATAAAGCATAGGATAAAACAACATAAATACAATTTAATAAAGCATAGGATAAAACAACATAAATACTTTTTAATAAAGCATAGGATAAAACCACATAAATACAATTTAATAAAGCACAGGATAAAACAACATAAATACAATTTAATAAAGCATAGGATAAAACAACATAAATACAATTTAATAAAGCATAGGATAAAACAACATAAATAAAATTTAATAAAGCATAGGATAAAACAACATAAATACAATTTAATAAAGCATAGGTTAAAACAGCATAAATACAGTTTAATAAAGCATAGGATAAAACAACATAAATCAAATTTAATAAAGCATAGGATAAAACAGCATAAATACAGTTTAATAAAGCATAGGATAAAACAACATAAATACTATTTAATAAAGCATAGGATAAAATAACATAAATACAATTTAATAAAGCATAGGATAAAACAACATAAATACAATTTAATAAAGCATAGGATAAACAACATAAATACAATTTAATAAAGCATAGGTTAAAACAGCATAAATACAGTTTAATAAAGCATAGGATAAAACAACATATATACAATTTAATAAAACATAGGATAAAACAACATAAATCAAATTTAATAAAGCATAGGATAAAACAACATAAATACAATTTAATAAAGCATAGGATAAAACAACATAAATACAATTTAATAAAGCATAGGATAAAACAAAATAAATTAAATTTAATAAAGCATAGGATAAAACAACATAAATAAAATTTAATAAAGCTTAGGTTAAAACAACATAAATACAATTTAATAAAGCATAGGATAAAACAACATAAATACAATTTAATAAAGCATAGGATAAAACAACATAAATACTTTTTAATAAAGCATAGGATAAAACCACATAATTACAATTTAATAAAGCACAGGATAAAACAACATAAATACAATTTAATAAAGCATAGGATAAAACAACATAAATACAATTTAATAAAGCATAGGATAAAACAACATAAATTCAATTTAATAAAGCATAGGATAAAACAACATAAATACAATTTAATAAAGCATACATTAAAACAACATAAATACAATTAAATAAAGCATAGGATAAAACAATATAAATACAATTTAATAAAGCATAGGTTAAAACAACATAAATACAATTTAATAAAGCATAGGATAAAACAACATAAATACAATTTAAGAAAGCATAGGTTAAAACAACATAAATACAATTTAATAAAGCATAGGATAAAACAACATAAATACAATTTAATAAAGCATAGGCTAAAACTACATAAATACAATTTAATAAAGCATAGGATAAAACAAATTAAATACAATTTAATAAAGCATAGGATAAAACAACATAAATTCAATTTAATAAAGCATAGGATAAAATAACATAAATACAATTTAATAAAGCATAGGATAAAACAACATAAATACAATTTAATAAAGCATACATTAAAACAACATAAATACAATTAAATAAAGCATAGGATAAAACAATATAAATACAATTTAATAAAGCATAGGTTAAAACAACATAAATACAATTTAATAAAGCATAGGATAAAACAACATAAATACAATTTAAGAAAGCATAGGTTAAAACAACATAAATACAATTTAATAAAGCATAGGATAAAACAACATAAATACAATTTAATAAAGCATAGGATAAAACAACATAAATACAATTTAATAAAGCATAGGCTAAAACTACATAAATACAATTTAATAAAGCATAGGATAAAACAACATAAATTCAATTTAATAAAGCATAGGATAAAATAACATAAATACAATTTAATAAAGCATAGGATAAAACAACATAAATACAATTTAATAAAGCATCAGATAAAACAACATGAATACAATTTAATAAAGCATAGGTTAAAACAACATAAATACAATTTAATAAAGCATAAGATAAAACAACATAAATACAATTTAATAAAGCATAGGATAAAACAACATAAATACAATTTAATAAAGCATAGGTTAAAACAGCATAAATACAGTTTAATAAAGCATAGGATAAAACAACATAAATACAATTTAATAAAGCATAGGATAAAACAACATAAATAAAATTTAATAAAGCATAGGATAAAACAACATAAATACAATTTAATAAACATAGGTTAAAACAGCATAAATACAGTTTAATAAAGCATAGGATAAAACAACATAAATCAAATTTAATAAAGCATAGGATAAAACAACATAAATCAAATTTAATAAAGCATAGGATAAAACAACATAAATACTATTTAATAAAGCATAGGATAAAACAACATAAATACAATTTAATAAAGCATAGGATAAAACAACATAAATACAATTTAATAAAGCATAGGATAAAACAACATAAATACAATTTAATAAAGCATAGGATAAAACAAAATAAATTAAATTTAATAAAGCATAGGATAAAACAACATAAATAAAATTTAATAAAGCTTAGGTTAAAACAACATAAATACAATTTAATAAAGCATAGGATAAAACAACATAAATACAATTTAATAAAGCATAGGATAAAACAACATAAATACTTTTTAATAAAGCATAGGATAAAACCACATAATTACAATTTAATAAAGCACAGGATAAAACAACATAAATACAATTTAATAAAGCATAGGATAAAACAACATAAATACAATTTAATAAAGCATAGGATAAAACAACATAAATTCAATTTAATAAAGCATAGGATAAAACAACATAAATACAATTTAATAAAGCATACATTAAAACAACATAAATACAATTAAATAAAGCATAGGATAAAACAATATAAATACAATTTAATAAAGCATAGGATAAAATAACATAAATACAATTTAATAAAGCATCAGATAAAACAACATGAATACAATTTAATAAAGCATAGGTTAAAACAACATAAATACAATTTAATAAAGCATAGGATAAAACAACATAAATACAATTTAATAAAGCATAGGATAAAACAACATAAATACAATTTAATAAAGCATAGGTTAAAACAGCATAAATACAGTTTAATAAAGCATAGGATAAAACAACATAAATACAATTTAATAAAGCATAGGATAAAACAACATAAATCAAATTTAATAAAGCATAGGATAAAACAACATAAATACTATTTAATAAAGCATAGGATAAAACAACATAAATAAAATTTAATAAAGCATAAGATAAAACAACATAAATAAAATTTAATAAAGCATAGGATAAAACAACATAAATACAATTTAATAAAGCATACATTAAAACAACATAAATACAATTAAATAAAGCATAGGATAAAACAATATAAATACAATTTAATAAAGCATAGGATAAAATAACATAAATACAATTTAATAAAGCATCAGATAAAACAACATGAATACAATTTAATAAAGCATAGGTTAAAACAACATAAATACAATTTAATAAAGCATAGGATAAAACAACATAAATACAATTTAATAAAGCATAGGATAAAACAACATAAATACAATTTAATAAAGCATAGGTTAAAACAGCATAAATACAGTTTAATAAAGCATAGGATAAAACAACATAAATACAATTTAATAAAGCATAGGATAAAACAACATAAATCAAATTTAATAAAGCATAGGATAAAACAACATAAATACTATTTAATAAAGCATAGGATAAAACAACATAAATAAAATTTAATAAAGCATAAGATAAAACAACATAAATAAAATTTAATAAAGCATAGGATAAAACAACATAAATAAAATTTAATAAAGCATAGGATAAAACAACATAAATACAATTTAATAAAGCATAGGTTAAAACAGCATAAATACAGTTTAATAAAGCATAGGATAAAACAACATAAATACAATTTAATAAATCATAGGATAAAACAACATAAATCAAATTTAATAAAGCATAGGATAAAACAACATAAATACTATTTAATAAAGCATAGGATAAAACAACATAAATACAATTTAATAAAGCATAGGATAAAACAACATAAATACAATTTAATAAAGCATAGGATAAAACAACATAAATACAATTTAATAAAGCATAGGATAAAACAACATAAATACAATTTAATAAAGCATAGGTTAAAACAGCATAAATACAGTTTAATAAAGCATAGGATAAAACAACATAAATACAATTTAATAAAGCATAGGATAAAACAACATAAATACAATTTAATAAAGCATAGGATAAAACAACATAAATACTTTTTAATAAAGCATAGGATAAAACAACATAAATAAAATTTAATAAAGCATAGGTTAAAACAGCATAAATACAGTTTAATAAAGCATAGGATAAAACAACATAAATACAATTTAATAAAGCATAGGATAAAACAATATAAATACAATTTAATAAAGCATAGGATAAAACAACATAAATACTTTTTAATAAAGCATAGGATAAAACAACATAAATAAAATTTAATAAAGCATAGGATAAAACAACATAAATAAAATTTAATAAAGCATAGGATAAAACAACATAAATACAATTTAATAAAGCATAGGATAAAACAACATAAATACAATTTAATAAAGCATAGGTTAAAACAGCATAAATACAGTTTAATAAAGCATAGGATAAAACAACATAAATACAATTTAATAAATCATAGGATAAAACAACATAAATCAAATTTAATAAAGCATAGGATAAAACAACATAAATACTATTTAATAAAGCATAGGATAAAACAACATAAATACAATTTAATAAAGCATAGGATAAAACAACATAAATACTATTTAATAAAGCATAGGATAAAACTACATAAATACAATTTAATAAAGCATAGGATAAAACAACATAAATACAATTTAATAAAGCATAGGATAAAACTACATAAATACAATTTAATAAAGCATAGGATAAAACAACATAAATACAATTTAATAAAGCATAGGATAAAACAACATAAATACAATTTAATAAAGCATACATTAAAACAACATAAATACAATTAAATAAAGCATAGGATAAAACAATATAAATAAAATTTAATAAAGCATAGGATAAAACAACATAAATACAATTTAATAAAGCATAGGATAAAACAACATAAATACAATTTAATAAAGCATAGGATAAAACAACATAAATACAATTTAATAAAGCATAGGATAAAACAACATAAATACAATTTAATAAAGCATAGGATAAAACAACATAAATACAATTTAATAAAGCATAGGATAAAACAAAATAAATTCAATTTAATAAAGCATAGGATAAAACAACATAAATAAAATTTAATAAAGCTTAGGTTAAAACAACATAAATACAATTTAATAAAGCATAGGATAAAACAACATAAATACAATTTAATAAAGCATAGGATAAAACAACATAAATACTTTTTAATAAAGCATAGGATAAAACCACATAAATACAATTTAATAAAGCACAGGATAAAACAACATAAATACAATTTAATAAAGCATAGGATAAAACAACATAAATACAATTTAATAAAGCATAGGATAAAACAACATAAATACAATTTAATAAAGCATAGGATAAAACAACATAAATACTTTTTGATAAAGCATAGGATAAAACCACATAAATACAATTTAATAAAGCACAGGATAAAACAACATAAATACAATTTAATAAAGCATAGGATAAAACAACATAAATGCAATTTAATAAAGCATAGGATAAAACAACATAAATACAATTTAATAAAGCATAGGATAAAACAACATAAATACAATTTAATAAAGCATAGGATAAAACAACATAAATACTTTTTAATAAAGCATAGGATAAAACAACATAAATAAAATTTAATAAAGCATAGGATAAAACAACATAAATACAATTTAATAAAGCATAGGATAAAACAACATAAATACAATTTAGTAAAGCATAGGATAAAACAACATAAATACTATTTAATAAAGCATAGGATAAAACAACATAAATACAATTTAATAAAGCATAGGATAAAACAACATAAATACAATTTAGTAAAGCATAGGATAAAACAACATAAATACTATTTAATAAAGCATAGGATAAAACAACATAAATACAATTTAATAAAGCATAGGATAAAACAACATAAATACAATTTAGTAAAGCATAGGATAAAACAACATAAATACTATTTAATAAAGCATAGGATAAAACAACATAAATACAATTTAATAAAGCATAGGATAAAACAACATAAATACAAATTAATAAAGCATAGGATAAAACAACATAAATACTTTTTAATAAAGCATAGGATAAAACAACATAAATACAATTTAATAAAGCATAGGATAAAACAACATAAATAAAATTTAATAAAGCATAGGATAAAACAACATAAATAAAATTTAATAAAGCATAGGATAAAACAACATAAATACAATTTAATAAAGCATAGGTTAAAACAGCATAAATACAGTTTAATAAAGCATAGGATAAAACAACATAAATCAAATTTAATAAAGCATAGGATAAAACAGCATAAATACAGTTTAATAAAGCATAGGATAAAACAACATAAATACTATTTAATAAAGCATAGGATAAAATAACATAAATACAATTTAATAAAGCATAGGATAAAACAACATAAATACAATTTAATAAAGCATAGGATAAAACAACATAAATACAATTTAATAAAGCATAGGTTAAAACAGCATAAATACAGTTTAATAAAGCATAGGATAAAACAACATATATACAATTTAATAAAACATAGGATAAAACAACATAAATCAAATTTAATAAAGCATAGGATAAAACAACTTAAATACTATTTAATAAAGCATAGGATAAAACAACATAAATAAAATTTAATAAAGCATAGGATAAAACAACATAAATACTTTTTAATAAAGCATAGGATAAAACCACATAAATACAATTTAATAAAGCACAGGATAAAACAACATAAATACAATTTAATAAAGCATAGGATAAAACAACATAAATACAATTTAATAAAGCATAGGATAAAACAACATAAATACAATTTAATAAAGCATAGGATAAAACAACATAAATACAATTTAATAAAGCATAGGATAAAACAACATAAATACTTTTTAATAAAGCATAGGATAAAAACAACATAAATAAAATTTAATAAAGCATAGGATAAAACAACATAAATACAATTTAATAAAGCATAGGATAAAACAACATAAATACAATTTAGTAAAGCATAGGATAAAACAACATAAATACTATTTAATAAAGCATAGGATAAAACAACATAAATACAATTTAATAAAGCATAGGATAAAACAACATAAATACAATTTAGTAAAGCATAGGATAAAACAACATAAATACTATTTAATAAAGCATAGGATAAAACAACATAAATACAATTTAATAAAGCATAGGATAAAACAACATAAATACAATTTAATAAAGCATAGGATAAAACAACATAAATACTTTTTAATAAAGCATAGGATAAAACAACATAAATACAATTTAATAAAGCATAGGATAAAACAACATAAATAAAATTTAATAAAGCATAGGATAAAACAACATAAATAAAATTTAATAAAGCATAGGATAAAACAACATAAATACAATTTAATAAAGCATAGGTTAAAACAGCATAAATACAGTTTAATAAAGCATAGGATAAAACAACATAAATCAAATTTAATAAAGCATAGGATAAAACAGCATAAATACAGTTTAATAAAGCATAGGATAAAACAACATAAATACTATTTAATAAAGCATAGGATAAAATAACATAAATACAATTTAATAAAGCATAGGATGAAACAACATAAATACAATTTAATAAAGCATAGGATAAACAACATAAATACAATTTAATAAAGCATAGGTTAAAACAGCATAAATACAGTTTAATAAAGCATAGGATAAAACAACATATATACAATTTAATAAAACATAGGATAAAACAACATAAATCAAATTTAATAAAGCATAGGATAAAACAACATAAATACAATTTAATAAAGCATAGGATAAAACAACATAAATACAATTTAATAAAGCATAGGATAAAACAAAATAAATTAAATTTAATAAAGCATAGGATAAAACAACATAAATAAAATTTAATAAAGCTTAGGTTAAAACAACATAAATACAATTTAATAAAGCATAGGATAAAACAACATAAATACAATTTAATAAAGCATAGGATAAAACAACATAAATACTTTTTAATAAAGCATAGGATAAAACCACATAATTACAATTTAATAAAGCACAGGATAAAACAACATAAATACAATTTAATAAAGCATAGGATAAAACAACATAAATACAATTTAATAAAGCATAGGATAAAACAACATAAATTCAATTTAATAAAGCATAGGATAAAACAACATAAATACAATTTAATAAAGCATACATTAAAACAACATAAATACAATTAAATAAAGCATAGGATAAAACAATATAAATACAATTTAATAAAGCATAGGTTAAAACAACATAAATACAATTTAATAAAGCATAGGATAAAACAACATAAATACAATTTAAGAAAGCATAGGTTAAAACAACATAAATACAATTTAATAAAGCATAGGATAAAACAACATAAATACAATTTAATAAAGCATAGGCTAAAACTACATAAATACAATTTAATAAAGCATAGGATAAAACAAATTAAATACAATTTAATAAAGCATAGGATAAAACAACATAAATTCAATTTAATAAAGCATAGGATAAAATAACATAAATACAATTTAATAAAGCATAGGATAAAACAACATAAATACAATTTAATAAAGCATACATTAAAACAACATAAATACAATTAAATAAAGCATAGGATAAAACAATATAAATACAATTTAATAAAGCATAGGTTAAAACAACATAAATACAATTTAATAAAGCATAGGATAAAACAACATAAATACAATTTAAGAAAGCATAGGTTAAAACAACATAAATACAATTTAATAAAGCATAGGATAAAACAACATAAATACAATTTAATAAAGCATAGGATAAAACAACATAAATACAATTTAATAAAGCATAGGCTAAAACTACATAAATACAATTTAATAAAGCATAGGATAAAACAACATAAATTCAATTTAATAAAGCATAGGATAAAATAACATAAATACAATTTAATAAAGCATAGGATAAAACAACATAAATACAATTTAATAAAGCATCAGATAAAACAACATGAATACAATTTAATAAAGCATAGGTTAAAACAACATAAATACAATTTAATAAAGCATAAGATAAAACAACATAAATACAATTTAATAAAGCATAGGATAAAACAACATAAATACAATTTAATAAAGCATAGGTTAAAACAGCATAAATACAGTTTAATAAAGCATAGGATAAAACAACATAAATACAATTTAATAAAGCATAGGATAAAACAACATAAATAAAATTTAATAAAGCATAGGATAAAACAACATAAATACAATTTAATAAACATAGGTTAAAACAGCATAAATACAGTTTAATAAAGCATAGGATAAAACAACATAAATCAAATTTAATAAAGCATAGGATAAAACAACATAAATCAAATTTAATAAAGCATAGGATAAAACAACATAAATACTATTTAATAAAGCATAGGATAAAACAACATAAATACAATTTAATAAAGCATAGGATAAAACAACATAAATACAATTTAATAAAGCATAGGATAAAACAACATAAATACAATTTAATAAAGCATAGGATAAAACAAAATAAATTAAATTTAATAAAGCATAGGATAAAACAACATAAATAAAATTTAATAAAGCTTAGGTTAAAACAACATAAATACAATTTAATAAAGCATAGGATAAAACAACATAAATACAATTTAATAAAGCATAGGATAAAACAACATAAATACTTTTTAATAAAGCATAGGATAAAACCACATAATTACAATTTAATAAAGCACAGGATAAAACAACATAAATACAATTTAATAAAGCATAGGATAAAACAACATAAATACAATTTAATAAAGCATAGGATAAAACAACATAAATTCAATTTAATAAAGCATAGGATAAAACAACATAAATACAATTTAATAAAGCATACATTAAAACAACATAAATACAATTAAATAAAGCATAGGATAAAACAATATAAATACAATTTAATAAAGCATAGGATAAAATAACATAAATACAATTTAATAAAGCATCAGATAAAACAACATGAATACAATTTAATAAAGCATAGGTTAAAACAACATAAATACAATTTAATAAAGCATAGGATAAAACAACATAAATACAATTTAATAAAGCATAGGATAAAACAACATAAATACAATTTAATAAAGCATAGGTTAAAACAGCATAAATACAGTTTAATAAAGCATAGGATAAAACAACATAAATACAATTTAATAAAGCATAGGATAAAACAACATAAATCAAATTTAATAAAGCATAGGATAAAACAACATAAATACTATTTAATAAAGCATAGGATAAAACAACATAAATAAAATTTAATAAAGCATAAGATAAAACAACATAAATAAAATTTAATAAAGCATAGGATAAAACAACATAAATACAATTTAATAAAGCATACATTAAAACAACATAAATACAATTAAATAAAGCATAGGATAAAACAATATAAATACAATTTAATAAAGCATAGGATAAAATAACATAAATACAATTTAATAAAGCATCAGATAAAACAACATGAATACAATTTAATAAAGCATAGGTTAAAACAACATAAATACAATTTAATAAAGCATAGGATAAAACAACATAAATACAATTTAATAAAGCATAGGATAAAACAACATAAATACAATTTAATAAAGCATAGGTTAAAACAGCATAAATACAGTTTAATAAAGCATAGGATAAAACAACATAAATACAATTTAATAAAGCATAGGATAAAACAACATAAATCAAATTTAATAAAGCATAGGATAAAACAACATAAATACTATTTAATAAAGCATAGGATAAAACAACATAAATAAAATTTAATAAAGCATAAGATAAAACAACATAAATAAAATTTAATAAAGCATAGGATAAAACAACATAAATAAAATTTAATAAAGCATAGGATAAAACAACATAAATACAATTTAATAAAGCATAGGTTAAAACAGCATAAATACAGTTTAATAAAGCATAGGATAAAACAACATAAATACAATTTAATAAATCATAGGATAAAACAACATAAATCAAATTTAATAAAGCATAGGATAAAACAACATAAATACTATTTAATAAAGCATAGGATAAAACAACATAAATACAATTTAATAAAGCATAGGATAAAACAACATAAATACAATTTAATAAAGCATAGGATAAAACAACATAAATACAATTTAATAAAGCATAGGATAAAACAACATAAATACAATTTAATAAAGCATAGGTTAAAACAGCATAAATACAGTTTAATAAAGCATAGGATAAAACAACATAAATACAATTTAATAAAGCATAGGATAAAACAACATAAATACAATTTAATAAAGCATAGGATAAAACAACATAAATACTTTTTAATAAAGCATAGGATAAAACAACATAAATAAAATTTAATAAAGCATAGGTTAAAACAGCATAAATACAGTTTAATAAAGCATAGGATAAAACAACATAAATCAAATTTAATAAAGCATAGGATAAAACAACATAAATCAAATTTAATAAAGCATAGGATAAAACAACATAAATACTTTTTAATAAAGCATAGGATAAAACAACATAAATAAAATTTAATAAAGCATAGGATAAAACAACATAAATAAAATTTAATAAAGCATAGGATAAAACAACATAAATACAATTTAATAAAGCATAGGATAAAACAACATAAATACAATTTAATAAAGCATAGGTTAAAACAGCATAAATACAGTTTAATAAAGCATAGGATAAAACAACATAAATACAATTTAATAAATCATAGGATAAAACAACATAAATCAAATTTAATAAAGCATAGGATAAAACAACATAAATACTATTTAATAAAGCATAGGATAAAACAACATAAATACAATTTAATAAAGCATAGGATAAAACAACATAAATACTATTTAATAAAGCATCGGATAAAACAACATAAATACAATTTAATAAAGCATAGGATAAAACAACATAAATACAATTTAATAAAGCATAGGATAAAACAACATAAATACATTTTAATAAAGCATAGGATAAAACAACATAAATACTTTTTAATAAAGCATAGGATAAAACAACATAAATACAATTTAATAAAGCATAGGATAAAACAACATAAATACTTTTTAATAAAGCATAGGATAAAACAACATAAATAAAATTTAATAAAGCATAGGATAAAACAACATAAATACAATTTAATAAACATAGGTTAAAACAGCATAAATACAATTTAATAAAGCATAGGATAAAACAACATATATACAATTTAATAAAGCATAGGATAAAACAACATAAATACTTTTTAATAAAGCATAGGATAAAACCACATAATTACAATTTAATAAAGCACAGGATAAAACAACATAAATACAATTTAATAAAGCATAGGATAAAACAACATAAATACAATTTAATAAAGCATAGGATAGAACAACATAAATTCAATTTAATAAAGCATAGGATAAAACAACATAAATACAATTTAATAAAGCATACATTAAAACAACATAAATACAATTAAATAAAGCATAGGATAAAACAACATAAATACAATTTAATAAAGCATAGGATAAAACAACATAAATACAATTTAATAAAGCATAGGCTAAAACTACATAAATACAATTTAATAAAGCATAGGATAAAACAAATTAAATACAATTTAATAAAGCATAGGATAAAACAACATAAATTCAATTTAATAAAGCATAGGATAAAATAACATAAATACAATTTAATAAAGCATAGGATAAAACAACATAAATACAATTTAATAAAGCATCAGATAAAACAACATGAATACAATTTAATAAAGCATAGGTTAAAACAACATAAATACAATTTAATAAAGCATAGGATAAAACAACATAAATACAATTTAATAAAGCATAGGATAAAACAACATAAATACAATTTAATAAAGCATAGGTTAAAACAGCATAAATACAGTTTAATAAAGCATAGGATAAAACAACATAAATACAATTTAATAAAGCATAGGATAAAACAACATAAATCAAATTTAATAAAGCATAGGATAAAACAACATAAATACTATTTAATAAAGCATAGGATAAAACAACATAAATAAAATTTAATAAAGCATAGGATAAAACAACATAAATAAAATTTAATAAAGCATAGGATAAAACAACATAAATACTATTTAATAAAGCATAGGATAAAACAACATAAATACAATTTAATAAAGCATAGGATAAAACAACATAAATACAATTTAATAAAGCATAGGATAAAACAACATAAATACAATTTAATAAAGCATAGGATAAAACAAAATAAATTAAATTTAATAAAGCATAGGATAAAACAACATAAATAAAATTTAATAAAGCTTAGGTTAAAACAACATAAATACAATTTAATAAAGCATAGGATAAAACAACATAAATACAATTTAATAAAGCATAGGATAAAACAACATAAATACTTTTTAATAAAGCATAGGATAAAACCACATAATTACAATTTAATAAAGCACAGGATAAAACAACATAAATACAATTTAATAAAGCATAGGATAAAACAACATAAATACAATTTAATAAAGCATAGGATAAAACAACATAAATTCAATTTAATAAAGCATAGGATAAAACAACATAAATACAATTTAATAAAGCATACATTAAAACAACATAAATACAATTAAATAAAGCATAGGATAAAACAATATAAATACAATTTAATAAAGCATAGGATAAAATAACATAAATACAATTTAATAAAGCATCAGATAAAACAACATGAATACAATTTAATAAAGCATAGGTTAAAACAACATAAATACAATTTAATAAAGCATAGGATAAAACAACATAAATACAATTTAATAAAGCATAGGATAAAACAACATAAATACAATTTAATAAAGCATAGGTTAAAACAGCATAAATACAGTTTAATAAAGCATAGGATAAAACAACATAAATACAATTTAATAAAGCATAGGATAAAACAACATAAATCAAATTTAATAAAGCATAGGATAAAACAACATAAATACTATTTAATAAAGCATAGGATAAAACAACATAAATAAAATTTAATAAAGCATAAGATAAAACAACATAAATAAAATTTAATAAAGCATAGGATAAAACAACATAAATACAATTTAATAAAGCATACATTAAAACAACATAAATACAATTAAATAAAGCATAGGATAAAACAATATAAATACAATTTAATAAAGCATAGGATAAAATAACATAAATACAATTTAATAAAGCATCAGATAAAACAACATGAATACAATTTAATAAAGCATAGGTTAAAACAACATAAATACAATTTAATAAAGCATAGGATAAAACAACATAAATACAATTTAATAAAGCATAGGATAAAACAACATAAATACAATTTAATAAAGCATAGGTTAAAACAGCATAAATACAGTTTAATAAAGCATAGGATAAAACAACATAAATACAATTTAATAAAGCATAGGATAAAACAACATAAATCAAATTTAATAAAGCATAGGATAAAACAACATAAATACTATTTAATAAAGCATAGGATAAAACAACATAAATAAAATTTAATAAAGCATAAGATAAAACAACATAAATAAAATTTAATAAAGCATAGGATAAAACAACATAAATAAAATTTAATAAAGCATAGGATAAAACAACATAAATACAATTTAATAAAGCATAGGTTAAAACAGCATAAATACAGTTTAATAAAGCATAGGATAAAACAACATAAATACAATTTAATAAATCATAGGATAAAACAACATAAATCAAATTTAATAAAGCATAGGATAAAACAACATAAATACTATTTAATAAAGCATAGGATAAAACAACATAAATACAATTTAATAAAGCATAGGATAAAACAACATAAATACAATTTAATAAAGCATAGGATAAAACAACATAAATACAATTTAATAAAGCATAGGATAAAACAACATAAATACAATTTAATAAAGCATAGGTTAAAACAGCATAAATACAGTTTAATAAAGCATAGGATAAAACAACATAAATACAATTTAATAAAGCATAGGATAAAACAACATAAATACAATTTAATAAAGCATAGGATAAAACAACATAAATACTTTTTAATAAAGCATAGGATAAAACAACATAAATAAAATTTAATAAAGCATAGGTTAAAACAGCATAAATACAGTTTAATAAAGCATAGGATAAAACAACATAAATACAATTTAATAAAGCATAGGATAAAACAACATAAATCAAATTTAATAAAGCATAGGATAAAACAACATAAATACTTTTTAATAAAGCATAGGATAAAACAACATAAATAAAATTTAATAAAGCATAGGATAAAACAACATAAATAAAATTTAATAAAGCATAGGATAAAACAACATAAATACAATTTAATAAAGCATAGGATAAAACAACATAAATACAATTTAATAAAGCATAGGTTAAAACAGCATAAATACAGTTTAATAAAGCATAGGATAAAACAACATAAATACAATTTAATAAATCATAGGATAAAACAACATAAATCAAATTTAATAAAGCATAGGATAAAACAACATAAATACTATTTAATAAAGCATAGGATAAAACAACATAAATACAATTTAATAAAGCATAGGATAAAACAACATAAATACTATTTAATAAAGCATCGGATAAAACAACATAAATACAATTTAATAAAGCATAGGATAAAACAACATAAATACAATTTAATAAAGCATAGGATAAAACAACATAAATACATTTTAATAAAGCATAGGATAAAACAACATAAATACTTTTTAATAAAGCATAGGATAAAACAACATAAATACAATTTAATAAAGCATAGGATAAAACAACATAAATACTTTTTAATAAAGCATAGGATAAAACAACATAAATAAAATTTAATAAAGCATAGGATAAAACAACATAAATACAATTTAATAAACATAGGTTAAAACAGCATAAATACAATTTAATAAAGCATAGGATAAAACAACATATATACAATTTAATAAAGCATAGGATAAAACAACATAAATACTTTTTAATAAAGCATAGGATAAAACCACATAATTACAATTTAATAAAGCACAGGATAAAACAACATAAATACAATTTAATAAAGCATAGGATAAAACAACATAAATACAATTTAATAAAGCATAGGATAGAACAACATAAATTCAATTTAATAAAGCATAGGATAAAACAACATAAATACAATTTAATAAAGCATACATTAAAACAACATAAATACAATTAAATAAAGCATAGGATAAAACAACATAAATACAATTTAATAAAGCATAGGATAAAACAACATAAATACAATTTAATAAAGCATAGGCTAAAACTACATAAATACAATTTAATAAAGCATAGGATAAAACAAATTAAATACAATTTAATAAAGCATAGGATAAAACAACATAAATTCAATTTAATAAAGCATAGGATAAAATAACATAAATACAATTTAATAAAGCATAGGATAAAACAACATAAATACAATTTAATAAAGCATCAGATAAAACAACATGAATACAATTTAATAAAGCATAGGTTAAAACAACATAAATACAATTTAATAAAGCATAGGATAAAACAACATAAATACAATTTAATAAAGCATAGGATAAAACAACATAAATACAATTTAATAAAGCATAGGTTAAAACAGCATAAATACAGTTTAATAAAGCATAGGATAAAACAACATAAATACAATTTAATAAAGCATAGGATAAAACAACATAAATCAAATTTAATAAAGCATAGGATAAAACAACATAAATACTATTTAATAAAGCATAGGATAAAACAACATAAATAAAATTTAATAAAGCATAGGATAAAACAACATAAATAAAATTTAATAAAGCATAGGATAAAACAACATAAATACAATTTAATAAAGCATAGGTTAAAACAGCATAAATACAGTTTAATAAAGCATAGGATAAAACAACATAAATACAATTTAATAAATCATAGGATAAAACAACATAAATCAAATTTAATAAAGCATAGGATAAAACAACATAAATACTATTTAATAAAGCATAGGATAAAACAACATAAATACAATTTAATAAAGCATAGGATAAAACAACATAAATACAATTTAATAAAGCATAGGATAAAACAACATAAATACAATTTAATAAAGCATAGGATAAAACAACATAAATACTTTTTAATAAAGCATAGGATAAAACAACATAAATAAAATTTAATAAAGCATAGGATAAAACAACATAAATACAATTTAATAAAGCATAGGATAAAACAACATAAATACAATTTAATAAAGCATAGGATAAAACAACATAAATACAATTTAATAAAGCATAGGATAAAACAACATAAATACAATTTAATAAAGCATAGGCTAAAACTACATAAATACAATTTAATAAAGCATAGGATAAAACAAATTAAATACAATTTAATAAAGCATAGGATAAAACAACATACATTCAATTTAATAAAGCATAGGATAAAACAACATAAATACAATTTAATAAAGCATAGGATAAAACAACATAAATACAATTTAATAAAGCATAGGATAAAACAACATAAATACAATTTAATAAAGCATACATTAAAACAACATAAATACAATTTAATAAAGTATAGGATAAAACAACATAAATACAATTTAATAAAGCATATGATAAAACAACATAAATACAATTTAATAAAGCATAGGATAAAACAACATAAATACAATTTAATAAAGCATACATTAAAACAACATAAATGCAATTAAATAAAGCATAGGATAAAACAATATAAATACAATTTAATAAAGCATAGGTTAAAACAACATAAATACAATTTAATAAAGCATAGGATAAAGCAACATAAATACAATTTAAGAAAGCATAGGTTAAAACAACATAAATACAATTTAATAAAGCATAGGATAAAACAACATAAATACAATTTAATAAAGCATAGGCTAAAACTACATAAATACAATTTAATAAAGCATAGGATAAAACAAATTAAATACAATTTAATAAAGCATAGGATAAAACAACATACATTCAATTTAATAAAGCATAGGATAAAATAACATAAATACAATTTAATAAAGCATAGGATAAAACAACATAAATACAATTAAATAAAGCATAGGATAAAACAACATAAATACTTTTTAATAAAGCATAGGATAAAACCACATAAATACAATTTAATAAAGCATAGGATAAAACAACATAAATACAATTTAATAAAGCATAGGATAAAACAACATAAATAAAATTTAATAAAGCATAGGATAAAACAACATAAATTAAATTTAATATAGCATAGGATAAAACAACATAAATACAATTTAATAAAGCATAGGATAAAACAACATAAATAAAATTTAATAAAGCATAGGATAAAACAACATAAATAAAATTTAATATAGCATAGGATAAAACAACATAAATACAATTTAATAAAGCATAGGATAAAACAACATAAATACAATTTAATAAAGCATTGGATAAAACAACATAAATCAAATTTAATAAAGCATAGGATAAAACAGCATAAATACAGTTTAATAAAGCATAGGATAAAACAACATAAATACAATTTAATAAAGCATAGGATAAAACAACATAAATACAATTTAATAAAGCATAGGTTAAAACAGCATAAATACAGTTTAATAAAGCATAGGATAAAACAACATAAATACAATTTAATAAAGCATAGGATAAAACAACATAAATCAAATTTAATAAAGCATAGGATAAAACAACATAAATACTATTTAATAAAGCATAGGATAAAACAACATAAATAAAATTTAATAAAGCATAGGATAAAACAACATAAATAAAATTTAATAAAGCATAGGATAAAACAACATAAATAAAATTTAATAAAGCATAGGATAAAACAACATAAATACAATTTAATAAAGCATACATTAAAACAACATAAATACAATTAAATAAAGCATAGGATAAAACAACATAAATACAATTTAATAAAGCATAGGATAAAACAACATAAATACAATTTAATAAAGCATAGGCTAAAACTACATAAATACAATTTAATAAAGCATAGGATAAAACAAATTAAATACAATTTAATAAAGCATAGGATAAAACAACATAAATTCAATTTAATAAAGCATAGGATAAAATAACATAAATACAATTTAATAAAGCATAGGATAAAACAACATAAATACAATTTAATAAAGCATCAGATAAAACAACATGAATACAATTTAATAAAGCATAGGTTAAAACAACATAAATACAATTTAATAAAGCATAGGATAAAACAACATAAATACAATTTAATAAAGCATAGGATAAAACAACATAAATACTTTTTAATAAAGCATAGGATAAAACAACATAAATAAAATTTAATAAAGCATAGGATAAAACAACATAAATACAATTTAATAAAGCATAGGATAAAACAACATAAATACAATTTAATAAAGCATAGGATAAAACAACATAAATACAATTTAATAAAGCATAGGATAAAACAACATAAATACAATTTAATAAAGCATAGGCTAAAACTACATAAATACAATTTAATAAAGCATAGGATAAAACAAATTAAATACAATTTAATAAAGCATAGGATAAAACAACATACATTCAATTTAATAAAGCATAGGATAAAACAACATAAATACAATTTAATAAAGCATATGATAAAACAACATAAATACAATTTAATAAAGCATAGGATAAAACAACATAAATACAATTTAATAAAGCATACATTAAAACAACATAAATACAATTAAATAAAGCATAGGATAAAACAATATAAATACAATTTAATAAAGCATAGGTTAAAACAACATAAATACAATTTAATAAAGCATAGGATAAAACAACATAAATACAATTTAAGAAAGCATAGGTTAAAACAACATAAATACAATTTAATAAAGCATAGGATAAAACAACATAAATACAATTTAATAAAGCATAGGCTAAAACTACATAAATACAATTTAATAAAGCATAGGATAAAACAAATTAAATACAATTTAATAAAGCATAGGATAAAACAACATACATTCAATTTAATAAAGCATAGGATAAAATAACATAAATACAATTTAATAAAGCATAGGATAAAACAACATAAATACAATTTAATAAAGCATAGGATAAAACAACATAAATACTTTTTAATAAAGCATAGGATAAAACCACATAAATACAATTTAATAAAGCATAGGATAAAACAACATAAATACAATTTAATAAAGCATAGGATAAAACAACATAAATAAAATTTAATAAAGCATAGGATAAAACAACATAAATTAAATTTAATATAGCATAGGATAAAACAACATAAATACAATTTAATAAAGCATAGGATAAAACAACATAAATAAAATTTAATAAAGCATAGGATAAAACAACATAAATAAAATTTAATATAGCATAGGATAAAACAACATAAATACAATTTAATAAAGCATAGGATAAAACAACATAAATACAATTTAATAAAGCATTGGATAAAACAACATAAATCAAATTTAATAAAGCATAGGATAAAACAGCATAAATACAGTTTAATAAAGCATAGGATAAAACAACATAAATACTATTTAATAAAGCATAGGATAAAATAACATAAATACAATTTAATAAAGCATAGGATAAAACAACATAAATACAATTTAATAAAGCATAGGATAAAACAACATAAATACAATTTAATAAAGCATAGGTTAAAACAGCATAAATACAGTTTAATAAAGCATAGGATAAAACAACATAAATACAATTTAATAAAGCATAGGATAAAACAACATAAATCAAATTTAATAAAGCATAGGATAAAACAACATAAATACTATTTAATAAAGCATAGGATAAAACAACATGAATAAAATTTAATAAAGCATAGGATAAAACAACATAAATAAAATTTAATAAAGCATAGGATAAAACAACATAAATAAAATTTAATAAAGCATAGGATAAAACAACATAAATACAATTTAATAAAGCATAGGATAAAACAACATAAATCAAATTTAATAAAGCATAGGATAAAACAACATAAATACTATTTAATAAAGCATAGGATAAAACAACATAAATAAAATTTTATAAAGCATAGGATAAAACAACATAAATAAAATTTAATAAAGCATAGGATAAAACAACATAAATAAAATTTAATAAAGCATAGGATAAAACAACATAAATACAATTTAATAAAGCATAGGTTAAAACAGCATAAATACAGTTTAATAAAGCATAGGATAAAACAACATAAATACAATTTAATAAAGCATAGGATAAAACAACATAAATACAATTTAATAAAGCATAGGATAAAACAACATAAATACAATTTAATAAAGCATAGGATAAAACAACATAAATACAATTTAATAAAGCATCAGATAAAACAACATGAATACAATTTAATAAAACATAGGTTAAAACAACATAAATACAATTTAATAAAGCATAGGATAAAACAACATAAATACAATTTAATAAAGCATAGGATAAAACAACATAAATACAATTTAATAAAGCATAGGTTAAAACAGCATAAATACAGTTTAATAAAGCATAGGATAAAACAACATAAATACAATTTAATAAAGCATAGGATAAAACAACATAAATCAAATTTAATAAAGCATAGGATAAAACAACATAAATACTATTTAATAAAGCATAGGATAAAACAACATAAATAAAATTTAATAAAGCCTAAGATAAAACAACATAAATAAAATTTAATAAAGCATAGGATAAAACAACATAAATAAAATTTAATAAAGCATAGGATAAAACAACATAAATACAATTTAATAAAGCATAGGTTAAAACAGCATAAATACAGTTTAATAAAGCATAGGATAAAACAACATAAATACAATTTAATAAATCATAGGATAAAACAACATAAATCAAATTTAATAAAGCATAGGATAAAACAACATAAATACTATTTAATAAAGCATAGGATAAAACAACATAAATACAATTTAATAAAGCATAGGATAAAACAACATAAATACAATTTAATAAAGCATAGGATAAAACAACATAAATACAATTTAATAAAGCATAGGATAAAACAACATAAATACAATTTAATAAAGCATAGGTTAAAACAGCATAAATACAGTTTAATAAAGCATAGGATAAAACAACATAAATACAATTTAATAAATCATAGGATAAAACAACATAAATCAAATTTAATAAAGCATAGGATAAAACAACATAAATAAAATTTAATAAAGCATACGATAAAACAACATAAATACAATTTAATAAAGCATAGGATAAAACAACATAAATACAATTTAATAAAGCATAGGATAAAACAACATAAATACAATTTAATAAAGCATAGGATAAAACAACATAAATACAATTTAATAAAGCATAGGCTAAAACTACATAAATACAATTTAATAAAGCATAGGATAAAACAAATTAAATACAATTTAATAAAGCATAGGATAAAACAACATACATTCAATTTAATAAAGCATAGGATAAAACAACATAAATACAATTTAATAAAGCATAGGATAAAACAACATAAATACAATTTAATAAAGCATAGGATAAAACAACATAAATACAATTTAATAAAGCATACATTAAAACAACATAAATACAATTTAATAAAGTATAGGATAAAACAACATAAATACAATTTAATAAAGCATAGGATAAAACAACATAAATACAATTTAATAAAGCATAGGATAAAACAACATAAATACAATTTAATAAAGCATACATTAAAACAACATAAATACAATTAAATAAAGCATAGGATAAAACAATATAAATACAATTTAATAAAGCATAGGTTAAAACGACATAAATACAATTTAATAAAGCATAGGATAAAACAACATAAATACAATTTAAGAAAGCATAGGTTAAAACAACATAAATACAATTTAATAAAGCATAGGCTAAAACTACATAAATACAATTTAATAAAGCATAGGATAAAACAAATTAAATACAATTTAATAAAGCATAGGATAAAACAACATACATTCAATTTAATAAAGCATAGGATAAAATAACATAAATACAATTTAATAAAGCATAGGATAAAACAACATAAATACAATTTAATAAAGCATAGGATAAAACAACATAAATACTTTTTAATAAAGCATAGGATAAAACCACATAAATACAATTTAATAAAGCATAGGATAAAACAACATAAATACAATTTAATAAAGCATAGGATAAAACAACATAAATAAAATTTAATAAAGCATAGGATAAAACAACATAAATAAAATTTAATATAGCATACGATAAAACAACATAAATACAATTTAATAAAGCATAGGATAAAACAACATAAATAAAATTTAATAAAGCATAGGATAAAACAACATAAATACAATTTAATAAAGCATAGGATAAAACAACATAAATACAATTTAATAAAGCATAGGCTAAAACTACATAAATACAATTTAATAAATCATAGGATAAAACAACATAAATCAAATTTAATAAAGCATAGGATAAAACAACATAAATACTATTTAATAAAGCATAGGATAAAACAACATAAATACAATTTAATAAAGCATAGGATAAAACAACATAAATACAATTTAATAAAGCATAGGATAAAACAACATAAATACAATTTAATAAAGCATAGGATAAAACAACATAAATACAATTTAATAAAGCATAGGTTAAAACAGCATAAATACAGTTTAATAAAGCATAGGATAAAACAACATAAATACAATTTAATAAATCATAGGATAAAACAACATAAATCAAATTTAATAAAGCATAGGATAAAACAACATAAATAAAATTTAATAAAGCATAGGATAAAACAACATAAATACAATTTAATAAAGCATAGGATAAAACAACATAAATACAATTTAATAAAGCATAGGCTAAAACTACATAAATACAATTTAATAAAGCATAGGATAAAACAAATTAAATACAATTTAATAAAGCATAGGATAAAACAACATACATTCAATTTAATAAAGCATAGGATAAAACAACATAAATACAATTTAATAAAGCATAGGATAAAACAACATAAATACAATTTAATAAAGCATAGGATAAAACAACATAAATACAATTTAATAAAGCATACATTAAAACAACATAAATACAATTTAATAAAGTATAGGATAAAACAACATAAATACAATTTAATAAAGCATAGGATAAAACAACATAAATACAATTTAATAAAGCATAGGATAAAACAACATAAATACAATTTAATAAAGCATACATTAAAACAACATAAATACAATTAAATAAAGCATAGGATAAAACAATATAAATACAATTTAATAAAGCATAGGTTAAAACGACATAAATACAATTTAATAAAGCATAGGATAAAACAACATAAATACAATTTAAGAAAGCATAGGTTAAAACAACATAAATACAATTTAATAAAGCATAGGCTAAAACTACATAAATACAATTTAATAAAGCATAGGATAAAACAAATTAAATACAATTTAATAAAGCATAGGATAAAACAACATACATTCAATTTAATAAAGCATAGGATAAAATAACATAAATACAATTTAATAAAGCATAGGATAAAACAACATAAATACAATTTAATAAAGCATAGGATAAAACAACATAAATACTTTTTAATAAAGCATAGGATAAAACCACATAAATACAATTTAATAAAGCATAGGATAAAACAACATAAATACAATTTAATAAAGCATAGGATAAAACAACATAAATAAAATTTAATAAAGCATAGGATAAAACAACATAAATAAAATTTAATATAGCATACGATAAAACAACATAAATACAATTTAATAAAGCATAGGATAAAACAACATAAATAAAATTTAATAAAGCATAGGATAAAACAACATAAATACAATTTAATAAAGCATACATTAAAACAACATAAATACAATTAAATAAAGCATAGGATAAAACAACATAAATACAATTTAATAAAGCATAGGATAAAACAACATAAATACAATTTAATAAAGCATAGGCTAAAACTACATAAATACAATTTAATAAAGCATAGGATAAAACAAATTAAATACAATTTAATAAAGCATAGGATAAAACAACATAAATTCAATTTAATAAAGCATAGGATAAAATAACATAAATACAATTTAATAAAGCATAGGATAAAACAACATAAATACAATTTAATAAAGCATCAGATAAAACAACATGAATACAATTTAATAAAGCATAGGTTAAAACAACATAAATACAATTTAATTAAGCATAGGATAAAACAACATAAATACAATTTAATAAAGCATAGGATAAAACAACATAAATACAATTTAATAAAGCATAGGTTAAAACAGCATAAATACAGTTTAATAAAGCATAGGATAAAACAACATAAATACAATTTAATAAAGCATAGGATAAAACAACATAAATCAAATTTAATAAAGCATAGGATAAAACAACATAAATACTATTTAATAAAGCATAGGATAAAACAACATAAATAAAATTTAATAAAGCATAGGATAAAACAACATAAATAAAATTTAATAAAGCATAGGATAAAACAACATAAATACAATTTAATAAAGCATAGGTTAAAACAGCATAAATACAGTTTAATAAAGCATAGGATAAAACAACATAAATACAATTTAATAAATCATAGGATAAAACAACATAAATCAAATTTAATAAAGCATAGGATAAAACAACATAAATACTATTTAATAAAGCATAGGATAAAACAACATAAATACAATTTAATAAAGCATAGGATAAAACAACATAAATACAATTTAATAAAGCATAGGATAAAACAACATAAATACAATTTAATAAAGCATAGGATAAAACAACAGAAATACTTTTTAATAAAGCATAGGATAAAACAACATAAATAAAATTTAATAAAGCATAGGATAAAACAACATAAATACAATTTAATAAAGCATAGGATAAAACAACATAAATACAATTTAATAAAGCATAGGATAAAACAACATAAATACAATTTAATAAAGCATAGGATAAAACAACATAAATACAATTTAATAAAGCATAGGCTAAAACTACATAAATACAATTTAATAAAGCATAGGATAAAACAAATTAAATACAATTTAATAAAGCATAGGATAAAACAACATACATTCAATTTAATAAAGCATAGGATAAAACAACATAAATACAATTTAATAAAGCATAGGATAAAACAACATAAATACAATTTAATAAAGCATAGGATAAAACAACATAAATACAATTTAATAAAGCATACATTAAAACAACATAAATACAATTTAATAAAGTATAGGATAAAACAACATAAATACAATTTAATAAAGCATATGATAAAACAACATAAATACAATTTAATAAAGCATAGGATAAAACAACATAAATACAATTTAATAAAGCATACATTAAAACAACATAAATACAATTAAATAAAGCATAGGATAAAACAATATAAATACAATTTAATAAAGCATAGGTTAAAACAACATAAATACAATTTAATAAAGCATAGGATAAAACAACATACATTCAATTTAATAAAGCATAGGATAAAATAACATAAATACAATTTAATAAAGCATAGGATAAAACAACATAAATACAATTTAATAAAGCATAGGATAAAACAACATAAATACTTTTTAATAAAGCATAGGATAAAACCACATAAATACAATTTAATAAAGCATAGGATAAAACAACATAAATACAATTTAATAAAGCATAGGATAAAACAACATAAATACAATTTAAGAAAGCATAGGTTAAAACAACATAAATACAATTTAATAAAGCATAGGATAAAACAACATAAATACAATTTAATAAAGCATAGGATAAAACAACATAAATACAATTTAATAAAGCATAGGCTAAAACTACATAAATACAATTTAATAAAGCATAGGATAAAACAACATAAATTCAATTTAATAAAGCATAGGATAAAATAACATAAATACAATTTAATAAAGCATAGGTTAAAACAGCATAAATACAGTTTAATAAAGCATAGGATAAAACAACATAAATACAATTTAATAAAGCATAGGATAAAACAACATAAATAAAATTTAATAAAGCATAGGATAAAACAACATAAATACAATTTAATAAACATAGGTTAAAACAGCATAAATACAGTTTAATAAAGCATAGGATAAAACAACATAAATCAAATTTAATAAAGCATAGGATAAAACAACATAAATCAAATTTAATAAAGCATAGGATAAAACAACATAAATACTATTTAATAAAGCATAGGATAAAACAAATAAATACAATTTAATAAAGCATAGGATAAAACAACATAAATACAATTTAATAAAGCATAGGATAAAACAACATAAATACAATTTAATAAAGCATAGGATAAAACAAAATAAATTAAATTTAATAAAGCATAGGATAAAACAACATAAATAAAATTTAATAAAGCTTAGGTTAAAACAACATAAATACAATTTAATAAAGCATAGGATAAAACAACATAAATACAATTTAATAAAGCATAGGATAAAACAACATAAATACTTTTTAATAAAGCATAGGATAAAACCACATAATTACAATTTAATAAAGCACAGGATAAAACAACATAAATACAATTTAATAAAGCATAGGATAAAACAACATAAATACAATTTAATAAAGCATAGGATAAAACAACATAAATTCAATTTAATAAAGCATAGGATAAAACAACATAAATACAATTTAATAAAGCATACATTAAAACAACATAAATACAATTAAATAAAGCATAGGATAAAACAATATAAATACAATTTAATAAAGCATAGGATAAAATAACATAAATACAATTTAATAAAGCATCAGATAAAACAACATGAATACAATTTAATAAAGCATAGGTTAAAACAACATAAATACAATTTAATAAAGCATAGGATAAAACAACATAAATACAATTTAATAAAGCATAGGATAAAACAACATAAATACAATTTAATAAAGCATAGGATAAAATAACATAAATACAATTTAATAAAGCATAGGATAAAACAACATAAATACAATTTAATAAAGCATCAGATAAAACAACATGAATACAATTTAATAAAGCATAGGTTAAAATAACATAAATACAATTTAATAAAGCATAAGATAAAACAACATAAATACAATTTAATAAAGCATAGGATAAAACAACATAAATACAATTTAATAAAGCATAGGTTAAAACAGCATAAATACAGTTTAATAAAGCATAGGATAAAACAACATAAATACAATTTAATAAAGCATAGGATAAAACAACATAAATAAAATTTAATAAAGCATAGGATAAAACAACATAAATACAATTTAATAAACATAGGTTAAAACAGCATAAATACAGTTTAATAAAGCATAGGATAAAACAACATAAATCAAATTTAATAAAGCATAGGATAAAACAACATAAATCAAATTTAATAAAGCATAGGATAAAACAACATAAATACTATTTAATAAAGCATAGGATAAAACAACATAAATACAATTTAATAAAGCATAGGATAAAACAACATAAATACAATTTAATAAAGCATAGGATAAAACAACATAAATACAATTTAATAAAGCATAGGATAAAACAAAATAAATTAAATTTAATAAAGCATAGGATAAAACAACATAAATAAAATTTAATAAAGCTTAGGTTAAAACAACATAAATACAATTTAATAAAGCATAGGATAAAACAACATAAATACAATTTAATAAAGCATAGGATAAAACAACATAAATACTTTTTAATAAAGCATAGGATAAAACCACATAATTACAATTTAATAAAGCACAGGATAAAACAACATAAATACAATTTAATAAAGCATAGGATAAAACAACATAAATACAATTTAATAAAGCATAGGATAAAACAACATAAATTCAATTTAATAAAGCATAGGATAAAACAACATAAATACAATTTAATAAAGCATACATTAAAACAACATAAATACAATTAAATAAAGCATAGGATAAAACAATATAAATACAATTTAATAAAGCATAGGATAAAATAACATAAATACAATTTAATAAAGCATCAGATAAAACAACATGAATACAATTTAATAAAGCATAGGATAAAACAACATAAATACAATTTAATAAAGCATAGGATAAAACAACATAAATACAATTTAATAAAGCATAGGATAAAACAACATAAATACTTTTTAATAAAGCATAGGATAAAACAACATAAATAAAATTTAATAAAGCATAGGATAAAACAACATAAATACAATTTAATAAAGCATAGGATAAAACAACATAAATACAATTTAATAAAGCATAGGATAAAACAACATAAATACAATTTAATAAAGCATAGGCTAAAACTACATAAATACAATTTAATAAAGCATAGGATAAAACAAATTAAATACAATTTAATAAAGCATAGGATAAAACAACATACATTCAATTTAATAAAGCATAGGATAAAACAACATAAATACAATTTAATAAAGCATAGGATAAAACAACATAAATACAATTTAATAAAGCAAAGGATAAAACAACATAAATACAATTTAATAAAGCATACATTAAAACAACATAAATACAATTTAATAAAGTATAGGATAAAACAACATAAATACAATTTAATAAAGCATATGATAAAACAACATAAATACAATTTAATAAAGCATAGGATAAAACAACATAAATACAATTTAATAAAGCATACATTAAAACAACATAAATACAATTAAATAAAGCATAGGATAAAACAATATAAATACAATTTAATAAAGCATAGGTTAAAACAACATAAATACAATTTAATAAAGCATAGGATAAAGCAACATAAATACAATTTAAGAAAGCATAGGTTAAAACAACATAAATACAATTTAATAAAGCATAGGATAAAACAACATAAATACAATTTAATAAAGCATAGGCTAAAACTACATAAATACAATTTAATAAAGCATAGGATAAAACAAATTAAATACAATTTAATAAAGCATAGGATAAAACAACATACATTCAATTTAATAAAGCATAGGATAAAATAACATAAATACAATTTAATAAAGCATAGGATAAAACAACATAAATACAATTTAATAAAGCATAGGATAAAACAACATAAATACTTTTTAATAAAGCATAGGATAAAACCACATAAATACAATTTAATAAAGCATAGGATAAAACAACATAAATACAATTTAATAAAGCATAGGATAAAACAACATAAATAAAATTTAATAAAGCATAGGATAAAACAACATAAATTAAATTTAATATAGCATAGGATAAAACAACATAAATACAATTTAATAAAGCATAGGATAAAACAACATAAATAAAATTTAATAAAGCATAGGATAAAACAACATAAATAAAATTTAATATAGCATAGGATAAAACAACATAAATACAATTTAATAAAGCATAGGATAAAACAACATAAATACAATTTAATAAAGCATTGGATAAAACAACATAAATCAAATTTAATAAAGCATAGGATAAAACAGCATAAATACAGTTTAATAAAGCATAGGATAAAACAACATAAATACAATTTAATAAAGCATAGGATAAAACAACATAAATACAATTTAATAAAGCATAGGTTAAAACAGCATAAATACAGTTTAATAAAGCATAGGATAAAACAACATAAATACAATTTAATAAAGCATAGGATAAAACAACATAAATCAAATTTAATAAAGCATAGGATAAAACAACATAAATACTATTTAATAAAGCATAGGATAAAACAACATAAATAAAATTTAATAAAGCATAGGATAAAACAACATAAATAAAATTTAATAAAGCATAGGATAAAACAACATAAATAAAATTTAATAAAGCATAGGATAAAACAACATAAATACAATTTAATAAAGCATACATTAAAACAACATAAATACAATTAAATAAAGCATAGGATAAAACAACATAAATACAATTTAATAAAGCATAGGATAAAACAACATAAATACAATTTAATAAAGCATAGGCTAAAACTACATAAATACAATTTAATAAAGCATAGGATAAAACAAATTAAATACAATTTAATAAAGCATAGGATAAAACAACATAAATTCAATTTAATAAAGCATAGGATAAAATAACATAAATACAATTTAATAAAGCATAGGATAAAACAACATAAATACAATTTAATAAAGCATCAGATAAAACAACATGAATACAATTTAATAAAGCATAGGTTAAAACAACATAAATACAATTTAATAAAGCATAGGATAAAACAACATAAATACAATTTAATAAAGCATAGGATAAAACAACATAAATACTTTTTAATAAAGCATAGGATAAAACAACATAAATAAAATTTAATAAAGCATAGGATAAAACAACATAAATACAATTTAATAAAGCATAGGATAAAACAACATAAATACAATTTAATAAAGCATAGGATAAAACAACATAAATACAATTTAATAAAGCATAGGATAAAACAACATAAATACAATTTAATAAAGCATAGGCTAAAACTACATAAATACAATTTAATAAAGCATAGGATAAAACAAATTAAATACAATTTAATAAAGCATAGGATAAAACAACATACATTCAATTTAATAAAGCATAGGATAAAACAACATAAATACAATTTAATAAAGCATAGGATAAAACAACATAAATACAATTTAATAAAGCATAGGATAAAACAACATAAATACAATTTAATAAAGCATACATTAAAACAACATAAATACAATTTAATAAAGTATAGGATAAAACAACATAAATACAATTTAATAAAGCATATGATAAAACAACATAAATACAATTTAATAAAGCATAGGATAAAACAACATAAATACAATTTAATAAAGCATACATTAAAACAACATAAATACAATTAAATAAAGCATAGGATAAAACAATATAAATACAATTTAATAAAGCATAGGTTAAAACAACATAAATACAATTTAATAAAGCATAGGATAAAACAACATAAATACAATTTAAGAAAGCATAGGTTAAAACAACATAAATACAATTTAATAAAGCATAGGATAAAACAACATAAATACAATTTAATAAAGCATAGGCTAAAACTACATAAATACAATTTAATAAAGCATAGGATAAAACAAATTAAATACAATTTAATAAAGCATAGGATAAAACAACATACATTCAATTTAATAAAGCATAGGATAAAATAACATAAATACAATTTAATAAAGCATAGGATAAAACAACATAAATACAATTTAATAAAGCATAGGATAAAACAACATAAATACTTTTTAATAAAGCATAGGATAAAACCACATAAATACAATTTAATAAAGCATAGGATAAAACAACATAAATACAATTTAATAAAGCATAGGATAAAACAACATAAATAAAATTTAATAAAGCATAGGATAAAACAACATAAATTAAATTTAATATAGCATAGGATAAAACAACATAAATACAATTTAATAAAGCATAGGATAAAACAACATAAATAAAATTTAATAAAGCATAGGATAAAACAACATAAATACAATTTAATAAAGCATAGGATAAAACAACATAAATCAAATTTAATAAAGCATAGGATAAAACAACATAAATACTATTTAATAAAGCATAGGATAAAACAACATAAATAAAATTTTATAAAGCATAGGATAAAACAACATAAATAAAATTTAATAAAGCATAGGATAAAACAACATAAATAAAATTTAATAAAGCATAGGATAAAACAACATAAATACAATTTAATAAAGCATAGGTTAAAACAGCATAAATACAGTTTAATAAAGCATAGGATAAAACAACATAAATACAATTTAATAAAGCATAGGATAAAACAACATAAATACAATTTAATAAAGCATAGGATAAAACAACATAAATACAATTTAATAAAGCATAGGATAAAACAACATAAATACAATTTAATAAAGCATCAGATAAAACAACATGAATACAATTTAATAAAGCATAGGTTAAAACAACATAAATACAATTTAATAAAGCATAGGATAAAACAACATAAATACAATTTAATAAAGCATAGGATAAAACAACATAAATACAATTTAATAAAGCATAGGTTAAAACAGCATAAATACAGTTTAATAAAGCATAGGATAAAACAACATAAATACAATTTAATAAAGCATAGGTTAAAACAGCATAAATACAGTTTAATAAAGCATAGGATAAAACAACATAAATACAATTTAATAAATCATAGGATAAAACAACATAAATCAAATTTAATAAAGCATAGGATAAAACAACATAAATACTATTTAATAAAGCATAGGATAAAACAACATAAATACAATTTAATAAAGCATAGGATAAAACAACATAAATACAATTTAATAAAGCATAGGATAAAACAACATAAATACAATTTAATAAAGCATAGGATAAAACAACATAAATACAATTTAATAAAGCATAGGTTAAAACAGCATAAATACAGTTTAATAAAGCATAGGATAAAACAACATAAATACAATTTAATAAATCATAGGATAAAACAACATAAATCAAATTTAATAAAGCATAGGATAAAACAACATAAATAAAATTTAATAAAGCATAGGATAAAACAACATAAATACAATTTAATAAAGCATAGGATAAAACAACATAAATACAATTTAATAAAGCATAGGATAAAACAACATAAATACAATTTAATAAAGCATAGGATAAAACAACATAAATACAATTTAATAAAGCATAGGCTAAAACTACATAAATACAATTTAATAAAGCATAGGATAAAACAAATTAAATACAATTTAATAAAGCATAGGATAAAACAACATACATTCAATTTAATAAAGCATAGGATAAAACAACATAAATACAATTTAATAAAGCATAGGATAAAACAACATAAATACAATTTAATAAAGCATAGGATAAAACAACATAAATACAATTTAATAAAGCATACATTAAAACAACATAAATACAATTTAATAAAGTATAGGATAAAACAACATAAATACAATTTAATAAAGCATAGGATAAAACAACATAAATACAATTTAATAAAGCATAGGATAAAACAACATAAATACAATTTAATAAAGCATACATTAAAACAACATAAATACAATTAAATAAAGCATAGGATAAAACAATATAAATACAATTTAATAAAGCATAGGTTAAAACGACATAAATACAATTTAATAAAGCATAGGATAAAACAACATAAATACAATTTAAGAAAGCATAGGTTAAAACAACATAAATACAATTTAATAAAGCATAGGCTAAAACTACATAAATACAATTTAATAAAGCATAGGATAAAACAAATTAAATACAATTTAATAAAGCATAGGATAAAACAACATACATTCAATTTAATAAAGCATAGGATAAAATAACATAAATACAATTTAATAAAGCATAGGATAAAACAACATAAATACAATTTAATAAAGCATAGGATAAAACAACATAAATACTTTTTAATAAAGCATAGGATAAAACCACATAAATACAATTTAATAAAGCATAGAATAAAACAACATAAATACAATTTAATAAAGCATAGGATAAAACAACATAAATAAAATTTAATAAAGCATAGGATAAAACAACATAAATAAAATTTAATATAGCATACGATAAAACAACATAAATACAATTTAATAAAGCATAGGATAAAACAACATAAATAAAATTTAATAAAGCATAGGATAAAACAACATAAATACAATTTAATAAAGCATAGGATAAAACAACATAAATACAATTTAATAAAGCATAGGCTAAAACTACATAAATACAATTTAATAAATCATAGGATAAAACAACATAAATCAAATTTAATAAAGCATAGGATAAAACAACATAAATACTATTTAATAAAGCATAGGATAAAACAACATAAATACAATTTAATAAAGCATAGGATAAAACAACATAAATACAATTTAATAAAGCATAGGCTAAAACTACATAAATACAATTTAATAAAGCATAGGATAAAACAAATTAAATACAATTTAATAAAGCATAGGATAAAACAACATACATTCAATTTAATAAAGCATAGGATAAAACAACATAAATACAATTTAATAAAGCATAGGATAAAACAACATAAATACAATTTAATAAAGCATAGGATAAAACAACATAAATACAATTTAATAAAGCATACATTAAAACAACATAAATACAATTTAATAAAGTATAGGATAAAACAACATAAATACAATTTAATAAAGCATATGATAAAACAACATAAATACAATTTAATAAAGCATAGGATAAAACAACATAAATACAATTTAATAAAGCATACATTAAAACAACATAAATACAATTAAATAAAGCATAGGATAAAACAATATAAATACAATTTAATAAAGCATAGGTTAAAACAACATAAATACAATTTAATAAAGCATAGGATAAAACAACATACATTCAATTTAATAAAGCATAGGATAAAATAACATAAATACAATTTAATAAAGCATAGGATAAAACAACATAAATACAATTTAATAAAGCATAGGATAAAACAACATAAATACTTTTTAATAAAGCATAGGATAAAACCACATAAATACAATTTAATAAAGCATAGGATAAAACAACATAAATACAATTTAATAAAGCATAGGATAAAACAACATAAATACAATTTAAGAAAGCATAGGTTAAAACAACATAAATACAATTTAATAAAGCATAGGATAAAACAACATAAATACAATTTAATAAAGCATAGGATAAAACAACATAAATACAATTTAATAAAGCATAGGCTAAAACTACATAAATACAATTTAATAAAGCATAGGATAAAACAACATAAATTCAATTTAATAAAGCATAGGATAAAATAACATAAATACAATTTAATAAAGCATAGGATAAAACAACATAAATACAATTTAATAAAGCATCAGATAAAACAACATGAATACAATTTAATAAAGCATAGGTTAAAACAACATAAATACAATTTAATAAAGCATAAGATAAAACAACATAAATACAATTTAATAAAGCATAGGATAAAACAACATAAATACAATTTAATAAAGCATAGGTTAAAACAGCATAAATACAGTTTAATAAAGCATAGGATAAAACAACATAAATACAATTTAATAAAGCATAGGATAAAACAACATAAATAAAATTTAATAAAGCATAGGATAAAACAACATAAATACAATTTAATAAACATAGGTTAAAACAGCATAAATACAGTTTAATAAAGCATAGGATAAAACAACATAAATCAAATTTAATAAAGCATAGGATAAAACAACATAAATCAAATTTAATAAAGCATAGGATAAAACAACATAAATACTATTTAATAAAGCATAGGATAAAACAACATAAATACAATTTAATAAAGCATAGGATAAAACAACATAAATACAATTTAATAAAGCATAGGATAAAACAACATAAATACAATTTAATAAAGCATAGGATAAAACAAAATAAATTAAATTTAATAAAGCATAGGATAAAACAACATAAATAAAATTTAATAAAGCTTAGGTTAAAACAACATAAATACAATTTAATAAAGCATAGGATAAAACAACATAAATACAATTTAATAAAGCATAGGATAAAACAACATAAATACTTTTTAATAAAGCATAGGATAAAACCACATAATTACAATTTAATAAAGCACAGGATAAAACAACATAAATACAATTTAATAAAGCATAGGATAAAACAACATAAATACAATTTAATAAAGCATAGGATAAAACAACATAAATTCAATTTAATAAAGCATAGGATAAAACAACATAAATACAATTTAATAAAGCATACATTAAAACAACATAAATACAATTAAATAAAGCATAGGATAAAACAATATAAATACAATTTAATAAAGCATAGGATAAAATAACATAAATACAATTTAATAAAGCATCAGATAAAACAACATGAATACAATTTAATAAAGCATAGGTTAAAACAACATAAATACAATTTAATAAAGCATAGGATAAAACAACATAAATACAATTTAATAAAGCATAGGATAAAACAACATAAATACAATTTAATAAAGCATAGGATAAAATAACATAAATACAATTTAATAAAGCATAGGATAAAACAACATAAATACAATTTAATAAAGCATCAGATAAAACAACATGAATACAATTTAATAAAGCATAGGTTAAAACAACATAAATACAATTTAATAAAGCATAAGATAAAACAACATAAATACAATTTAATAAAGCATAGGATAAAACAACATAAATACAATTTAATAAAGCATAGGTTAAAACAGCATAAATACAGTTTAATAAAGCATAGGATAAAACAACATAAATACAATTTAATAAAGCATAGGATAAAACAACATAAATAAAATTTAATAAAGCATAGGATAAAACAACATAAATACAATTTAATAAACATAGGTTAAAACAGCATAAATACAGTTTAATAAAGCATAGGATAAAACAACATAAATCAAATTTAATAAAGCATAGGATAAAACAACATAAATCAAATTTAATAAAGCATAGGATAAAACAACATAAATACAATTTAATAAAGCATAGGATAAAACAACATAAATACAATTTAATAAAGCATAGGATAAAACAACATAAATACAATTTAATAAAGCATAGGATAAAACAACATAAATACAATTTAATAAAGCATAGGATAAAACAAAATAAATTAAATTTAATAAAGCATAGGATAAAACAACATAAATAAAATTTAATAAAGCTTAGGTTAAAACAACATAAATACAATTTAATAAAGCATAGGATAAAACAACATAAATACAATTTAATAAAGCATAGGATAAAACAACATAAATACTTTTTAATAAAGCATAGGATAAAACCACATAATTACAATTTAATAAAGCACAGGATAAAACAACATAAATACAATTTAATAAAGCATAGGATAAAACAACATAAATACAATTTAATAAAGCATAGGATAAAACAACATAAATACAATTTAATAAAGCATAGGATAAAACAACATAAATCAAATTTAATAAAGCATAGGATAAAACAACATAAATACTATTTAATAAAGCATAGGATAAAACAACATAAATAAAATTTAATAAAGCATAAGATAAAACAACATAAATAAAATTTAATAAAGCATAGGATAAAACAACATAAATAAAATTTAATAAAGCATAGGATAAAACAACATAAATACAATTTAATAAAGCATAGGTTAAAACAGCATAAATACAGTTTAATAAAGCATAGGATAAAACAACATAAATACAATTTAATAAATCATAGGATAAAACAACATAAATCAAATTTAATAAAGCATAGGATAAAACAACATAAATACTATTTAATAAAGCATAGGATAAAACAACATAAATACAATTTAATAAAGCATAGGATAAAACAACATAAATACAATTTAATAAAGCATAGGATAAAACAACATAAATACAATTTAATAAAGCATAGGATAAAACAACATAAATACAATTTAATAAAGCATAGGTTAAAACAGCATAAATACAGTTTAATAAAGCATAGGATAAAACAACATAAATACAATTTAATAAAGCATAGGATAAAACAACATAAATACAATTTAATAAAGCATAGGATAAAACAACATAAATACTTTTTAATAAAGCATAGGATAAAACAACATAAATAAAATTTAATAAAGCATAGGTTAAAACAGCATAAATACAGTTTAATAAAGCATAGGATAAAACAACATAAATACAATTTAATAAAGCATAGGATAAAACAACATAAATCAAATTTAATAAAGCATAGGATAAAACAACATAAATACTTTTTAATAAAGCATAGGATAAAACAACATAAATAAAATTTAATAAAGCATAGGATAAAACAACATAAATAAAATTTAATAAAGCATAGGATAAAACAACATAAATACAATTTAATAAAGCATAGGATAAAACAACATAAATACAATTTAATAAAGCATAGGTTAAAACAGCATAAATACAGTTTAATAAAGCATAGGATAAAACAACATAAATACAATTTAATAAATCATAGGATAAAACAACATAAATCAAATTTAATAAAGCATAGGATAAAACAACATAAATACTATTTAATAAAGCATAGGATAAAACAACATAAATACAATTTAATAAAGCATAGGATAAAACAACATAAATACTATTTAATAAAGCATCGGATAAAACAACATAAATACAATTTAATAAAGCATAGGATAAAACAACATAAATACAATTTAATAAAGCATAGGATAAAACAACATAAATACATTTTAATAAAGCATAGGATAAAACAACATAAATACTTTTTAATAAAGCATAGGATAAAACAACATAAATACAATTTAATAAAGCATAGGATAAAACAACATAAATACTTTTTAATAAAGCATAGGATAAAACAACATAAATAAAATTTAATAAAGCATAGGATAAAACAACATAAATACAATTTAATAAACATAGGTTAAAACAGCATAAATACAATTTAATAAAGCATAGGATAAAACAACATATATACAATTTAATAAAGCATAGGATAAAACAACATAAATACTTTTTAATAAAGCATAGGATAAAACCACATAATTACAATTTAATAAAGCACAGGATAAAACAACATAAATACAATTTAATAAAGCATAGGATAAAACAACATAAATACAATTTAATAAAGCATAGGATAGAACAACATAAATTCAATTTAATAAAGCATAGGATAAAACAACATAAATACAATTTAATAAAGCATACATTAAAACAACATAAATACAATTAAATAAAGCATAGGATAAAACAACATAAATACAATTTAATAAAGCATAGGATAAAACAACATAAATACAATTTAATAAAGCATAGGCTAAAACTACATAAATACAATTTAATAAAGCATAGGATAAAACAAATTAAATACAATTTAATAAAGCATAGGATAAAACAACATAAATTCAATTTAATAAAGCATAGGATAAAATAACATAAATACAATTTAATAAAGCATAGGATAAAACAACATAAATACAATTTAATAAAGCATCAGATAAAACAACATGAATACAATTTAATAAAGCATAGGTTAAAACAACATAAATACAATTTAATAAAGCATAGGATAAAACAACATAAATACAATTTAATAAAGCATAGGATAAAACAACATAAATACAATTTAATAAAGCATACGTTAAAACAGCATAAATACAGTTTAATAAAGCATAGGATAAAACAACATAAATACAATTTAATAAAGCATAGGATAAAACAACATAAATCAAATTTAATAAAGCATAGGATAAAACAACATAAATACTATTTAATAAAGCATAGGATAAAACAACATAAATAAAATTTAATAAAGCATAGGATAAAACAACATAAATAAAATTTAATAAAGCATAGGATAAAACAACATAAATACAATTTAATAAAGCATAGGTTAAAACAGCATAAATACAGTTTAATAAAGCATAGGATAAAACAACATAAATACAATTTAATAAATCATAGGATAAAACAACATAAATCAAATTTAATAAAGCATAGGATAAAACAACATAAATACTATTTAATAAAGCATAGGATAAAACAACATAAATACAATTTAATAAAGCATAGGATAAAACAACATAAATACAATTTAATAAAGCATAGGATAAAACAACATAAATACAATTTAATAAAGCATAGGATAAAACAACATAAATACTTTTTAATAAAGCATAGGATAAAACAACATAAATAAAATTTAATAAAGCATAGGATAAAACAACATAAATACAATTTAATAAAGCATAGGATAAAACAACATAAATACAATTTAATAAAGCATAGGATAAAACAACATAAATACAATTTAATAAAGCATAGGATAAAACAACATAAATACAATTTAATAAAGCATAGGCTAAAACTACATAAATACAATTTAATAAAGCATAGGATAAAACAAATTAAATACAATTTAATAAAGCATAGGATAAAACAACATACATTCAATTTAATAAAGCATAGGATAAAACAACATAAATACAATTTAATAAAGCATAGGATAAAACAACATAAATACAATTTAATAAAGCATAGGATAAAACAACATAAATACAATTTAATAAAGCATACATTAAAACAACATAAATACAATTTAATAAAGTATAGGATAAAACAACATAAATACAATTTAATAAAGCATATGATAAAACAACATAAATACAATTTAATAAAGCATAGGATAAAACAACATAAATACAATTTAATAAAGCATACATTAAAACAACATAAATACAATTAAATAAAGCATAGGATAAAACAATATAAATACAATTTAATAAAGCATAGGTTAAAACAACATAAATACAATTTAATAAAGCATAGGATAAAACAACATAAATACAATTTAAGAAAGCATAGGTTAAAACAACATAAATACAATTTAATAAAGCATAGGATAAAACAACATAAATACAATTTAATAAAGCAAAGGCTAAAACTACATAAATACAATTTAATAAAGCATAGGATAAAACAAATTAAATACAATTTAATAAAGCATAGGATAAAACAACATACATTCAATTTAATAAAGCATAGGATAAAATAACATAAATACAATTTAATAAAGCATAGGATAAAACAACATAAATACAATTTAATAAAGCATAGGATAAAACAACATAAATACTTTTTAATAAAGCATAGGATAAAACCACATAAATACAATTTAATAAAGCATAGGATAAAACAACATAAATACAATTTAATAAAGCATAGGATAAAACAACATAAATAAAATTTAATAAAGCATAGGATAAAACAACATAAATTAAATTTAATATAGCATAGGATAAAACAACATAAATACAATTTAATAAAGCATAGGATAAAACAACATAAATAAAATTTAATAAAGCATAGGATAAAACAACATAAATAAAATTTAATATAGCATAGGATAAAACAACATAAATACAATTTAATAAAGCATAGGATAAAACAACATAAATACAATTTAATAAAGCATTGGATAAAACAACATAAATCAAATTTAATAAAGCATAGGATAAAACAGCATAAATACAGTTTAATAAAGCATAGGATAAAACAACATAAATACTATTTAATAAAGCATAGGATAAAATAACATAAATACAATTTAATAAAGCATAGGATAAAACAACATAAATACAATTTAATAAAGCATAGGATAAAACAACATAAATACAATTTAATAAAGCATAGGTTAAAACAGCATAAATACAGTTTAATAAAGCATAGGATAAAACAACATAAATACAATTTAATAAAGCATAGGATAAAACAACATAAATCAAATTTAATAAAGCATAGGATAAAACAACATAAATACTATTTAATAAAGCATAGGATAAAACAACATAAATAAAATTTAATAAAGCATAGGATAAAACAACATAAATAAAATTTAATAAAGCATAGGATAAAACAACATAAATAAAATTTAATAAAGCATAGGATAAAACAACATAAATACAATTTAATAAAGCATACATTAAAACAACATAAATACAATTAAATAAAGCATAGGATAAAACAACATAAATACAATTTAATAAAGCATAGGATAAAACAACATAAATACAATTTAATAAAGCATAGGCTAAAACTACATAAATACAATTTAATAAAGCATAGGATAAAACAAATTAAATACAATTTAATAAAGCATAGGATAAAACAACATAAATTCAATTTAATAAAGCATAGGATAAAATAACATAAATACAATTTAATAAAGCATAGGATAAAACAACATAAATACAATTTAATAAAGCATCAGATAAAACAACATGAATACAATTTAATAAAGCATAGGTTAAAACAACATAAATACAATTTAATAAAGCATAGGATAAAACAACATAAATACAATTTAATAAAGCATAGGATAAAACAACATAAATACTTTTTAATAAAGCATAGGATAAAACAACATAAATAAAATTTAATAAAGCATAGGATAAAACAACATAAATACAATTTAATAAAGCATAGGATAAAACAACATAAATACAATTTAATAAAGCATAGGATAAAACAACATAAATACAATTTAATAAAGCATAGGCTAAAACTACATAAATACAATTTAATAAAGCATAGGATAAAACAAATTAAATACAATTTAATAAAGCATAGGATAAAACAACATACATTCAATTTAATAAAGCATAGGATAAAACAACATAAATACAATTTAATAAAGCATAGGATAAAACAACATAAATACAATTTAATAAAGCATAGGATAAAACAACATAAATACAATTTAATAAAGCATACATTAAAACAACATAAATACAATTTAATAAAGTATAGGATAAAACAACATAAATACAATTTAATAAAGCATATGATAAAACAACATAAATACAATTAAATAAAGCATAGGATAAAACAATATAAATACAATTTAATAAAGCATAGGTTAAAACAACATAAATACAATTTAATAAAGCATAGGATAAAACAACATAAATACAATTTAAGAAAGCATAGGTTAAAACAACATAAATACAATTTAATAAAGCATAGGATAAAACAACATAAATACAATTTAATAAAGCATAGGCTAAAACTACATAAATACAATTTAATAAAGCATAGGATAAAACAAATTAAATACAATTTAATAAAGCATAGGATAAAACAACATACATTCAATTTAATAAAGCATAGGATAAAATAACATAAATACAATTTAATAAAGCATAGGATAAAACAACATAAATACAATTTAATAAAGCATAGGATAAAACAACATAAATACTTTTTAATAAAGCATGGGATAAAACCACATAAATACAATTTAATAAAGCATAGGATAAAACAACATAAATACAATTTAATAAAGCATAGGATAAAACAACATAAATAAAATTTAATAAAGCATAGGATAAAACAACATAAATTAAATTTAATATAGCATAGGATAAAACAACATAAATACAATTTAATAAAGCATAGGATAAAACAACATAAATAAAATTTAATAAAGCATAGGATAAAACAACATAAATAAAATTTAATATAGCATAGGATAAAACAACATAAATACAATTTAATAAAGCATAGGATAAAACAACATAAATACAATTTAATAAAGCATTGGATAAAACAACATAAATCAAATTTAATAAAGCATAGGATAAAACAGCATAAATACAGTTTAATAAAGCATAGGATAAAACAACATAAATACAGTTTAATAAAGCATAGGATAAAACAACATAAATACAATTTAATAAAGCATAGGATAAAACAACATAAATCAAATTTAATAAAGCATAGGATAAAACAACATAAATACTATTTAATAAAGCATAGGATAAAACAACATGAATAAAATTTAATAAAGCATAGGATAAAACAACATAAATAAAATTTAATAAAGCATAGGATAAAACAACATAAATAAAATTTAATAAAGCATAGGATAAAACAACATAAATACAATTTAATAAAGCATAGGATAAAACAACATAAATCAAATTTAATAAAGCATAGGATAAAACAACATAAATACTATTTAATAAAGCATAGGATAAAACAACATAAATAAAATTTTATAAAGCATAGGATAAAACAACATAAATAAAATTTAATAAAGCATAGGATAAAACAACATAAATAAAATTTAATAAAGCATAGGATAAAACAACATAAATACAATTTAATAAAGCATAGGTTAAAACAGCATAAATACAGTTTAATAAAGCATAGGATAAAACAACATAAATACAATTTAATAAAGCATAGGATAAAACAACATAAATACAATTTAATAAAGCATAGGATAAAACAACATAAATACAATTTAATAAAGCATAGGATAAAACAACATAAATACAATTTAATAAAGCATCAGATAAAACAACATGAATACAATTTAATAAAGCATAGGTTAAAACAACATAAATACAATTTAATAAAGCATAGGATAAAACAACATAAATACAATTTAATAAAGCATAGGATAAAACAACATAAATACAATTTAATAAAGCATAGGTTAAAACAGCATAAATACAGTTTAATAAAGCATAGGATAAAACAACATAAATACAATTTAATAAAGCATAGAATAAAACAACATAAATCAAATTTAATAAAGCATAGGATAAAACAACATAAATACTATTTAATAAAGCATAGGATAAAACAACATAAATAAAATTTAATAAAGCCTAAGATAAAACAACATAAATAAAATTTAATAAAGCATAGGATAAAACAACATAAATAAAATTTAATAAAGCATAGGATAAAACAACATAAATACAATTTAATAAAGCATAGGTTAAAACAGCATAAATACAGTTTAATAAAGCATAGGATAAAACAACATAAATACAATTTAATAAATCATAGGATAAAACAACATAAATCAAATTTAATAAAGCATAGGATAAAACAACATAAATACTATTTAATAAAGCATAGGATAAAACAACATAAATACAATTTAATAAAGCATAGGATAAAACAACATAAATACAATTTAATAAAGCATAGGATAAAACAACATAAATACAATTTAATAAAGCATAGGATAAAACAACATAAATACATTTTAATAAAGCATAGGATAAAACAACATAAATACTTTTTAATAAAGCATAGGATAAAACAACATAAATACAATTTAATAAAGCATAGGATAAAACAACATAAATACTTTTTAATAAAGCATAGGATAAAACAACATAAATAAAATTTAATAAAGCATAGGATAAAACAACATAAATACAATTTAATAAACATAGGTTAAAACAGCATAAATACAATTTAATAAAGCATAGGATAAAACAACATATATACAATTTAATAAAGCATAGGATAAAACAACATAAATACTTTTTAATAAAGCATAGGATAAAACCACATAATTACAATTTAATAAAGCACAGGATAAAACAACATAAATACAATTTAATAAAGCATAGGATAAAACAACATAAATACAATTTAATAAAGCATAGGATAGAACAACATAAATTCAATTTAATAAAGCATAGGATAAAACAACATAAATACAATTTAATAAAGCATACATTAAAACAACATAAATACAATTAAATAAAGCATAGGATAAAACAACATAAATACAATTTAATAAAGCATAGGATAAAACAACATAAATACAATTTAATAAAGCATAGGCTAAAACTACATAAATACAATTTAATAAAGCATAGGATAAAACAAATTAAATACAATTTAATAAAGCATAGGATAAAACAACATAAATTCAATTTAATAAAGCATAGGATAAAATAACATAAATACAATTTAATAAAGCATAGGATAAAACAACATAAATACAATTTAATAAAGCATCAGATAAAACAACATGAATACAATTTAATAAAGCATAGGTTAAAACAACATAAATACAATTTAATAAAGCATAGGATAAAACAACATAAATACAATTTAATAAAGCATAGGATAAAACAACATAAATACAATTTAATAAAGCATAGGTTAAAACAGCATAAATACAGTTTAATAAAGCATAGGATAAAACAACATAAATACAATTTAATAAAGCATAGGATAAAACAACATAAATCAAATTTAATAAAGCATAGGATAAAACAACATAAATACTATTTAATAAAGCATAGGATAAAACAACATAAATACAATTTAATAAAGCATAGGATAAAACAACATAAATACAATTTAATAAAGCATAGGATAAAACAACATAAATACAATTTAATAAAGCATAGGCTAAAACTACATAAATACAATTTAATAAAGCATAGGATAAAACAAATTAAATACAATTTAATAAAGCATAGGATAAAACAACATACATTCAATTTAATAAAGCATAGGATAAAACAACATAAATACAATTTAATAAAGCATAGGATAAAACAACATAAATACAATTTAATAAAGCATAGGATAAAACAACATAAATACAATTTAATAAAGCATACATTAAAACAACATAAATACAATTTAATAAAGTATAGGATAAAACAACATAAATACAATTTAATAAAGCATATGATAAAACAACATAAATACAATTTAATAAAGCATAGGATAAAACAACATAAATACAATTTAATAAAGCATACATTAAAACAACATAAATACAATTAAATAAAGCATAGGATAAAACAATATAAATACAATTTAATAAAGCATAGGTTAAAACAACATAAATACAATTTAATAAAGCATAGGATAAAACAACATAAATACAATTTAAGAAAGCATAGGTTAAAACAACATAAATACAATTTAATAAAGCATAGGATAAAACAACATAAATACAATTTAATAAAGCAAAGGCTAAAACTACATAAATACAATTTAATAAAGCATAGGATAAAACAAATTAAATACAATTTAATAAAGCATAGGATAAAACAACATACATTCAATTTAATAAAGCATAGGATAAAATAACATAAATACAATTTAATAAAGCATAGGATAAAACAACATAAATACAATTTAATAAAGCATAGGATAAAACAACATAAATACTTTTTAATAAAGCATAGGATAAAACCACATAAATACAATTTAATAAAGCATAGGATAAAACAACATAAATACAATTTAATAAAGCATAGGATAAAACAACATAAATAAAATTTAATAAAGCATAGGATAAAACAACATAAATTAAATTTAATATAGCATAGGATAAAACAACATAAATACAATTTAATAAAGCATAGGATAAAACAACATAAATAAAATTTAATAAAGCATAGGATAAAACAACATAAATAAAATTTAATATAGCATAGGATAAAACAACATAAATACAATTTAATAAAGCATAGGATAAAACAACATAAATACAATTTAATAAAGCATTGGATAAAACAACATAAATCAAATTTAATAAAGCATAGGATAAAACAGCATAAATACAGTTTAATAAAGCATAGGATAAAACAACATAAATACTATTTAATAAAGCATAGGATAAAATAACATAAATACAATTTAATAAAGCATAGGATAAAACAACATAAATACAATTTAATAAAGCATAGGATAAAACAACATAAATACAATTTAATAAAGCATAGGTTAAAACAGCATAAATACAGTTTAATAAAGCATAGGATAAAACAACATAAATACAATTTAATAAAGCATAGGATAAAACAACATAAATCAAATTTAATAAAGCATAGGATAAAACAACATAAATACTATTTAATAAAGCATAGGATAAAACAACATAAATAAAATTTAATAAAGCATAGGATAAAACAACATAAATAAAATTTAATAAAGCATAGGATAAAACAACATAAATAAAATTTAATAAAGCATAGGATAAAACAACATAAATACAATTTAATAAAGCATACATTAAAACAACATAAATACAATTAAATAAAGCATAGGATAAAACAACATAAATACAATTTAATAAAGCATAGGATAAAACAACATAAATACAATTTAATAAAGCATAGGCTAAAACTACATAAATACAATTTAATAAAGCATAGGATAAAACAAATTAAATACAATTTAATAAAGCATAGGATAAAACAACATAAATTCAATTTAATAAAGCATAGGATAAAATAACATAAATACAATTTAATAAAGCATAGGATAAAACAACATAAATACAATTTAATAAAGCATCAGATAAAACAACATGAATACAATTTAATAAAGCATAGGTTAAAACAACATAAATACAATTTAATAAAGCATAGGATAAAACAACATAAATACAATTTAATAAAGCATAGGATAAAACAACATAAATACTTTTTAATAAAGCATAGGATAAAACAACATAAATAAAATTTAATAAAGCATAGGATAAAACAACATAAATACAATTTAATAAAGCATAGGCTAAAACTACATAAATACAATTTAATAAAGCATAGGATAAAACAAATTAAATACAATTTAATAAAGCATAGGATAAAACAACATACATTCAATTTAATAAAGCATAGGATAAAACAACATAAATACAATTTAATAAAGCATAGGATAAAACAACATAAATACAATTTAATAAAGCATAGGATAAAACAACATAAATACAATTTAATAAAGCATACATTAAAACAACATAAATACAATTTAATAAAGTATAGGATAAAACAACATAAATACAATTTAATAAAGCATATGATAAAACAACATAAATACAATTAAATAAAGCATAGGATAAAACAATATAAATACAATTTAATAAAGCATAGGTTAAAACAACATAAATACAATTTAATAAAGCATAGGATAAAACAACATAAATACAATTTAAGAAAGCATAGGTTAAAACAACATAAATACAATTTAATAAAGCATAGGATAAAACAACATAAATACAATTTAATAAAGCATAGGCTAAAACTACATAAATACAATTTAATAAAGCATAGGATAAAACAAATTAAATACAATTTAATAAAGCATAGGATAAAACAACATACATTCAATTTAATAAAGCATAGGATAAAATAACATAAATACAATTTAATAAAGCATAGGATAAAACAACATAAATACAATTTAATAAAGCATAGGATAAAACAACATAAATACTTTTTAATAAAGCATGGGATAAAACCACATAAATACAATTTAATAAAGCATAGGATAAAACAACATAAATACAATTTAATAAAGCATAGGATAAAACAACATAAATACAATTTAATAAAGCATACATTAAAACAACATAAATACAATTTAATAAAGTATAGGATAAAACAACATAAATACAATTTAATAAAGCATATGATAAAACAACATAAATACAATTAAATAAAGCATAGGATAAAACAATATAAATACAATTTAATAAAGCATAGGTTAAAACAACATAAATACAATTTAATAAAGCATAGGATAAAACAACATAAATACAATTTAAGAAAGCATAGGTTAAAACAACATAAATACAATTTAATAAAGCATAGGATAAAACAACATAAATACAATTTAATAAAGCATAGGCTAAAACTACATAAATACAATTTAATAAAGCATAGGATAAAACAAATTAAATACAATTTAATAAAGCATAGGATAAAACAACATACATTCAATTTAATAAAGCATAGGATAAAATAACATAAATACAATTTAATAAAGCATAGGATAAAACAACATAAATACAATTTAATAAAGCATAGGATAAAACAACATAAATACTTTTTAATAAAGCATGGGATAAAACCACATAAATACAATTTAATAAAGCATAGGATAAAACAACATAAATACAATTTAATAAAGCATAGGATAAAACAACATAAATAAAATTTAATAAAGCATAGGATAAAACAACATAAATTAAATTTAATATAGCATAGGATAAAACAACATAAATACAATTTAATAAAGCATAGGATAAAACAACATAAATAAAATTTAATAAAGCATAGGATAAAACAACATAAATAAAATTTAATATAGCATAGGATAAAACAACATAAATACAATTTAATAAAGCATAGGATAAAACAACATAAATACAATTTAATAAAGCATTGGATAAAACAACATAAATCAAATTTAATAAAGCATAGGATAAAACAGCATAAATACAGTTTAATAAAGCATAGGATAAAACAACATAAATACAGTTTAATAAAGCATAGGATAAAACAACATAAATACAATTTAATAAAGCATAGGATAAAACAACATAAATCAAATTTAATAAAGCATAGGATAAAACAACATAAATACTATTTAATAAAGCATAGGATAAAACAACATGAATAAAATTTAATAAAGCATAGGATAAAACAACATAAATAAAATTTAATAAAGCATAGGATAAAACAACATAAATAAAATTTAATAAAGCATAGGATAAAACAACATAAATACAATTTAATAAAGCATAGGATAAAACAACATAAATCAAATTTAATAAAGCATAGGATAAAACAACATAAATACTATTTAATAAAGCATAGGATAAAACAACATAAATAAAATTTTATAAAGCATAGGATAAAACAACATAAATAAAATTTAATAAAGCATAGGATAAAACAACATAAATAAAATTTAATAAAGCATAGGATAAAACAACATAAATACAATTTAATAAAGCATAGGTTAAAACAGCATAAATACAGTTTAATAAAGCATAGGATAAAACAACATAAATACAATTTAATAAAGCATAGGATAAAACAACATAAATACAATTTAATAAAGCATAGGATAAAACAACATAAATACAATTTAATAAAGCATAGGATAAAACAACATAAATACAATTTAATAAAGCATCAGATAAAACAACATGAATACAATTTAATAAAGCATAGGTTAAAACAACATAAATACAATTTAATAAAGCATAGGATAAAACAACATAAATACAATTTAATAAAGCATAGGATAAAACAACATAAATACAATTTAATAAAGCATAGGTTAAAACAGCATAAATACAGTTTAATAAAGCATAGGATAAAACAACATAAATACAATTTAATAAAGCATAGGATAAAACAACATAAATCAAATTTAATAAAGCATAGGATAAAACAACATAAATACTATTTAATAAAGCATAGGATAAAACAACATAAATAAAATTTAATAAAGCCTAAGATAAAACAACATAAATAAAATTTAATAAAGCATAGGATAAAACAACATAAATAAAATTTAATAAAGCATAGGATAAAACAACATAAATACAATTTAATAAAGCATAGGTTAAAACAGCATAAATACAGTTTAATAAAGCATAGGATAAAACAACATAAATACAATTTAATAAATCATAGGATAAAACAACATAAATCAAATTTAATAAAGCATAGGATAAAACAACATAAATACTATTTAATAAAGCATAGGATAAAACAACATAAATACAATTTAATAAAGCATAGGATAAAACAACATAAATACAATTTAATAAAGCATAGGATAAAACAACATAAATACAATTTAATAAAGCATAGGATAAAACAACATAAATACAATTTAATAAAGCATAGGTTAAAACAGCATAAATACAGTTTAATAAAGCATAGGATAAAACAACATAAATACAATTTAATAAATCATAGGATAAAACAACATAAATCAAATTTAATAAAGCATAGGATAAAACAACATAAATAAAATTTAATAAAGCATAGGATAAAACAACATAAATACAATTTAATAAAGCATAGGATAAAACAACATAAATACAATTTAATAAAGCATAGGATAAAACAACATAAATACAATTTAATAAAGCATAGGATAAAACAACATAAATACAATTTAATAAAGCATAGGCTAAAACTACATAAATACAATTTAATAAAGCATAGGATAAAACAAATTAAATACAATTTAATAAAGCATAGGATAAAACAACATACATTCAATTTAATAAAGCATAGGATAAAACAACATAAATACAATTTAATAAAGCATAGGATAAAACAACATAAATACAATTTAATAAAGCATAGGATAAAACAACATAAATACAATTTAATAAAGCATACATTAAAACAACATAAATACAATTTAATAAAGTATAGGATAAAACAACATAAATACAATTTAATAAAGCATAGGATAAAACAACATAAATACAATTTAATAAAGCATAGGATAAAACAACATAAATACAATTTAATAAAGCATACATTAAAACAACATAAATACAATTAAATAAAGCATAGGATAAAACAATATAAATACAATTTAATAAAGCATAGGTTAAAACGACATAAATACAATTTAATAAAGCATAGGATAAAACAACATAAATACTTTTTAATAAAGCATAGGATAAAACAACATAAATACAATTTAATAAAGCATAGGATAAAACAACATAAATACAATTTAATAAAGCATAGGCTAAAACTACATAAATACAATTTAATAAAGCATAGGATAAAACAAATTAAATACAATTTAATAAAGCATAGGATAAAACAACATAAATTCAATTTAATAAAGCATAGGATAAAATAACATAAATACAATTTAATAAAGCATAGGATAAAACAACATAAATACAATTTAATAAAGCATCAGATAAAACAACATGAATACAATTTAATAAAGCATAGGTTAAAACAACATAAATACAATTTAATTAAGCATAGGATAAAACAACATAAATACAATTTAATAAAGCATAGGATAAAACAACATAAATACAATTTAATAAAGCATAGGTTAAAACAGCATAAATACAGTTTAATAAAGCATAGGATAAAACAACATAAATACAATTTAATAAAGCATAGGATAAAACAACATAAATCAAATTTAATAAAGCATAGGATAAAACAACATAAATACTATTTAATAAAGCATAGGATAAAACAACATAAATAAAATTTAATAAAGCATAGGATAAAACAACATAAATAAAATTTAATAAAGCATAGGATAAAACAACATAAATACAATTTAATAAAGCATAGGTTAAAACAGCATAAATACAGTTTAATAAAGCATAGGATAAAACAACATAAATACAATTTAATAAATCATAGGATAAAACAACATAAATCAAATTTAATAAAGCATAGGATAAAACAACATAAATACTATTTAATAAAGCATAGGATAAAACAACATAAATACAATTTAATAAAGCATAGGATAAAACAACATAAATACAATTTAATAAAGCATAGGATAAAACAACATAAATACAATTTAATAAAGCATAGGATAAAACAACATAAATACAATTTAATAAAGCATAGGATAAAACAACATAAATACAATTTAATAAAGCATAGGCTAAAACTACATAAATACAATTTAATAAAGCATAGGATAAAACAAATTAAATACAATTTAATAAAGCATAGGATAAAACAACATACATTCAATTTAATAAAGCATAGGATAAAACAACATAAATACAATTTAATAAAGCATAGGATAAAACAACATAAATACAATTTAATAAAGCATAGGATAAAACAAATTAAATACAATTTAATAAAGCATAGGATAAAACAACATACATTCAATTTAATAAAGCATAGGATAAAACAACATAAATACAATTTAATAAAGCATAGGATAAAACAACATAAATACAATTTAATAAAGCATAGGATAAAACAACATAAATACAATTTAATAAAGCATACATTAAAACAACATAAATACAATTTAATAAAGTATAGGATAAAACAACATAAATACAATTTAATAAAGCATATGATAAAACAACATAAATACAATTTAATAAAGCATAGGATAAAACAACATAAATACAATTTAATAAAGCATACATTAAAACAACATAAATACAATTAAATAAAGCATAGGATAAAACAATATAAATACAATTTAATAAAGCATAGGTTAAAACAACATAAATACAATTTAATAAAGCATAGGATAAAACAACATACATTCAATTTAATAAAGCATAGGATAAAATAACATAAATACAATTTAATAAAGCATAGGATAAAACAACATAAATACAATTTAATAAAGCATAGGATAAAACAACATAAATACTTTTTAATAAAGCATAGGATAAAACCACATAAATACAATTTAATAAAGCATAGGATAAAACAACATAAATACAATTTAATAAAGCATAGGATAAAACAACATAAATAAAATTTACTAAAGCATAGGATAAAACAACATAAATTAAATTTAATATAGCATAGGATAAAACAACATAAATACAATTTAATAAAGCATAGGATAAAACAACATAAATACTTTTTAATAAAGCATAGGATAAAACAACATAAATAAAATTTAATATAGCATAGGATAAAACAACATAAATACAATTTAATAAAGCATAGGATAAAACAACATAAATACAATTTAATAAAGCATTGGATAAAACAACATAAATCAAATTTAATAAAGCATAGGATAAAATAACATAAATACAATTTAATAAAGCATAGGATAAAACAACATAAATACAATTTAATAAAGCATAGGATAAAACAACATAAATACAATTTAATAAAGCATAGGTTAAAACAGCATAAATACAGTTTAATAAAGCATAGGATAAAACAACATAAATACAATTTAATAAAGCATAGGATAAAACAACATAAATCAAATTTAATAAAGCATAGGATAAAACAACATAAATACTATTTAATAAAGCATAGGATAAAACAACATAAATAAAATTTAATAAAGCATAGGATAAAACAACATAAATAAAATTTAATAAAGCATAGGATAAAACAACATAAATAAAATTTAATAAAGCATAGGATAAAACAACATAAATACAATTTAATAAAGCATAGGTTAAAACAGCATAAATACAGTTTAATAAAGCATAGGATAAAACAACATAAATACAATTTAATAAAGCATAGGATAAAACAACATAAATACAATTTAATAAAGCATAGGATAAAACAACATAAATAAAATTTAATAAAGCATAGGATAAAACAACATAAATACAATTTAATAAAGCATAGGATAAAACAACATAAATACAATTTAATAAAGCATAGGTTAAAACAGCATAAATACAGTTTAATAAAGCATAGGATAAAACAACATAAATACAATTTAATAAAGCATAGGATAAAACAACATAAATCAAATTTAATAAAGCATAGGATAAAACAACATAAATACTATTTAATAAAGCATAGGATAAAACAACATAAATAAAATTTTATAAAGCATAGGATAAAACAACATAAATAAAATTTAATAAAGCATAGGATAAAACAACATAAATAAAATTTAATAAAGCATAGGATAAAACAACATAAATACAATTTAATAAAGCATAGGTTAAAACAGCATAAATACAGTTTAATAAAGCATAGGATAAAACAACATAAATACAATTTAATAAAGCATAGGATAAAACAACATAAATACAATTTAATAAAGCATAGGATAAAACAACATAAATACAATTTAATAAAGCATAGGATAAAACAACATAAATACAATTTAATAAAGCATCAGATAAAACAACATGAATACAATTTAATAAAGCATAGGTTAAAACAACATAAATACAATTTAATAAAGCATAGGATAAAACAACATAAATACAATTTAATAAAGCATAGGATAAAACAACATAAATACAATTTAATAAAGCATAGGTTAAAACAGCATAAATACAGTTTAATAAAGCATAGGATAAAACAACATAAATACAATTTAATAAAGCATAGGATAAAACAACATAAATCAAATTTAATAAAGCATAGGATAAAACAACATAAATACTATTTAATAAAGCATAGGATAAAACAACATAAATAAAATTTAATAAAGCCTAAGATAAAACAACATAAATAAAATTTAATAAAGCATAGGATAAAACAACATAAATAAAATTTAATAAAGCATAGGATAAAACAACATAAATACAATTTAATAAAGCATAGGTTAAAACAGCATAAATACAGTTTAATAAAGCATAGGATAAAACAACATAAATACAATTTAATAAATCATAGGATAAAACAACATAAATCAAATTTAATAAAGCATAGGATAAAACAACATAAATACTATTTAATAAAGCATAGGATAAAACAACATAAATACAATTTAATAAAGCATAGGATAAAACAACATAAATACAATTTAATAAAGCATAGGATAAAACAACATAAATACAATTTAATAAAGCATAGGATAAAACAACATAAATACAATTTAATAAAGCATAGGTTAAAACAGCATAAATACAGTTTAATAAAGCATAGGATAAAACAACATAAATACAATTTAATAAAGCATAGGATAAAACAACATAAATCAAATTTAATAAAGCATAGGATAAAACAACATAAATACTTTTTAATAAAGCATAGGATAAAACAACATAAATAAAATTTAATAAAGCATAGGTTAAAACAGCATAAATACAGTTTAATAAAGCATAGGATAAAACAACATAAATACAATTTAATAAAGCATAGGATAAAACAACATAAATCAAATTTAATAAAGCATAGGATAAAACAACATAAATACTTTTTAATAAAGCATAGGATAAAACAACATAAATAAAATTTAATAAAGCATAGGATAAAACAACATAAATAAAATTTAATAAAGCATAGGATAAAACAACATAAATACAATTTAATAAAGTATAGGATAAAACAACATAAATACAATTTAATAAAGCATAGGTTAAAACAGCATAAATACAGTTTAATAAAGCATAGGATAAAACAACATAAATACAATTTAATAAATCATAGGATAAAACAACATAAATCAAATTTAATAAAGCATAGGATAAAACAACATAAATACTATTTAATAAAGCATAGGATAAAACAACATAAATAAAATTTAATAAAGCTTAGGTTAAAACAACATAAATACAATTTAATAAAGCATAGGATAAAACAACATAAATACAATTTAATAAAGCATAGGATAAAACAACATAAATACTTTTTAATAAAGCATAGGATAAAACCACATAATTACAATTTAATAAAGCACAGGATAAAACAACATAAATACAATTTAATAAAGCATAGGATAAAACAACATAAATACAATTTAATAAAGCATAGGATAAAACAACATAAATTCAATTTAATAAAGAATAGGATAAAACAACATAAATACAATTTAATAAAGCATACATTAAAACAACATAAATACAATTAAATAAAGCATAGGATAAAACAATATAAATACAATTTAATAAAGCATAGGTTAAAACAACATAAATACAATTTAATAAAGCATAGGATAAAACAACATAAATACAATTTAAGAAAGCATAGGTTAAAACAACATAAATACAATTTAATAAAGCATAGGATAAAACAACATAAATACAATTTAATAAAGCATAGGCTAAAACTACATAAATACAATTTAATAAAGCATAGGATAAAACAAATTAAATACAATTTAATAAAGCATAGGATAAAACAACATAAATTCAATTTAATAAAGCATAGGATAAAATAACATAAATACAATTTAATAAAGCATAGGATAAAACAACATAAATACAATTTAATAAAGCATACATTAAAACAACATAAATACAATTAAATAAAGCATAGGATAAAACAATATAAATACAATTTAATAAAGCATAGGTTAAAACAACATAAATACAATTTAATAAAGCATAGGATAAAACAACATAAATACAATTTAAGAAAGCATAGGTTAAAACAACATAAATACAATTTAATAAAGCATAGGATAAAACAACATAAATACAATTTAATAAAGCATAGGCTAAAACTACATAAATACAATTTAATAAAGCATAGGATAAAACAAATTAAATACAATTTAATAAAGCATAGGATAAAACAACATAAATTCAATTTAATAAACCATAGGATAAAATAACATAAATACAATTTAATAAAGCATAGGATAAAACAACATAAATACAATTTAATAAAGCATCAGATAAAACAACATGAATACAATTTAATAAAGCATAGGTTAAAACAACATAAATACAATTTAATAAAGCATAGGATAAAACAACATAAATACAATTTAATAAAGCATAGGATAAAACAACATAAATACAATTTAATAAAGCATAGGTTAAAACAGCATAAATACAGTTTAATAAAGCATAGGATAAAACAACATAAATACAATTTAATAAAGCATAGGATAAAACAACATAAATCAAATTTAATAAAGCATAGGATAAAACAACATAAATACTATTTAATAAAGCATAGGATAAAACAACATAAATAAAATTTAATAAAGCATAAGATAAAACAACATAAATAAAATTTAATAAAGCATAGGATAAAACAACATAAATAAAATTTAATAAAGCATAGGATAAAACAACATAAATACAATTTAATAAAGCATAGGTTAAAACAGCATAAATACAGTTTAATAAAGCATAGGATAAAACAACATGAATACAATTTAATAAATCATAGGATAAAACAACATAAATCAAATTTAATAAAGCATAGGATAAAACAACATAAATACTATTTAATAAAGCATAGGATAAAACAACATAAATACAATTTAATAAAGCATAGGATAAAACAACATAAATACAATTTAATAAAGCATAGGATAAAACAACATAAATACAATTTAATAAAGCATAGGATAAAACAACATAAATACAATTTAATAAAGCATAGGTTAAAACAGCATAAATACAGTTTAATAAAGCATAGGATAAAACAACATAAATACAATTTAATAAAGCATAGGATAAAACAACATAAATCAAATTTAATAAAGCATAGGATAAAACAACATAAATACTTTTTAATAAAGCATAGGATAAAACAACATAAATAAAATTTAATAAAGCATAGGTTAAAACAGCATAAATACAGTTTAATAAAGCATAGGATAAAACAACATAAATACAATTTAATAAAGCATAGGATAAAACAACATAAATCAAATTTAATAAAGCATAGGATAAAACAACATAAATACAATTTAATAAAGCATAGGATAAAACAACATAAATACAATTTAATAAAGCATAGGATAAAACAACATAAATCAAATTTAATAAAGCATAGGATAAAACAACATAAATACAATTTAATAAAGCATAGGATAAAACAACATAAATCAAATTTAATAAAGCATAGGATAAAACAACATAAATACTTTTTAATAAAGCATAGGATAAAACAACATAAATAAAATTTAATAAAGCATAGGATAAAACAACATAAATAAAATTTAATAAAGCATAGGATAAAACAACATAAATACAATTTAATAAAGCATAGGATAAAACATCATAAATACAATTTAATAAAGCATAGGTTAAAACAGCATAAATACAGTTTAATAAAGCATAGGATAAAACAACATAAATACAATTTAATAAATCATAGGATAAAACAACATAAATCAAATTTAATAAAGCATAGGATAAAACAACATAAATACTATTTAATAAAGCATAGGATAAAACAACATAAATACAATTTAATAAAGCATAGGATAAAACAACATAAATACTATTTAATAAAGCATCGGATAAAACAACATAAATACAATTTAATAAAGCATAGGATAAAACAACATAAATACAATTTAATAAAGCATAGGATAAAACAACATAAATACATTTTAATAAAGCATAGGATAAAACAACATAAATACTTTTTAATAAAGCATAGGATAAAACAACATAAATAAAATTTAATAAAGCATAGGATAAAACAACATAAATAAAATTTTATAAAGCATAGGATAAAACAACATAAATACAATTTAATAAACATAGGTTAAAACAGCATAAATACAATTTAATAAAGCATAGGATAAAACAACATAAATACAATTTAATAAAGCATAGGATAAAACAACATAAATACTTTTTAATAAAGCATAGGATAAAACCACATAATTACAATTTAATAAAGCACAGGATAAAACAACATAAATACAATTTAATAAAGCATAGGATAAAACAACATAAATACAATTTAATAAAGCATAGGATAAAACAACATAAATTCAATTTAATAAAGCATAGGATAAAACAACATAAATACAATTTAATAAAGCATACATTAAAACAACATAAATACAATTAAATAAAGCATAGGATAAAACAACATAAATACAATTTAATAAAGCATAGGATAAAACAACATAAATACAATTTAATAAAGCATAGGCTAAAACTACATAAATACAATTTAATAAAGCATAGGATAAAACAAATTAAATACAATTTAATAAAGCATAGGATAAAACAACATAAATTCAATTTAATAAAGCATAGGATAAAATAACATAAATACAATTTAATAAAGCATAGGATAAAACAACATAAATACAATTTAATAAAGCATCAGATAAAACAACATGAATACAATTTAATAAAGCATAGGTTAAAACAACATAAATACAATTTAATAAAGCATAGGATAAAACAACATAAATACAATTTAATAAAGCATAGGATAAAACAACATAAATACAATTTAATAAAGCATAGGTTAAAACAGCATAAATACAGTTTAATAAAGCATAGGATAAAACAACATAAATCAAATTTAATAAAGCATAGGATAAAACAACATAAATACTATTTAATAAAGCATAGGATAAAACAACATAAATAAAATTTAATAAAGCATAAGATAAAACAACATAAATAAAATTTAATAAAGCATAGGATAAAACAACATAAATAAAATTTAATAAAGCATAGGATAAAACAACATAAATACAATTTAATAAAGCATAGGTTAAAACAGCATAAATACAGTTTAATAAAGCATAGGATAAAACAACATGAATACAATTTAATAAATCATAGGATAAAACAACATAAATCAAATTTAATAAAGCATAGGATAAAACAACATAAATACAATTTAATAAAGCATAGGATAAAACAACATAAATACTTTTTAATAAAGCATAGGATAAAACCACATAATTACAATTTAATAAAGCACAGGATAAAACAACATAAATACAATTTAATAAAGCATAGGATAAAACAACATAAATACAATTTAATAAAGCATAGGATAAAACAACATAAATTCAATTTAATAAAGAATAGGATAAAACAACATAAATACAATTTAATAAAGCATACATTAAAACAACATAAATACAATTAAATAAAGCATAGGATAAAACAATATAAATACAATTTAATAAAGCATAGGTTAAAACAACATAAATACAATTTAATAAAGCATAGGATAAAACAACATAAATACAATTTAAGAAAGCATAGGTTAAAACAACATAAATACAATTTAATAAAGCATAGGATAAAACAACATAAATACAATTTAATAAAGCATAGGCTAAAACTACATAAATACAATTTAATAAAGCATAGGATAAAACAAATTAAATACAATTTAATAAAGCATAGGATAAAACAACATAAATTCAATTTAATAAAGCATAGGATAAAATAACATAAATACAATTTAATAAAGCATAGGATAAAACAACATAAATACAATTTAATAAAGCATACATTAAAACAACATAAATACAATTAAATAAAGCATAGGATAAAACAATATAAATACAATTTAATAAAGCATAGGTTAAAACAACATAAATACAATTTAATAAAGCATAGGATAAAACAACATAAATACAATTTAAGAAAGCATAGGTTAAAACAACATAAATACAATTTAATAAAGCATATGATAAAACAACATAAATACAATTTAATAAAGCATAGGCTAAAACTACATAAATACAATTTAATAAAGCATAGGATAAAACAAATTAAATACAATTTAATAAAGCATAGGATAAAACAACATAAATTCAATTTAATAAAGCATAGGATAAAATAACATAAATACAATTTAATAAAGCATAGGATAAAACAACATAAATACAATTTAATAAAGCATCAGATAAAACAACATGAATACAATTTAATAAAGCATAGGTTAAAACAACATAAATACAATTTAATAAAGCATAGGATAAAACAACATAAATACAATTTAATAAAGCATAGGATAAAACAACATAAATACAATTTAATAAAGCATAGGTTAAAACAGCATAAATACAGTTTAATAAAGCATAGGATAAAACAACATAAATACAATTTAATAAAGCATAGGATAAAACAACATAAATCAAATTTAATAAAGCATAGGATAAAACAACATAAATACTATTTAATAAAGCATAGGATAAAACAACATAAATAAAATTTAATAAAGCATAAGATAAAACAACATAAATAAAATTTAATAAAGCATAGGATAAAACAACATAAATAAAATTTAATAAAGCATAGGATAAAACAACATAAATACAATTTAATAAAGCATAGGTTAAAACAGCATAAATACAGTTTAATAAAGCATAGGATAAAACAACATGAATACAATTTAATAAATCATAGGATAAAACAACATAAATCAAATTTAATAAAGCATAGAATAAAACAACATAAATACTATTTAATAAAGCATAGGATAAAACAACATAAATACAATTTAATAAAGCATAGGATAAAACAACATAAATACAATTTAATAAAGCATAGGATAAAACAACATAAATACAATTTAATAAAGCATAGGATAAAACAACATAAATACAATTTAATAAAGCATAGGTTAAAACAGCATAAATACAGTTTAATAAAGCATAGGATAAAACAACATAAATACAATTTAATAAAGCATAGGATAAAACAACATAAATCAAATTTAATAAAGCATAGGATAAAACAACATAAATACTTTTTAATAAAGCATAGGATAAAACAACATAAATAAAATTTAATAAAGCATAGGTTAAAACAGCATAAATACAGTTTAATAAAGCATAGGATAAAACAACATAAATACAATTTAATAAAGCATAGGATAAAACAACATAAATCAAATTTAATAAAGCATAGGATAAAACAACATAAATACAATTTAATAAAGCATAGGATAAAACAACATAAATACAATTTAATAAAGCATAGTATAAAACAACATAAATCAAATTTAATAAAGCATAAGATAAAACAACATAGATACTTTTTAATAAAGCATAGGATAAAACAACATAAATAAAATTTAATAAAGCATAGGATAAAACAACATAAATAAAATTTAATAAAGCATAGGATAAAACAACATAAATACAATTTAATAAAGCATAGGATAAAACATCATAAATACAATTTAATAAAGCATAGGTTAAAACAGCATAAATACAGTTTAATAAAGCATAGGATAAAACAACATAAATACAATTTAATAAATCATAGGATAAAACAACATAAATCAAATTTAATAAAGCATAGGATAAAACAACATAAATACTATTTAATAAAGCATAGGATAAAACAACATAAATACAATTTAATAAAGCATAGGATAAAACAACATAAATACTATTTAATAAAGCATCGGATAAAACAACATAAATACAATTTAATAAAGCATAGGATAAAACAACATAAATACAATTTAATAAAGCATAGGATAAAACAACATAAATACATTTTAATAAAGCATAGGATAAAACAACATAAATACTTTTTAATAAAGCATAGGATAAAACAACATAAATACAATTTAATAAAGCATAGGATAAAACAACATAAATAAAATTTAATAAAGCATAGGATAAAACAACATAAATAAAATTTTATAAAGCATAGGATAAAACAACATAAATACAATTTAATAAACATAGGTTAAAACAGCATAAATACAATTTAATAAAGCATAGGATAAAACAACATAAATACAATTTAATAAAGCATAGGATAAAACAACATAAATACTTTTTAATAAAGCATAGGATAAAACCACATAATTACAATTTAATAAAGCACAGGATAAAACAACATAAATACAATTTAATAAAGCATAGGATAAAACAACATAAATACAATTTAATATAGGATAAAACAACATAAATTCAATTTAATAAAGCATAGGATAAAACAACATAAATACAATTTAATAAAGCATACATTAAAACAACATAAATACAATTAAATAAAGCATAGGATAAAACAACATAAATACAATTTAATAAAGCATAGGATAAAACAACATAAATACAATTTAATAAAGCATAGGCTAAAACTACATAAATACAATTTAATAAAGCATAGGATAAAACAAATTAAATACAATTTAATAAAGCATAGGATAAAACAACATAAATTCAATTTAATAAAGCATAGGATAAAATAACATAAATACAATTTAATAAAGCATAGGATAAAACAACATAAATACAATTTAATAAAGCATAGGCTAAAACTACATAAATACAATTTAATAAAGCATAGGATAAAACAAATTAAATACAATTTAATAAAGCATAGGATAAAACAACATAAATTCAATTTAATAAAGCATAGGATAAAACAACATAAATACAATTTAATAAAGCATAGGATAAAACAACATAAATACAATTTAATAAAGCATAGGATAAAACAACATAAATACAATTTAATAAAGCATAGGATAAAACAACATAAATACTTTTTAATAAAGCATAGGATAAAACAACATAAATAAAATTTAATAAAGCATAGGATAAAACAACATAAATACAATTTAATAAAGCATAGGATAAAACAACATAAATACAATTTAATAAAGCATAGGATAAAACAACATAAATACAATTTAATAAAGCATAGGATAAAACAACATAAATACAATTTAATAAAGCATAGGATAAAACAACATAAATACAATTTAATAAAGCATAGGATAAAACAACATAAATACAATTTAATAAAGCATAGGCTAAAACTACATAAATACAATTTAATAAAGCATAGGATAAAACAAATTAAATACAATTTAATAAAGCATAGGATAAAACAACATACATTCAATTTAATAAAGCATAGGATAAAACAACATAAATACAATTTAATAAAGCATAGGATAAAACAACATAAATACAATTTAATAAAGCATAGGATAAAACAACATAAATACAATTTAATAAAGCATACATTAAAACAACATAAATACAATTTAATAAAGTATAGGATAAAACAACATAAATACAATTTAATAAAGCATATGATAAAACAACATAAATACAATTTAATAAAGCATAGGATAAAACAACATAAATACAATTTAATAAAGCATACATTAAAACAACATAAATACAATTAAATAAAGCATAGGATAAAACAATATAAATACAATTTAATAAAGCATAGGTTAAAACAACATAAATACAATTTAATAAAGCATAGGATAAAACAACATACATTCAATTTAATAAAGCATAGGATAAAATAACATAAATACAATTTAATAAAGCATAGGATAAAACAACATAAATACAATTTAATAAAGCATAGGATAAAACAACATAAATACTTTTTAATAAAGCATAGGATAAAACCACATAAATACAATTTAATAAAGCATAGGATAAAACAACATAAATACAATTTAATAAAGCATAGGATAAAACAACATAAATAAAATTTACTAAAGCATAGGATAAAACAACATAAATTAAATTTAATATAGCATAGGATAAAACAACATAAATACAATTTAATAAAGCATAGGATAAAACAACATAAATACTTTTTAATAAAGCATAGGATAAAACAACATAAATAAAATTTAATATAGCATAGGATAAAACAACATAAATACAATTTAATAAAGCATAGGATAAAACAACATAAATACAATTTAATAAAGCATTGGATAAAACAACATAAATCAAATTTAATAAAGCATAGGATAAAATAACATAAATACAATTTAATAAAGCATAGGATAAAACAACATAAATACAATTTAATAAAGCATAGGATAAAACAACATAAATACAATTTAATAAAGCATAGGTTAAAACAGCATAAATACAGTTTAATAAAGCATAGGATAAAACAACATAAATACAATTTAATAAAGCATAGGATAAAACAACATAAATCAAATTTAATAAAGCATAGGATAAAACAACATAAATACTATTTAATAAAGCATAGGATAAAACAACATAAATAAAATTTAATAAAGCATAGGATAAAACAACATAAATAAAATTTAATAAAGCATAGGATAAAACAACATAAATAAAATTTAATAAAGCATAGGATAAAACAACATAAATACAATTTAATAAAGCATAGGTTAAAACAGCATAAATACAGTTTAATAAAGCATAGGATAAAACAACATAAATACAATTTAATAAAGCATAGGATAAAACAACATAAATACAATTTAATAAAGCATAGGATAAAACAACATAAATAAAATTTAATAAAGCATAGGATAAAACAACATAAATACAATTTAATAAAGCATAGGATAAAACAACATAAATACAATTTAATAAAGCATAGGTTAAAACAGCATAAATACAGTTTAATAAAGCATAAGATAAAACAACATAAATACAGTTTAATAAAGCATAGGATAAAACAACATAAATCAAATTTAATAAAGCATAGGATAAAACAACATAAATACTATTTAATAAAGCATAGGATAAAACAACATAAATAAAATTTTATAAAGCATAGGATAAAACAACATAAATAAAATTTAATAAAGCATAGGATAAAACAACATAAATAAAATTTAATAAAGCATAGGATAAAACAACATAAATACAATTTAATAAAGCATAGGTTAAAACAGCATAAATACAGTTTAATAAAGCATAGGATAAAACAACATAAATACAATTTAATAAAGCATAGGATAAAACAACATAAATACAATTTAATAAAGCATAGGATAAAACAACATAAATACAATTTAATAAAGCATAGGTTAAAACAGCATAAATACAGTTTAATAAAGCATAGGATAAAACAACATAAATACAATTTAATAAAGCATAGGATAAAACAACATAAATCAAATTTAATAAAGCATAGGATAAAACAACATAAATACTTTTTAATAAAGCATAGGATAAAACAACATAAATAAAATTTAATAAAGCATAGGTTAAAACAGCATAAATACAGTTTAATAAAGCATAGGATAAAACAACATAAATACAATTTAATAAAGCATAGGATAAAACAACATAAATCAAATTTAATAAAGCATAGGATAAAACAACATAAATACTTTTTAATAAAGCATAGGATAAAACAACATAAATAAAATTTAATAAAGCATAGGATAAAACAACATAAATAAAATTTAATAAAGCATAGGATAAAACAACATAAATACAATTTAATAAAGTATAGGATAAAACAACATAAATACAATTTAATAAAGCATAGGTTAAAACAGCATAAATACAGTTTAATAAAGCATAGGATAAAACAACATAAATACAATTTAATAAATCATAGGATAAAACAACATAAATCAAATTTAATAAAGCATAGGATAAAACAACATAAATACTATTTAATAAAGCATAGGATAAAACAACATAAATAAAATTTAATAAAGCTTAGGTTAAAACAACATAAATACAATTTAATAAAGCATAGGATAAAACAACATAAATACAATTTAATAAAGCATAGGATAAAACAACATAAATACTTTTTAATAAAGCATAGGATAAAACCACATAATTACAATTTAATAAAGCACAGGATAAAACAACATAAATACAATTTAATAAAGCATAGGATAAAACAACATAAATACAATTTAATAAAGCATAGGATAAAACAACATAAATTCAATTTAATAAAGAATAGGATAAAACAACATAAATACAATTTAATAAAGCATACATTAAAACAACATAAATACAATTAAATAAAGCATAGGATAAAACAATATAAATACAATTTAATAAAGCATAGGTTAAAACAACATAAATACAATTTAATAAAGCATAGGATAAAACAACATAAATACAATTTAAGAAAGCATAGGTTAAAACAACATAAATACAATTTAATAAAGCATAGGATAAAACAACATAAATACAATTTAATAAAGCATAGGCTAAAACTACATAAATACAATTTAATAAAGCATAGGATAAAACAAATTAAATACAATTTAATAAAGCATAGGATAAAACAACATAAATTCAATTTAATAAAGCATAGGATAAAATAACATAAATACAATTTAATAAAGCATAGGATAAAACAACATAAATACAATTTAATAAAGCATCAGATAAAACAACATGAATACAATTTAATAAAGCATAGGTTAAAACAACATAAATACAATTTAATAAAGCATAGGATAAAACAACATAAATACAATTTAATAAAGCATAGGATAAAACAACATAAATACAATTTAATAAAGCATAGGTTAAAACAGCATAAATACAGTTTAATAAAGCATAGGATAAAACAACATAAATACAATTTAATAAAGCATAGGATAAAACAACATAAATCAAATTTAATAAAGCATAGGATAAAACAACATAAATACTATTTAATAAAGCATAGGATAAAACAACATAAATAAAATTTAATAAAGCATAAGATAAAACAACATAAATAAAATTTAATAAAGCATAGGATAAAACAACATAAATAAAATTTAATAAAGCATAGGATAAAACAACATAAATACAATTTAATAAAGCATAGGTTAAAACAGCATAAATACAGTTTAATAAAGCATAGGATAAAACAACATGAATACAATTTAATAAATCATAGGATAAAACAACATAAATCAAATTTAATAAAGCATAGGATAAAACAACATAAATACTATTTAATAAAGCATAGGATAAAACAACATAAATACAATTTAATAAAGCATAGGATAAAACAACATAAATACAATTTAATAAAGCATAGGATAAAACAACATAAATACAATTTAATAAAGCATAGGATAAAACAACATAAATACAATTTAATAAAGCATAGGTTAAAACAGCATAAATACAGTTTAATAAAGCATAGGATAAAACAACATAAATACAATTTAATAAAGCATAGGATAAAACAACATAAATCAAATTTAATAAAGCATAGGATAAAACAACATAAATAATTTTTAATAAAGCATAGGATAAAACAACATAAATAAAATTTAATAAAGCATAGGTTAAAACAGCATAAATACAGTTTAATAAAGCATAGGATAAAACAACATAAATACAATTTAATAAAGCATAGGATAAAACAACATAAATCAAATTTAATAAAGCATAGGATAAAACAACATAAATACAATTTAATAAAGCATAGGATAAAACAACATAAATACAATTTAATAAAGCATAGGATAAAACAACATAAATCAAATTTAATAAAGCATAGGGTAAAACAACATAAATACTTTTTAATAAAGCATAGGATAAAACAACATAAATAAAATTTAATAAAGCATAGGATAAAACAACATAAATAAAATTTAATAAAGCATAGGATAAAACAACATAAATACAATTTAATAAAGCATAGGATAAAACATCATAAATACAATTTAATAAAGCATAGGTTAAAACAGCATAAATACAGTTTAATAAAGCATAGGATAAAACAACATAAATACAATTTAATAAATCATAGGATAAAACAACATAAATCAAATTTAATAAAGCATAGGATAAAACAACATAAATACTATTTAATAAAGCATAGGATAAAACAACATAAATACAATTTAATAAAGCATAGGATAAAACAACATAAATACTATTTAATAAAGCATCGGATAAAACAACATAAATACAATTTAATAAAGCATAGGATAAAACAACATAAATACAATTTAATAAAGCATAGGATAAAACAACATAAATACATTTTAATAAAGCATAGGATAAAACAACATAAATACTTTTTAATAAAGCATAGGATAAAACAACATAAATAAAATTTAATAAAGCATAGGATAAAACAACATAAATAAAATTTTATAAAGCATAGGATAAAACAACATAAATACAATTTAATAAACATAGGTTAAAACAGCATAAATACAATTTAATAAAGCATAGGATAAAACAACATAAATACAATTTAATAAAGCATAGGATAAAACAACATAAATACTTTTTAATAAAGCATAGGATAAAACCACATAATTACAATTTAATAAAGCACAGGATAAAACAACATAAATACAATTTAATAAAGCATAGGATAAAACAACATAAATACAATTTAATAAAGCATAGGATAAAACAACATAAATTCAATTTAATAAAGCATAGGATAAAACAACATAAATACAATTTAATAAAGCATACATTAAAACAACATAAATACAATTAAATAAAGCATAGGATAAAACAACATAAATACAATTTAATAAAGCATAGGATAAAACAACATAAATACAATTTAATAAAGCATAGGCTAAAACTACATAAATACAATTTAATAAAGCATAGGATAAAACAAATTAAATACAATTTAATAAAGCATAGGATAAAACAACATAAATTCAATTTAATAAAGCATAGGATAAAATAACATAAATACAATTTAATAAAGCATAGGATAAAACAACATAAATACAATTTAATAAAGCATCAGATAAAACAACATGAATACAATTTAATAAAGCATAGGTTAAAACAACATAAATACAATTTAATAAAGCATAGGATAAAACAACATAAATACAATTTAATAAAGCATAGGATAAAACAACATAAATACAATTTAATAAAGCATAGGTTAAAACAGCATAAATACAGTTTAATAAAGCATAGGATAAAACAACATAAATCAAATTTAATAAAGCATAGGATAAAACAACATAAATACTATTTAATAAAGCATAGGATAAAACAACATAAATAAAATTTAATAAAGCATAAGATAAAACAACATAAATAAAATTTAATAAAGCATAGGATAAAACAACATAAATAAAATTTAATAAAGCATAGGATAAAACAACATAAATACAATTTAATAAAGCATAGGTTAAAACAGCATAAATACAGTTTAATAAAGCATAGGATAAAACAACATGAATACAATTTAATAAATCATAGGATAAAACAACATAAATCAAATTTAATAAAGCATAGGATAAAACAACATAAATACAATTTAATAAAGCATAGGATAAAACAACATAAATACTTTTTAATAAAGCATAGGATAAAACCACATAATTACAATTTAATAAAGCACAGGATAAAACAACATAAATACAATTTAATAAAGCATAGGATAAAACAACATAAATACAATTTAATAAAGCATAGGATAAAACAACATAAATTCAATTTAATAAAGAATAGGATAAAACAACATAAATACAATTTAATAAAGCATACATTAAAACAACATAAATACAATTAAATAAAGCATAGGATAAAACAATATAAATACAATTTAATAAAGCATAGGTTAAAACAACATAAATACAATTTAATAAAGCATAGGATAAAACAACATAAATACAATTTAAGAAAGCATAGGTTAAAACAACATAAATACAATTTAATAAAGCATAGGATAAAACAACATAAATACAATTTAATAAAGCATAGGCTAAAACTACATAAATACAATTTAATAAAGCATAGGATAAAACAAATTAAATACAATTTAATAAAGCATAGGATAAAACAACATAAATTCAATTTAATAAAGCATAGGATAAAATAACATAAATACAATTTAATAAAGCATAGGATAAAACAACATAAATACAATTTAATAAAGCATACATTAAAACAACATAAATACAATTAAATAAAGCATAGGATAAAACAATATAAATACAATTTAATAAAGCATAGGTTAAAACAACATAAATACAATTTAATAAAGCATAGGATAAAACAACATAAATACAATTTAAGAAAGCATAGGTTAAAACAACATAAATACAATTTAATAAAGCATAGGATAAAACAACATAAATACAATTTAATAAAGCATAGGCTAAAACTACATAAATACAATTTAATAAAGCATAGGATAAAACAAATTAAATACAATTTAATAAAGCATAGGATAAAACAACATAAATTCAATTTAATAAAGCATAGGATAAAATAACATAAATACAATTTAATAAAGCATAGGATAAAACAACATAAATACAATTTAATAAAGCATCAGATAAAACAACATGAATACAATTTAATAAAGCATAGGTTAAAACAACATAAATACAATTTAATAAAGCATAGGATAAAACAACATAAATACAATTTAATAAAGCATAGGATAAAACAACATAAATACAATTTAATAAAGCATAGGTTAAAACAGCATAAATACAGTTTAATAAAGCATAGGATAAAACAACATAAATACAATTTAATAAAGCATAGGATAAAACAACATAAATCAAATTTAATAAAGCATAGGATAAAACAACATAAATACTATTTAATAAAGCATAGGATAAAACAACATAAATAAAATTTAATAAAGCATAAGATAAAACAACATAAATAAAATTTAATAAAGCATAGGATAAAACAACATAAATAAAATTTAATAAAGCATAGGATAAAACAACATAAATACAATTTAATAAAGCATAGGTTAAAACAGCATAAATACAGTTTAATAAAGCATAGGATAAAACAACATAAATACAATTTAATAAAGCATAGGATAAAACAAAATAAATACAATTTAATAAAGCATAGGATAAAACAACATAAATACAATTTAATAAAGCATAGGATAAAACAACATAAATCAAATTTAATAAAGCATAGGATAAAACAACATAAATACTTTTTAATAAAGCATAGGATAAAACAACATAAATAAAATTTAATAAAGCATAGGATAAAACAACATAAATAAAATTTAATAAAGCATAGGATAAAACAACATAAATACAATTTAATAAAGCATAGGATAAAACAACATAAATACAATTTAATAAAGCATAGGTTAAAACAGCATAAATACAGTTTAATAAAGCATAGGATAAAACAACATAAATACAATTTAATAAATCATAGGATAAAACAACATAAATCAAATTTAATAAAGCATAGGATAAAACAACATAAATACTATTTAATAAAGCATAGGATAAAACAACATAAATACAATTTAATAAAGCATAGGATAAAACAACATAAATACTATTTAATAAAGCATCGGATAAAACAACATAAATACAATTTAATAAAGCATAGGATAAAACAACATAAATACAATTTAATAAAGCATAGGATAAAACAACATAAATACATTTTAATAAAGCATAGGATAAAACAACATAAATACTTTTTAATAAAGCATAGGATAAAACAACATAAATACAATTTAATAAAGCATAGGATAAAACAACATAAATAAAATTTAATAAAGCATAGGATAAAACAACATAAATAAAATTTAATAAAGCATAGGATAAGACAACATAAATACAATTTAATAAACATAGGTTAAAACAGCATAAATACAATTTAATAAAGCATAGGATAAAACAACATAAATACAATTTAATAAAGCATAGGATAAAACAACATAAATACTTTTTAATAAAGCATAGGATAAAACCACATAATTACAATTTAATAAAGCACAGGATAAAACAACATAAATACAATTTAATAAAGCATAGGATAAAACAACATAAATACAATTTAATAAAGCATAGGATAAAACAACATAAATTCAATTTAATAAAGCATAGGATAAAACAACATAAATACAATTTAATAAAGCATACATTAAAACAACATAAATACAATTAAATAAAGCATAGGATAAAACAACATAAATACAATTTAATAAAGCATAGGATAAAACAACATAAATACAATTTAATAAAGCATAGGATAAAACAACATAAATACAATTTAATAAAGCATAGGTTAAAACAGCATAAATACAGTTTAATAAAGCATAGGATAAAACAACATGAATACAATTTAATAAATCATAGGATAAAACAACATAAATCAAATTTAATAAAGCATAGGATAAAACAACATAAATACTATTTAATAAAGCATAGGATAAAACAACATAAATACAATTTAATAAAGCATAGGTTAAAACAGCATAAATACAGTTTAATAAAGCATAGGATAAAACAACATGAATACAATTTAATAAATCATAGGATAAAACAACATAAATCAAATTTAATAAAGCATAGGATAAAACAACATAAATACTATTTAATAAAGCATAGGATAAAACAACATAAATACAATTTAATAAAGCATAGGATAAAACAACATAAATACAATTTAATAAAGCATAGGATAAAACAAAATAAATACAATTTAATAAAGCATAGGATAAAACAACATAAATACAATTTAATAAAGCATAGGTTAAAACAGCATAAATACAGTTTAATAAAGCATAGGATAAAACAACATAAATACAATTTAATAAAGCATAGGATAAAACAACATAAATCAAATTTAATAAAGCATAGGATAAAACAACATAAATACTTTTTAATAAAGCATAGGATAAAACAACATAAATAAAATTTAATAAAGCATAGGTTAAAACAGCATAAATACAGTTTAATAAAGCATAGGATAAAACAACATAAATTCAATTTAATAAAGCATAGGATAAAACAACATAAATACAATTTAATAAAGCATAGGATAAAACAACATAAATACAATTTAATAAAGCATAGGATAAAACAACATAAATACAATTTAATAAAGCATAGGTTAAAACAGCATAAATACAGTTTAATAAAGCATAGGATAAAACAACATGAATACAATTTAATAAATCATAGGATAAAACAACATAAATCAAATTTAATAAAGCATAGGATAAAACAACATAAATACAATTTAATAAAGCATAGGATAAAACAACATAAATACAATTTAATAAAGCATAGGTTAAAACAGCATAAATACAGTTTAATAAAGCATAGGATAAAACAACATGAATACAATTTAATAAATCATAGGATAAAACAACATAAATCAAATTTAATAAAGCATAGGATAAAACAACATAAATACTATTTAATAAAGCATAGGATAAAACAACATAAATACAATTTAATAAAGCATAGGATAAAACAACATAAATACAATTTAATAAAGCATAGGATAAAACAAAATAAATACAATTTAATAAAGCATAGGATAAAACAACATAAATACAATTTAATAAAGCATAGGTTAAAACAGCATAAATACAGTTTAATAAAGCATAGGATAAAACAACATAAATACAATTTAATAAAGCATAGGATAAAACAACATAAATCAAATTTAATAAAGCATAGGATAAAACAACATAAATACTTTTTAATAAAGCATAGGATAAAACAACATAAATAAAATTTAATAAAGCATAGGTTAAAACAGCATAAATACAGTTTAATAAAGCATAGGATAAAACAACATAAATACAATTTAATAAAGCATAGGATAAAACAACATAAATCAAATTTAATAAAGCATAGGATAAAACAACATAAATACTTTTTAATAAAGCATAGGATAAAACAACATAAATAAAATTTAATAAAGCATAGGATAAAACAACATAAATAAAATTTAATAAAGCATAGGATAAAACAACATAAATACAATTTAATAAAGCATAGGATAAAACAACATAAATACAATTTAATAAAGCATAGGTTAAAACAGCATAAATACAGTTTAATAAAGCATAGGATAAAACAACATAAATACAATTTAATAAATCATAGGATAAAACAACATAAATCAAATTTAATAAAGCATAGGATAAAACAACATAAATACTATTTAATAAAGCATAGGATAAAACAACATAAATACAATTTAATAAAGCATAGGATAAAACAACATAAATACTATTTAATAAAGCATCGGATAAAACAACATAAATACAATTTAATAAAGCATAGGATAAAACAACATAAATACAATTTAATAAAGCATAGGATAAAACAACATAAATACATTTTAATAAAGCATAGGATAAAACAACATAAATACTTTTTAATAAAGCATAGGATAAAACAACATAAATACAATTTAATAAAGCATAGGATAAAACAACATAAATAAAATTTAATAAAGCATAGGATAAAACAACATAAATAAAATTTAATAAAGCATAGGATAAGACAACATAAATACAATTTAATAAACATAGGTTAAAACAGCATAAATACAATTTAATAAAGCATAGGATAAAACAACATAAATACAATTTAATAAAGCATAGGATAAAACAACATAAATACTTTTTAATAAAGCATAGGATAAAACCACATAATTACAATTTAATAAAGCACAGGATAAAACAACATAAATACAATTTAATAAAGCATAGGATAAAACAACATAAATACAATTTAATAAAGCATAGGATAAAACAACATAAATTCAATTTAATAAAGCATAGGATAAAACAACATAAATACAATTTAATAAAGCATACATTAAAACAACATAAATACAATTAAATAAAGCATAGGATAAAACAACATAAATACAATTTAATAAAGCATAGGATAAAACAACATAAATACAATTTAATAAAGCATAGGCTAAAACTACATAAATACAATTTAATAAAGCATAGGATAAAACAAATTAAATACAATTTAATAAAGCATAGGATAAAACAACATAAATACAATTTAATAAAGCATAGGATAAAACAACATAAATACAATTTAATAAAGCATAGGATAAAACAACATAAATACAATTTAATAAAGCATAGGATAAAACAACATAAATACAATTTAATAAAGCATAGGCTAAAACTACATAAATACAATTTAATAAAGCATAGGATAAAACAAATTAAATACAATTTAATAAAGCATAGGATAAAACAACATACATTCAATTTAATAAAGCATAGGATAAAACAACATAAATACAATTTAATAAAGCATAGGATAAAACAACATAAATCAAATTTAATAAAGCATAGGATAAAACAACATAAATACTTTTTAATAAAGCATAGGATAAAACAACATAAATAAAATTTAATAAAGCATAGGATAAAACAACATAAATAAAATTTAATAAAGCATAGGATAAAACAACATAAATACAATTTAATAAAGCATAGGATAAAACATCATAAATACAATTTAATAAAGCATAGGTTAAAACAGCATAAATACAGTTTAATAAAGCATAGGATAAAACAACATAAATACAATTTAATAAATCATAGGATAAAACAACATAAATCAAATTTAATAAAGCATAGGATAAAACAACATAAATACTATTTAATAAAGCATAGGATAAAACAACATAAATACAATTTAATAAAGCATAGGATAAAACAACATAAATACTATTTAATAAAGCATCGGATAAAACAACATAAATACAATTTAATAAAGCATAGGATAAAACAACATAAATACAATTTAATAAAGCATAGGATAAAACAACATAAATACATTTTAATAAAGCATAGGATAAAACAACATAAATACTTTTTAATAAAGCATAGGATAAAACAACATAAATACATTTTAATAAAGCATAGGATAAAACAACATAAATACTTTTTAATAAAGCATAGGATAAAACAACATAAATACAATTTAATAAAGCATAGGATAAAACAACATAAATAAAATTTAATAAAGCATAGGATAAAACAACATAAATAAAATTTTATAAAGCATAGGATAAAACAACATAAATACAATTTAATAAAGCATAGGATAAAACAACATAAATAAAATTTAATAAAGCATAGGATAAAACAACATAAATAAAATTTTATAAAGCATAGGATAAAACAACATAAATACAATTTAATAAACATAGGTTAAAACAGCATAAATACAATTTAATAAAGCATAGGATAAAACAACATAAATACAATTTAATAAAGCATAGGATAAAACAACATAAATACTTTTTAATAAAGCATAGGATAAAACCACATAATTACAATTTAATAAAGCACAGGATAAAACAACATAAATACAATTTAATAAAGCATAGGATAAAACAACATAAATACAATTTAATAAAGCATAGGATAAAACAACATAAATTCAATTTAATAAAGCATAGGATAAAACAACATAAATACAATTTAATAAAGCATACATTAAAACAACATAAATACAATTTAATAAAGCATAGGATAAAACAACATAAATACAATTTAATAAAGCATAGGATAAAACAACATAAATACAATTTAATAAAGCATAGGCTAAAACTACATAAATACAATTTAATAAAGCATAGGATAAAACAAATTAAATACAATTTAATAAAGCATAGGATAAAACAACATAAATTCAATTTAATAAAGCATAGGATAAAATAACATAAATACAATTTAATAAAGCATAGGATAAAACAACATAAATACAATTTAATAAAGCATCAGATAAAACAACATGAATACAATTTAATAAAGCATAGGTTAAAACAACATAAATACAATTTAATAAAGCATAGGATAAAACAACATAAATACAATTTAATAAAGCATAGGATAAAACAACATAAATACAATTTAATAAAGCATAGGTTAAAACAGCATAAATACAGTTTAATAAAGCATAGGATAAAACAACATAAATCAAATTTAATAAAGCATAGGATAAAACAACATAAATACTATTTAATAAAGCATAGGATAAAACAACATAAATAAAATTTAATAAAGCATAAGATAAAACAACATAAATAAAATTTAATAAAGCATAGGATAAAACAACATAAATAAAATTTAATAAAGCATAGGATAAAACAACATAAATACAATTTAATAAAGCATAGGTTAAAACAGCATAAATACAGTTTAATAAAGCATAGGATAAAACAACATGAATACAATTTAATAAATCATAGGATAAAACAACATAAATCAAATTTAATAAAGCATAGGATAAAACAACATAAATACTATTTAATAAAGCATAGGATAAAACAACATAAATACAATTTAATAAAGCATAGGATAAAACAACATAAATACAATTTAATAAAGCATAGGATAAAACAACATAAATACAATTTAATAAAGCATAGGATAAAACAACATAAATACAATTTAATAAAGCATAGGTTAAAACAGCATAAATACAGTTTAATAAAGCATAGGATAAAACAACATAAATACAATTTAATAAAGCATAGGATAAAACAACATAAATCAAATTTAATAAAGCATAGGATAAAACAACATAAATACTTTTTAATAAAGCATAGGATAAAACAACATAAATAAAATTTAATAAAGCATAGGTTAAAACAGCATAAATACAGTTTAATAAAGCATAGGATAAAACAACATAAATACAATTTAATAAAGCATAGGATAAAACAACATAAATCAAATTTAATAAAGCATAGGATAAAACAACATAAATACTTTTTAATAAAGCATAGGATAAAACAACATAAATAAAATTTAATAAAGCATAGGATAAAACAACATAAATAAAATTTAATAAAGCATAGGATAAAACAACATAAATACAATTTAATAAAGCATAGGATAAAACAACATAAATACAATTTAATAAAGCATAGGTTAAAACAGCATAAATACAGTTTAATAAAGCATAGGATAAAACAACATAAATACAATTTAATAAATCATAGGATAAAACAACATAAATCAAATTTAATAAAGCATAGGATAAAACAACATAAATACTATTTAATAAAGCATAGGATAAAACAACATAAATACAATTTAATAAAGCATAGGATAAAACAACATAAATACTATTTAATAAAGCATCGGATAAAACAACATAAATACAATTTAATAAAGCATAGGATAAAACAACATAAATACAATTTAATAAAGCATAGGATAAAACAACATAAATACATTTTAATAAAGCATAGGATAAAACAACATAAATACTTTTTAATAAAGCATAGGATAAAACAACATAAATACAATTTAATAAAGCATAGGATAAAACAACATAAATAAAATTTAATAAAGCATAGGATAAAACAACATAAATAAAATTTAATAAAGCATAGGATAAGACAACATAAATACAATTTAATAAACATAGGTTAAAACAGCATAAATACAATTTAATAAAGCATAGGATAAAACAACATAAATACAATTTAATAAAGCATAGGATAAAACAACATAAATACTTTTTAATAAAGCATAGGATAAAACCACATAATTACAATTTAATAAAGCACAGGATAAAACAACATAAATACAATTTAATAAAGCATAGGATAAAACAACATAAATACAATTTAATAAAGCATAGGATAAAACAACATAAATTCAATTTAATAAAGCATAGGATAAAACAACATAAATACAATTTAATAAAGCATACATTAAAACAACATAAATACAATTAAATAAAGCATAGGATAAAACAACATAAATACAATTTAATAAAGCATAGGATAAAACAACATAAATACAATTTAATAAAGCATAGGCTAAAACTACATAAATACAATTTAATAAAGCATAGGATAAAACAAATTAAATACAATTTAATAAAGCATAGGATAAAACAACATAAGTTCAATTTAATAAAGCATAGGATAAAATAACATAAATACAATTTAATAAAGCATAGGATAAAACAACATAAATACAATTTAATAAAGCATCAGATAAAACAACATGAATACAATTTAATAAAGCATAGGTTAAAACAACATAAATACAATTTAATAAAGCATAGGATAAAACAACATAAATACAATTTAATAAAGCATAGGATAAAACAACATAAATACAATTTAATAAAGCATAGGTTAAAACAGCATAAATACAGTTTAATAAAGCATAGGATAAAACAACATAAATACAATTTAATAAATCATAGGATAAAACAACATAAATCAAATTTAATAAAGCATAGGATAAAACAACATAAATACTATTTAATAAAGCATAGGATAAAACAACATAAATACAATTTAATAAAGCATAGGATAAAACAACATAAATACAATTTAATAAAGCATAGGATAAAACAACATAAATACAATTTAATAAAGCATAGGATAAAACAACATAAATACTTTTTAATAAAGCATAGGATAAAACAACATAAATAAAATTTAATAAAGCATAGGATAAAACAACATAAATACAATTTAATAAAGCATAGGATAAAACAACATAAATACAATTTAATAAAGCATAGGATAAAACAACATAAATACAATTTAATAAAGCATAGGATAAAACAACATAAATACAATTTAATAAAGCATAGGCTAAAACTACATAAATACAATTTAATAAAGCATAGGATAAAACAAATTAAATACAATTTAATAAAGCATAGGATAAAACAACATACATTCAATTTAATAAAGCATAGGATAAAACAACATAAATACAATTTAATAAAGCATAGGATAAAACAACATAAATACAATTTAATAAAGCATAGGATAAAACAACATAAATACAATTTAATAAAGCATACATTAAAACAACATAAATACAATTTAATAAAGTATAGGATAAAACAACATAAATACAATTTAATAAAGCATAGGATAAAACAACATAAATACAATTTAATAAAGCATAGGATAAAACAACATAAATACAATTTAATAAAGCATAGGATAAAACAACATAAATACAATTTAATAAAGCATAGGATAAAACAACATAAATACAATTTAATAAAGCATACATTAAAACAACATAAATACAATTAAATAAAGCATAGGATAAAACAATATAAATACAATTTAATAAAGCATAGGTTAAAACAACATAAATACAATTTAATAAAGCATAGGATAAAACAACATAAATACAATTTAAGAAAGCATAGGATAAAACAAATTAAATACAATTTAATAAAGCATAGGATAAAACAACATACATTCAATTTAATAAAGCATAGGATAAAATAACATAAATACAATTTAATAAAGCATAGGATAAAACAACATAAATACAATTTAATAAAGCATAGGATAAAACAACATAAATACTTTTTAATAAAGCATAGGATAAAACCACATAAATACAATTTAATAAAGCATAGGATAAAACAACATAAATACAATTTAATAAAGCATAGGATAAAACAACATAAATAAAATTTAATAAAGCATAGGATAAAACAACATAAATAAAATTTAATATAGCATAGGATAAAACAACATAAATACAATTTAATAAAGCATAGGATAAAACAACATAAATACAGTTTAATAAAGCATAGGATAAAACAACATAAATACAATTTAATAAAGCATAGGATAAAACAACATAAATCAAATTTAATAAAGCATAGGATAAAACAACATAAATACTATTTAATAAAGCATAGGATAAAACAACATAAATAAAATTTAATAAAGCATAGGATAAAACAACATAAATAAAATTTAATAAAGCATAGGATAAAACAACATAAATACAATTTAATAAAGCATAGGTTAAAACAGCATAAATACAGTTTAATAAAGCATAGGATAAAACAACATAAATACAATTTAATAAAGCATAGGCTAAAACTACATAAATACAATTTAATAAAGCATAGGATAAAACAAATTAAATACAATTTAATAAAGCATAGGATAAAACAACATACATTCAATTTAATAAAGCATAGGATAAAACAACATAAATACAATTTAATAAAGCATAGGATAAAACAACATAAATACAATTTAATAAAGCATAGGCTAACACTACATAAATACAATTTAATAAAGCATAGGATAAAACAAATTAAATACAATTTAATAAAGCATAGGATAAAACAACATAAATTCAATTTAATAAAGCATAGGATAAAATAACATAAATACAATTTAATAAAGCATAGGATAAAACAACGTAAATACAATTTAATAAAGCATCAGATAAAACAACATGAATACAATTTAATAAAGCATATGTTAAAACAACATAAATACAATTTAATAAAGCATAGGATAAAACAACATAAATACAATTTAATAAAGCATAGGATAAAACAACATAAATACAATTTAATAAAGCATAGGTTAAAACAGCATAAATACAGTTTAATAAAGCATAGGATAAAACAACATAAATACAATTTAATAAAGCATAGGATAAAACAACATAAATCAAATTTAATAAAGCATAGGATAAAACAACATAAATACTATTTAATAAAGCATAGGATAAAACAACATAAATAAAATTTAATAAAGCATAAGATAAAACAACATAAATTCAATTTAATAAAGCATAGGATAAAATAACATAAATACAATTTAATAAAGCATAGGATAAAACAACATAAATACAATTTAATAAAGCATACATTAAAACAACATAAATACAATTAAATAAAGCATAGGATAAAACAATATAAATACAATTTAATAAAGCATAGGTTAAAACAACATAAATACAATTTAATAAAGCATAGGATAAAACAACATAAATACAATTTAAGAAAGCATAGGTTAAAACAACATAAATACAATTTAATAAAGCATAGGATAAAACAACATAAATACAATTTAATAAAGCATAGGTTAAAACTACATAAATACAATTTAATAAAGCATAGGATAAAACAAATTAAATACAATTTAATAAAGCATAGGATAAAACAACATAAATTCAATTTAATAAAGCATAGGATAAAATAACATAAATACAATTTAATAAAGCATAGGATAAAACAACATAAATACAATTTAATAAAGCATCAGATAAAACAACATGAATACAATTTAATAAAGCATAGGTTAAAACAACATAAATACAATTTAATAAAGCATAGGATAAAACAACATAAATACAATTTAATAAAGCATAGGATAAAACAACATAAATACAATTTAATAAAGCATAGGTTAAAACAGCATAAATACAGTTTAATAAAGCATAGGATAAAACAACATAAATACAATTTAATAAAGCATAGGATAAAACAACATAAATCAAATTTAATAAAGCATAGGATAAAACAACATAAATACTATTTAATAAAGCATAGGATAAAACAACATAAATAAAATTTAATAAAGCATAAGATAAAACAACATAAATAAAATTTAATAAAGCATAGGATAAAACAACATAAATAAAATTTAATAAAGCATAGGATAAAACAACATAAATACAATTTAATAAAGCATAGGTTAAAACAGCATAAATACAGTTTAATAAATCATAGGATAAAACAACATGAATACAATTTAATAAATCATAGGATAAAACAACATAAATCAAATTTAATAAAGCATAGGATAAAACAACATAAATACTATTTAATAAAGCATAGGATAAAACAACATAAATACAATTTAATAAAGCATAGGATAAAACAACATAAATACAATTTAATAAAGCATAGGATAAAACAACATAAATACAATTTAATAAAGCATAGGATAAAACAACATAAATACAATTTAATAAAGCATAGGTTAAAACAGCATAAATACAGTTTAATAAAGCATAGGATAAAACAACATAAATACAATTTAATAAAGCATAGGATAAAACAACATAAATCAAATTTAATAAAGCATAGGATAAAACAACATAAATACTTTTTAATAAAGCATAGGATAAAACAACATAAATAAAATTTAATAAAGCATAGGTTAAAACAGCATAAATACAGTTTAATAAAGCATAGGATAAAACAACATAAATACAATTTAATAAAGCATAGGATAAAACAACATAAATCAAATTTAATAAAGCATAGGATAAAACAACATAAATACAATTTAATAAAGCATAGGATAAAACAACATAAATACAATTTAATAAAGCATAGGATAAAACAACATAAATCAAATTTAATAAAGCATAGGATAAAACAACATAAATACTTTTTAATAAAGCATAGGATAAAACAACATAAATAAAATTTAATAAAGCATAGGATAAAACAACATAAATAAAATTTAATAAAGCATAGGATAAAACAACATAAATACAATTTAATAAAGCATAGGATAAAACAACATAAATACAATTTAATAAAGCATAGGTTAAAACAGCATAAATACAGTTTAATAAAGCATAGGATAAAACAACATAAATACAATTTAATAAATCATAGGATAAAACAACATAAATCAAATTTAATAAAGCATAGGATAAAACAACATAAATACTATTTATTAAAGCATAGGATAAAACAACATAAATACAATTTAATAAAGCATAGGATAAAACAACATAAATACTATTTAATAAAGCATCGGATAAAACAACATAAATACAATTTAATAAAGCATAGGATAAAACAACATAAATACAATTTAATAAAGCATAGGATAAAACAACATAAATACATTTTAATAAAGCATAGGATAAAACAACATAAATACTTTTTAATAAAGCATAGGATAAAACAACATAAATACAATTTAATAAAGCATAGGATAAAACAACATAAATAAAATTTAATAAAGCATAGGATAAAACAACATAAATAAAATTTTATAAAGCATAGGATAAAACAACATAAATACAATTTAATAAACATAGGTTAAAACAGCATAAATACAATTTAATAAAGCATAGGATAAAACAACATAAATACAATTTAATAAAGCATAGGATAAAACAACATAAATACTTTTTAATAAAGCATAGCATAAAACCACATAATTACAATTTAATAAAGCACAGGATAAAACAACATAAATACAATTTAATAAAGCATAGGATAAAACAACATAAATACAATTTAATAAAGCATAGGATAAAACAACATAAATTCAATTTAATAAAGCATAGGATAAAACAACATAAATACAATTTAATAAAGCATAGGATAAAACAACATAAATACAATTTAATAAAGCATAGGCTAAAACTACATAAATACAATTTAATAAAGCATAGGATAAAACAAATTAAATACAATTTAATAAAGCATAGGATAAAACAACATAAATTCAATTTAATAAAGCATAGGATAAAATAACATAAATACAATTTAATAAAGCATAGGATAAAACAACATAAATACAATTTAATAAAGCATCAGATAAAACAACATGAATACAATTTAATAAAGCATAGGTTAAAACAACATAAATACAATTTAATAAAGCATAGGATAAAACAACATAAATACAATTTAATAAAGCATAGGATAAAACAACATAAATACAATTTAATAAAGCATAGGTTAAAACAGCATAAATACAGTTTAATAAAGCATAGGATAAAACAACATAAATCAAATTTAATAAAGCATAGGATAAAACAACATAAATACTATTTAATAAAGCATAGGATAAAACAACATAAATAAAATTTAATAAAGCATAAGATAAAACAACATAAATAAAATTTAATAAAGCATAGGATAAAACAACATAAATAAAATTTAATAAAGCATAGGATAAAACAACATAAATACAATTTAATAAAGCATAGGTTAAAACAGCATAAATACAGTTTAATAAAGCATAGGATAAAACAACATGAATACAATTTAATAAATCATAGGATAAAACAACATAAATCAAATTTAATAAAGCATAGGATAAAACAACATAAATACTATTTAATAAAGCATAGGATAAAACAACATAAATACAATTTAATAAAGCATAGGATAAAACAACATAAATACAATTTAATAAAGCATAGGATAAAACAACATAAATACAATTTAATAAAGCATAGGATAAAACAACATAAATACAATTTAATAAAGCATAGGTTAAAACAGCATAAATACAGTTTAATAAAGCATAGGATAAAACAACATAAATACAATTTAATAAAGCATAGGATAAAACAACATAAATCAAATTTAATAAAGCATAGGATAAAACAACTAAATACTTTTTAATAAAGCATAGGATAAAACAACATAAATAAAATTTAATAAAGCATAGGTTAAAACAGCATAAATACAGTTTAATAAAGCATAGGATAAAACAACATAAATACAATTTAATAAAGCATAGGATAAAACAACATAAATCAAATTTAATAAAGCATAGGATAAAACAACATAAATACTTTTTAATAAAGCATAGGATAAAACAACATAAATAAAATTTAATAAAGCATAGGATAAAACAACATAAATAAAATTTAATAAAGCATAGGATAAAACAACATAAATACAATTTAATAAAGCATAGGATAAAACAACATAAATACAATTTAATAAAGCATAGGTTAAAACAGCATAAATACAGTTTAATAAAGCATAGGATAAAACAACATAAATACAATTTAATAAATCATAGGATAAAACAACATAAATCAAATTTAATAAAGCATAGGATAAAACAACATAAATACTATTTAATAAAGCATAGGATAAAACAACATAAATACAATTTAATAAAGCATAGGATAAAACAACATAAATACAATTTAATAAAGCATCGGATAAAACAACATAAATACAATTTAATAAAGCATAGGATAAAACAACATAAATACAATTTAATAAAGCATAGGATAAAACAACATAAATACATTTTAATAAAGCATAGGATAAAACAACATAAATACTTTTTAATAAAGCATAGGATAAAACAACATAAATACAATTTAATAAAGCATAGGATAAAACAACATAAATAAAATTTAATAAAGCATAGGATAAAACAACATAAATAAAATTTAATAAAGCATAGGATAAGACAACATAAATACAATTTAATAAACATAGGTTAAAACAGCATAAATACAATTTAATAAAGCATAGGATAAAACAACATAAATACAATTTAATAAAGCATAGGATAAAACAACATAAATACTTTTTAATAAAGCATAGGATAAAACCACATAATTACAATTTAATAAAGCACAGGATAAAACAACATAAATACAATTTAATAAAGCATAGGATAAAACAACATAAATACAATTTAATAAAGCATAGGCTAAAACTACATAAATACAATTTAATAAAGCATAGGATAAAACAAATTAAATACAATTTAATAAAGCATAGGATAAAACAACATAAGTTCAATTTAATAAAGCATAGGATAAAATAACATAAATACAATTTAATAAAGCATAGGATAAAACAACATAAATACAATTTAATAAAGCATCAGATAAAACAACATGAATACAATTTAATAAAGCATAGGTTAAAACAACATAAATACAATTTAATAAAGCATAGGATAAAACAACATAAATACAATTTAATAAAGCATAGGATAAAACAACATAAATACAATTTAATAAAGCATAGGTTAAAACAGCATAAATACAGTTTAATAAAGCATAGGATAAAACAACATAAATACAATTTAATAAAGCATAGGATAAAACAACATAAATCAAATTTAATAAAGCATAGGATAAAACAACATAAATACTATTTAATAAAGCATAGGATAAAACAACATAAATAAAATTTAATAAAGCATAGGATAAAACAACATAAATAAAATTTAATAAAGCATAGGATAAAACAACATAAATACAATTTAATAAAGCATAGGTTAAAACAGCATAAATACAGTTTAATAAAGCATAGGATAAAACAACATAAATACAATTTAATAAATCATAGGATAAAACAACATAAATCAAATTTAATAAAGCATAGGATAAAACAACATAAATACTATTTAATAAAGCATAGGATAAAACAACATAAATACAATTTAATAAAGCATAGGATAAAACAACATAAATACAATTTAATAAAGCATCGGATAAAACAACATAAATACAATTTAATAAAGCATAGGATAAAACAACATAAATACAATTTAATAAAGCATAGGATAAAACAACATAAATACATTTTAATAAAGCATAGGATAAAACAACATAAATACTTTTTAATAAAGCATAGGATAAAACAACATAAATACAATTTAATAAAGCATAGGATAAAACAACATAAATAAAATTTAATAAAGCATAGGATAAAACAACATAAATAAAATTTAATAAAGCATAGGATAAGACAACATAAATACAATTTAATAAACATAGGTTAAAACAGCATAAATACAATTTAATAAAGCATAGGATAAAACAACATAAATACAATTTAATAAAGCATAGGATAAAACAACATAAATACTTTTTAATAAAGCATAGGATAAAACCACATAATTACAATTTAATAAAGCACAGGATAAAACAACATAAATACAATTTAATAAAGCATAGGATAAAACAACATAAATACAATTTAATAAAGCATAGGCTAAAACTACATAAATACAATTTAATAAAGCATAGGATAAAACAAATTAAATACAATTTAATAAAGCATAGGATAAAACAACATAAGTTCAATTTAATAAAGCATAGGATAAAATAACATAAATACAATTTAATAAAGCATAGGATAAAACAACATAAATACAATTTAATAAAGCATCAGATAAAACAACATGAATACAATTTAATAAAGCATAGGTTAAAACAACATAAATACAATTTAATAAAGCATAGGATAAAACAACATAAATACAATTTAATAAAGCATAGGATAAAACAACATAAATACAATTTAATAAAGCATAGGTTAAAACAGCATAAATACAGTTTAATAAAGCATAGGATAAAACAACATAAATACAATTTAATAAAGCATAGGATAAAACAACATAAATCAAATTTAATAAAGCATAGGATAAAACAACATAAATACTATTTAATAAAGCATAGGATAAAACAACATAAATAAAATTTAATAAAGCATAGGATAAAACAACATAAATAAAATTTAATAAAGCATAGGATAAAACAACATAAATACAATTTAATAAAGCATAGGTTAAAACAGCATAAATACAGTTTAATAAAGCATAGGATAAAACAACATAAATACAATTTAATAAATCATAGGATAAAACAACATAAATCAAATTTAATAAAGCATAGGATAAAACAACATAAATACTATTTAATAAAGCATAGGATAAAACAACATAAATACAATTTAATAAAGCATAGGATAAAACAACATAAATACAATTTAATAAAGCATAGGATAAAACAACATAAATACAATTTAATAAAGCATAGGATAAAACAACATAAATACTTTTTAATAAAGCATAGGATAAAACAACATAAATAAAATTTAATAAAGCATAGGATAAAACAACATAAATACAATTTAATAAAGCATAGGATAAAACAACATAAATACAATTTAATAAAGCATAGGATAAAACAACATAAATACAATTTAATAAAGCATAGGATAAAACAACATAAATACAATTTAATAAAGCATAGGTTAAAACAGCATAAATACAGTTTAATAAAGCATAGGATAAAACAACATAAATACAATTTAATAAAGCATAGGTTAAAACAGCATAAATACAGTTTAATAAAGCATAGGATAAAACAACATAAATACAATTTAATAAAGCATAGGATAAAACAACATAAATAAAATTTAATAAAGCATAAGATAAAACAACATAAATAAAATTTAATAAAGCATAGGATAAAACAACATAAATAAAATTTAATAAAGCATAGGATAAAACAACATAAATACAATTTAATAAAGCATAGGTTAAAACAGCATAAATACAGTTTAATAAAGCATAGGATAAAACAACATGAATACAATTTAATAAATCATAGGATAAAACAACATAAATCAAATTTAATAAAGCATAGGATAAAACAACATAAATACTATTTAATAAAGCATAGGATAAAACAACATAAATACAATTTAATAAAGCATAGGATAAAACAACATAAATACAATTTAATAAAGCATAGGATAAAACAACATAAATACAATTTAATAAAGCATAGGATAAAACAACATAAATACAATTTAATAAAGCATAGGTTAAAACAGCATAAATACAGTTTAATAAAGCATAGGATAAAACAACATAAATACAATTTAATAAAGCATAGGATAAAACAACATAAATCAAATTTAATAAAGCATAGGATAAAACAACATAAATACTTTTTAATAAAGCATAGGATAAAACAACATAAATAAAATTTAATAAAGCATAGGTTAAAACAGCATAAATACAGTTTAATAAAGCATAGGATAAAACAACATAAATACAATTTAATAAAGCATAGGATAAAACAACATAAATCAAATTTAATAAAGCATAGGATAAAACAACATAAATACAATTTAATAAAGCATAGGATAAAACAACATAAATACAATTTAATAAAGCATAGGATAAAACAACATAAATCAAATTTAATAAAGCATAGGATAAAACAACATAAATACTTTTTAATAAAGCATAGGATAAAACAACATAAATAAAATTTAATAAAGCATAGGATAAAACAACATAAATAAAATTTAATAAAGCATAGGATAAAACAACATAAATACAATTTAATAAAGCATAGGATAAAACAACATAAATACAATTTAATAAAGCATAGGTTAAAACAGCATAAATACAGTTTAATAAAGCATAGGATAAAACAACATAAATACAATTTAATAAATCATAGGATAAAACAACATAAATCAAATTTAATAAAGCATAGGATAAAACAACATAAATACTATTTAATAAAGCATAGGATAAAACAACATAAATACAATTTAATAAAGCATAGGATAAAACAACATAAATACTATTTAATAAAGCATCGGATAAAACAACATAAATACAATTTAATAAAGCATAGGATAAAACAACATAAATACAATTTAATAAAGCATAGGATAAAACAACATAAATACATTTTAATAAAGCATAGGATAAAACAACATAAATACTTTTTAATAAAGCATAGGATAAAACAACATAAATACAATTTAATAAAGCATAGGATAAAACAACATAAATAAAATTTAATAAAGCATAGGATAAAACAACATAAATAAAATTTTATAAAGCATAGGATAAAACAACATAAATACAATTTAATAAACATAGGTTAAAACAGCATAAATACAATTTAATAAAGCATAGGATAAAACAACATAAATACAATTTAATAAAGCATAGGATAAAACAACATAAATACTTTTTAATAAAGCATAGCATAAAACCACATAATTACAATTTAATAAAGCACAGGATAAAACAACATAAATACAATTTAATAAAGCATAGGATAAAACAACATAAATACAATTTAATAAAGCATAGGATAAAACAACATAAATTCAATTTAATAAAGCATAGGATAAAACAACATAAATACAATTTAATAAAGCATAGGATAAAACAACATAAATACAATTTAATAAAGCATAGGCTAAAACTACATAAATACAATTTAATAAAGCATAGGATAAAACAAATTAAATACAATTTAATAAAGCATAGGATAAAACAACATAAATTCAATTTAATAAAGCATAGGATAAAATAACATAAATACAATTTAATAAAGCATAGGATAAAACAACATAAATACAATTTAATAAAGCATCAGATAAAACAACATGAATACAATTTAATAAAGCATAGGTTAAAACAACATAAATACAATTTAATAAAGCATAGGATAAAACAACATAAATACAATTTAATAAAGCATAGGATAAAACAACATAAATACAATTTAATAAAGCATAGGTTAAAACAGCATAAATACAGTTTAATAAAGCATAGGATAAAACAACATAAATCAAATTTATTAAAGCATAGGATAAAACAACATAAATACTATTTAATAAAGCATAGGATAAAACAACATAAATAAAATTTAATAAAGCATAAGATAAAACAACATAAATAAAATTTAATAAAGCATAGGATAAAACAACATAAATAAAATTTAATAAAGCATAGGATAAAACAACATAAATACAATTTAATAAAGCATAGGTTAAAACAGCATAAATACAGTTTAATAAAGCATAGGATAAAACAACATGAATACAATTTAATAAATCATAGGATAAAACAACATAAATCAAATTTAATAAAGCATAGGATAAAACAACATAAATACTATTTAATAAAGCATAGGATAAAACAACATAAATACAATTTAATAAAGCATAGGATAAAACAACATAAATACAATTTAATAAAGCATAGGATAAAACAACATAAATACAATTTAATAAAGCATAGGATAAAACAACATAAATACAATTTAATAAAGCATAGGTTAAAACAGCATAAATACAGTTTAATAAAGCATAGGATAAAACAACATAAATACAATTTAATAAAGCATAGGATAAAACAACATAAATCAAATTTAATAAAGCATAGGATAAAACAACTAAATACTTTTTAATAAAGCATAGGATAAAACAACATAAATAAAATTTAATAAAGCATAGGTTAAAACAGCATAAATACAGTTTAATAAAGCATAGGATAAAACAACATAAATACAATTTAATAAAGCATAGGATAAAACAACATAAATCAAATTTAATAAAGCATAGGATAAAACAACATAAATACTTTTTAATAAAGCATAGGATAAAACAACATAAATAAAATTTAATAAAGCATAGGATAAAACAACATAAATAAAATTTAATAAAGCATAGGATAAAACAACATAAATACAATTTAATAAAGCATAGGATAAAACAACATAAATACTATTTAATAAAGCATAGGTTAAAACAGCATAAATACAGTTTAATAAAGCATAGGATAAAACAACATAAATACAATTTAATAAATCATAGGATAAAACAACATAAATCAAATTTAATAAAGCATAGGATAAAACAACATAAATACTATTTAATAAAGCATAGGATAAAACAACATAAATACAATTTAATAAAGCATAGGATAAAACAACATAAATACAATTTAATAAAGCATCGGATAAAACAACATAAATACAATTTAATAAAGCATAGGATAAAACAACATAAATACAATTTAATAAAGCATAGGATAAAACAACATAAATACATTTTAATAAAGCATAGGATAAAACAACATAAATACTTTTTAATAAAGCATAGGATAAAACAACATAAATACAATTTAATAAAGCATAGGATAAAACAACATAAATAAAATTTAATAAAGCATAGGATAAAACAACATAAATAAAATTTAATAAAGCATAGGATAAGACAACATAAATACAATTTAATAAACATAGGTTAAAACAGCATAAATACAGTTTAATAAAGCATAGGATAAAACAACATAAATACTATTTAATAAAGCATAGGATAAAACAACATAAATAAAATTTAATAAAGCATAGGATAAAACAACATAAATAAAATTTAATAAAGCATAGGATAAAACAACATAAATACAATTTAATAAAGCATAGGTTAAAACAGCATAAATACAGTTTAATAAAGCATAGGATAAAACAACATAAATACAATTTAATAAATCATAGGATAAAACAACATAAATCAAATTTAATAAAGCATAGGATAAAACAACATAAATACTATTTAATAAAGCATAGGATAAAACAACATAAATACAATTTAATAAAGCATAGGATAAAACAACATAAATACAATTTAATAAAGCATAGGATAAAACAACATAAATACAATTTAATAAAGCATAGGATAAAACATCATAAATACTTTTTAATAAAGCATAGGATAAAACAACATAAATAAAATTTAATAAAGCATAGGATAAAACAACATAAATACAATTTAATAAAGCATAGGATAAAACAACATAAATACAATTTAATAAAGCATAGGATAAAACAACATAAATACAATTTAATAAAGCATAGGATAAAACAACATAAATACAATTTAATAAAGCATAGGCTAAAACTACATAAATACAATTTAATAAAGCATAGAATAAAACAAATTAAATACAATTTAATAAAGCATAGGATAAAACAACATACATTCAATTTAATAAAGCATAGGATAAAACAACATAAATACAATTTAATAAAGCATAGGATAAAACAACATAAATACAATTTAATAAAGCATAGGATAAAACAACATAAATACAATTTAATAAAGCATACATTAAAACAACATAAATACAATTTAATAAAGTATAGGATAAAACAACATAAATACAATTTAATAAAGCATAGGATAAAACAACATAAATACAATTTAATAAAGCATAGGATAAAACAACATAAATACAATTTAATAAAGCATACATTAAAACAACATAAATACAATTAAATAAAGCATAGGATAAAACAATATAAATACAATTTAATAAAGCATAGGTTAAAACAACATAAATACAATTTAATAAAGCATAGGATAAAACAACATAAATACAATTTAAGAAAGCATAGGATAAAACAAATTAAATACAATTTAATAAAGCATAGGATAAAACAACATACATTCAATTTAATAAAGCATAGGATAAAATAACATAAATACAATTTAATAAAGCATAGGATAAAACAACATAAATACAATTTAATAAAGCATAGGATAAAACAACATAAATACTTTTTAATAAAGCATAGGATAAAACCACATAAATACAATTTAATAAAGCATAGGATAAAACAACATAAATACAATTTAATAAAGCATAGGATAAAACAACATAAATAAAATTTAATAAAGCATAGGATAAAACAACATAAATAAAATTTAATATAGCATAGGATAAAACAACATAAATACAATTTAATAAAGCATAGGATAAAACAACATAAATACAGTTTAATAAAGCATAGGATAAAACAACATAAATACAATTTAATAAAGCATAGGATAAAACAACATAAATCAAATTTAATAAAGCATAGGATAAAACAACATAAATACTATTTAATAAAGCATAGGTTAAAACAGCATAAATACAGTTTAATAAAGCATAGGATAAAACAACATGAATACAATTTAATAAATCATAGGATAAAACAACATAAATCAAATTTAATAAAGCATAGGATAAAACAACATAAATACTATTTAATAAAGCATCGGATAAAACAACATAAATACAATTTAATAAAGCATAGGATAAAACAACATAAATACAATTTAATAAAGCATAGGATAAAACAACATAAATACATTTTAATAAAGCATAGGATAAAACAACATAAATACTTTTTAATAAAGCATAGGATAAAACAACATAAATACAATTTAATAAAGCATAGGATAAAACAACATAAATAAAATTTAATAAAGCATAGGATAAAACAACATAAATAAAATTTAATAAAGCATAGGATAAAACAACATAAATACAATTTAATAAACATAGGTTAAAACAGCATAAATACAATTTAATAAAGCATAGGATAAAACAACATATATACAATTTAATAAAGCATAGGATAAAACAACATAAATACTTTTTAATAAAGCATAGGATAAAACCACATAATTACAATTTAATAAAGCACAGGATAAAACAACATAAATACAATTTAATAAAGCATAGGATAAAACAACATAAATACAATTTAATAAAGCATAGGATAAAACAACATAAATTCAATTTAATAAAGCATAGGATAAAACAACATAAATACAATTTAAGAAAGCATACATTAAAACAACATAAATACAATTAAATAAAGCATAGGATAAAACAACATAAATACAATTTAATAAAGCATAGGATAAAACAACATAAATACAATTTAATAAAGCATAGGCTAAAACTACATAAATACAATTTAATAAAGCATAGGATAAAACAAATTAAATACAATTTAATAAAGCATAGGATAAAACAACATAAATTCAATTTAATAAAGCATAGGATAAAATAACATAAATACAATTTAATAAAGCATAGGATAAAACAACATAAATACAATTTAATAAAGCATCAGATAAAACAACATGAATACAATTTAATAAAGCATAGGTTAAAACAACATAAATACAATTTAATAAAGCATAGGATAAAACAACATAAATAAAATTTAATAAAGCATAGGATAAAACAACATAAATAAAATTTAATAAAGCATAGGATAAAACAACATAAATACAATTTAATAAACATAGGTTAAAACAGCATAAATACAATTTAATAAAGCATAGGATAAAACAACATATATACAATTTAATAAAGCATAGGATAAAACAACATAAATACTTTTTAATAAAGCATAGGATAAAACCACATAATTACAATTTAATAAAGCACAGGATAAAACAACATAAATACAATTTAATAAAGCATAGGATAAAACAACATAAATACAATTTAATAAAGCATAGGATAAAACAACATAAATCAAATTTAATAAAGCATAGGATAAAACAACATAAATACTATTTAATAAAGCATAGGATAAAACAACATAAATAAAATTTAATAAAGCATAAGATAAAACAACATAAATAAAATTTAATAAAGCATAGGATAAAACAACATAAATAAAATTTAATAAAGCATAGGATAAAACAACATAAATACAATTTAATAAAGCATAGGTTAAAACAGCATAAATACAGTTTAATAAAGCATAGGATAAAACAACATGAATACAATTTAATAAATCATAGGATAAAACAACATAAATCAAATTTAATAAAGCATAGGATAAAACAACATAAATACTATTTAATAAAGCATCGGATAAAACAACATAAATACAATTTAATAAAGCATAGGATAAAACAACAAAAATACAATTTAATAAAGCATAGGATAAAACAACATAAATACATTTTAATAAAGCATAGGATAAAACAACATAAATACTTTTTAATAAAGCATAGGATAAAACAACATAAATACAATTTAATAAAGCATAGGATAAAACAACATAAATAAAATTTAATAAAGCATAGGATAAAACAACATAAATAAAATTTAATAAAGCATAGGATAAAACAACATAAATACAATTTAATAAACATAGGTTAAAACAGCATAAATACAATTTAATAAAGCATAGGATAAAACAACATATATACAATTTAATAAAGCATAGGATAAAACAACATAAATACTTTTTAATAAAGCATAGGATAAAACCACATAATTACAATTTAATAAAGCACAGGATAAAACAACATAAATACAATTTAATAAAGCATAGGATAAAACAACATAAATACAATTTAATAAAGCATAGGATAAAACAACATAAATTCAATTTAATAAAGCATAGGATAAAACAACATAAATACAATTTAAGAAAGCATACATTAAAACAACATAAATACAATTAAATAAAGCATAGGATAAAACAACATAAATACAATTTAATAAAGCATAGGATAAAACAACATAAATACAATTTAATAAAGCATAGGCTAAAACTACATAAATACAATTTAATAAAGCATAGGATAAAACAAATTAAATACAATTTAATAAAGCATAGGATAAAACAACATAAATTCAATTTAATAAAGCATAGGATAAAATAACATAAATACAATTTAATAAAGCATAGGATAAAACAACATAAATACAATTTAATAAAGCATCAGATAAAACAACATGAATACAATTTAATAAAGCATAGGTTAAAACAACATAAATACAATTTAATAAAGCATAGGATAAAACAACATAAATAAAATTTAATAAAGCATAGGATAAAACAACATAAATAAAATTTAATAAAGCATAGGATAAAACAACATAAATACAATTTAATAAACATAGGTTAAAACAGCATAAATACAATTTAATAAAGCATAGGATAAAACAACATATATACAATTTAATAAAGCATAGGATAAAACAACATAAATACTTTTAAATAAAGCATAGGATAAAACCACATAATTACAATTTAATAAAGCACAGGATAAAACAACATAAATACAATTTAATAAAGCATAGGATAAAACAACATAAATACAATTTAATAAAGCATAGGATAAAACAACATAAATTCAATTTAATAAAGCATAGGATAAAACAACATAAATACAATTTAAGAAAGCATACATTAAAACAACATAAATACAATTAAATAAAGCATAGGATAAAACAACATAAATACAATTTAATAAAGCATAGGATAAAACAACATAAATACAATTTAATAAAGCATAGGCTAAAACTACATAAATACAATTTAATAAAGCATAGGATAAAACAAATTAAATACAATTTAATAAAGCATAGGATAAAACAACATAAATTCAATTTAATAAAGCATAGGATAAAATAACATAAATACAATTTAATAAAGCATAGGATAAAACAACATAAATACAATTTAATAAAGCATCAGATAAAACAACATGAATACAATTTAATAAAGCATAGGTTAAAACAACATAAATACAATTTAATAAAGCATAGGATAAAACAACATAAATACAATTTAATAAAGCATAGGATAAAACAACATAAATACAATTTAATAAAGCATAGGTTAAAACAGCATAAATACAGTTTAATAAAGCATAGGATAAAACAACATAAATACAATTTAATAAAGCATAGGATAAAACAACATAAATCTAATTTAATAAAGCATAGGATAAAACATCATAAATACTATTTAATAAAGCATAGGATAAAACAACATAAATAAAATTTAATAAAGCATAGGATAAAACAACATAAATAAAATTTAATAAAGCATAGGATAAAACAACATAAATACAATTTAATAAACATAGGTTAAAACAGCATAAATACAATTTAATAAAGCATAGGATAAAACAACATATATACAATTTAATAAAGCATAGGATAAAACAACATAAATACTTTTTAATAAAGCATAGGATAAAACCACATAATTACAATTTAATAAAGCACAGGATAAAACAACATAAATACAATTTAATAAAGCATAGGATAAAACAACATAAATACAATTTAATAAAGCATAGGATAAAACAACATAAATTCAATTTAATAAAGCATAGGATAAAACAACATAAATACAATTTAAGAAAGCATACATTAAAACAACATAAATACAATTAAATAAAGCATAGGATAAAACAACATAAATACAATTTAATAAAGCATAGGATAAAACAACATAAATACAATTTAATAAAGCATAGGCTAAAACTACATAAATACAATTTAATAAAGCATAGGATAAAACAAATTAAATACAATTTAATAAAGCATAGGATAAAACAACATAAATTCAATTTAATAAAGCATAGGATAAAATAACATAAATACAATTTAATAAAGCATAGGATAAAACAACATAAATACAATTTAATAAAGCATCAGATAAAACAACATGAATACAATTTAATAAAGCATAGGTTAAAACAACATAAATACAATTTAATAAAGCATAGGATAAAACAACATAAATACAATTTAATAAAGCATAGGATAAAACAACATAAATACAATTTAATAAAGCATAGGTTAAAACAGCATAAATACAGTTTAATAAAGCATAGGATAAAACAACATAAATACAATTTAATAAAGCATAGGATAAAACAACATAAATCTAATTTAATAAAGCATAGGATAAAACAACATAAATACTATTTAATAAAGCATAGGATAAAACAACATAAATAAAATTTAATAAAGCATAGGATAAAACAACATAAATAAAATTTAATAAAGCATAGGATAAAACAACATAAATACAATTTAATAAAGCATAGGTTAAAACAGCATAAATACAGTTTAATAAAGCATAGGATAAAACAACATAAATACAATTTAGTAAATCATAGGATAAAACAACATAAATCAAATTTAATAAAGCATAGGATAAAACAACATAAATACTATTTAATAAATCATAGGATAAAACAACATAAATACAATTTAATAAAGCATAGGATAAAACAACATAAATACAATTTAATAAAGCATAGGATAAAACAACATAAATACAATTTAATAAAGCATAGGATAAAACAACATAAATACTTTTTAATAAAGCATAGGATAAAACAACATAAATAAAATTTAATAAAGCATAGGATAAAACAACATAAATACAATTTATTAAAGCATAGGATAAAACAACATAAATACAATTTAATAAAGCATAGGATAAAACAACATAAATACAATTTAATAAAGCATAGGATAAAACAACATAAATACAATTTAATAAAGCATAGGCTAAAACTACATAAATACAATTTAATAAAGCATAGGATAAAACAAATTAAATACAATTTAATAAAGCATAGGATAAAACAACATACATTCAATTTAATAAAGCATAGGATAAAACAACATAAATACAATTTAATAAAGCATAGGATAAAACAACATAAATACAATTTAATAAAGCATAGGATAAAACAACATAAATACAATTTAATAAAGCATACATTAAAACAACATAAATACAATTTAATAAAGTATAGGATAAAACAACATAAATACAATTTAATAAAGCATAGGATAAAACAACATAAATACAATTTAATAAAGCATAGGATAAAACAACATAAATACAATTTAATAAAGCATACATTAAAACAACATAAATACAATTAAATAAAGCATAGGATAAAACAATATAAATACAATTTAATAAAGCATAGGTTAAAACAACATAAATACAATTTAATAAAGCATAGGATAAAACAACATAAATACAATTTAAGAAAGCATAGGTTAAAACAACATAAATACAATTTAATAAAGCATAGGATAAAACAACATAAATACAATTTAATAAAGCATAGGCTAAAACTACATAAATACAATTTAATAAAGCATAGGATAAAACAAATTAAATACAATTTAATAAAGCATAGGATAAAACAACATAAATACAATTTAAGAAAGCATACATTAAAACAACATAAATACAATTAAATAAAGCATAGGATAAAACAACATAAATACAATTTAATAAAGCATAGGATAAAACAACATAAATACAATTTAATAAAGCATAGGCTAAAACTACATAAATACAATTTAATAAAGCATAGGATAAAACAAATTAAATACAATTTAATAAAGCATAGGATAAAACAACATAAATTCAATTTAATAAAGCATAGGATAAAATAACATAAATACAATTTAATAAAGCATAGGATAAAACAACATAAATACAATTTAATAAAGCATCAGATAAAACAACATGAATACAATTTAATAAAGCATAGGTTAAAACAACATAAATACAATTTAATAAAGCATAGGATAAAACAACATAAATACAATTTAATAAAGCATAGGATAAAACAACATAAATACAATTTAATAAAGCATAGGTTAAAACAGCATAAATACAGTTTAATAAAGCATAGGATAAAACAACATAAATACAATTTAATAAAGCATAGGATAAAACAACATAAATCTAATTTAATAAAGCATAGGATAAAACAACATAAATACTATTTAATAAAGCATAGGATAAAACAACATAAATAAAATTTAATAAAGCATAGGATAAAACAACATAAATAAAATTTAATAAAGCATAGGATAAAACAACATAAATACAATTTAATAAAGCATAGGTTAAAACAGCATAAATACAGTTTAATAAAGCATAGGATAAAACAACATAAATACAATTTAGTAAATCATAGGATAAAACAACATAAATCAAATTTAATAAAGCATAGGATAAAACAACATAAATACTATTTAATAAATCATAGGATAAAACAACATAAATACAATTTAATAAAGCATAGGATAAAACAACATAAATACAATTTAATAAAGCATAGGATAAAACAACATAAATACAATTTAATAAAGCATAGGATAAAACAACATAAATACTTTTTAATAAAGCATAGGATAAAACAACATAAATAAAATTTAATAAAGCATAGGATAAAACAACATAAATACAATTTATTAAAGCATAGGATAAAACAACATAAATACAATTTAATAAAGCATAGGATAAAACAACATAAATACAATTTAATAAAGCATAGGATAAAACAACATAAATACAATTTAATAAAGCATAGGCTAAAACTACATAAATACAATTTAATAAAGCATAGGATAAAACAAATTAAATACAATTTAATAAAGCATAGGATAAAACAACATACATTCAATTTAATAAAGCATAGGATAAAACAACATAAATACAATTTAATAAAGCATAGGATAAAACAACATAAATACAATTTAATAAAGCATAGGATAAAACAAATTAAATACAATTTAATAAAGCATAGGATAAAACAACATACATTCAATTTAATAAAGCATAGGATAAAATAACATAAATACAATTTAATAAATCATAGGATAAAACAACATAAATACAATTTAATAAAGCATAGGATAAAACAACATAAATACTTTTTAATAAAGCATAGGATAAAACCACATAAATACAATTTAATAAAGCATAGGATAAAACAACATAAATACAATTTAATAAAGCATAGGATAAAACAACATAAATAAAATTTAATAAAGCATAGGATAAAACAACATAAATAAAATTTAATATAGCATAGGATAAAACAACATAAATACAATTTAATAAAGCATAGGATAAAACAACATAAATAAAATTTAATAAAGCATAGGATAAAACAACATAAATACAATTTAATAAAGCATACATTAAAACAACATAAATACAATTAAATAAAGCATAGGATAAAACAACATAAATACAATTTAATAAAGCATAGGATAAAACAACATAAATACAATTTAATAAAGCATAGGCTAAAACTACATAAATACAATTTAATAAAGCATTGGATAAAACAAATTAAATACAATTTAATAAAGCATAGGATAAAACAACATAAATTCAATTTAATAAAGCCTAGGATAAAATAACATAAATACAATTTAATAAAGCATAGGATAAAACAACATAAATACAATTTAATAAAGCATCAGATAAAACAACATGAATACAATTTAATAAAGCATAGGTTAAAACAACATAAATACAATTTAATAAAGCATAGGATAAAACAACATAAATACAATTTAATAAAGCATAGGAAAAAACAACATAAATACAATTTAATAAAGCATAGGTTAAAACAGCATAAATACAGTTTAATAAAGCATAGGATAAAACAACATAAATACAATTTAATAAAGCATAGGATAAAACAACATAAATCTAATTTAATAAAGCATAGGATAAAACAACATAAATACTATTTAATAAAGCATAGGATAAAACAACATAAATAAAATTTAATAAATCATAGGATAAAACAACATAAATAAAATTTAATAAAGCATAGGATAAAACAACATAAATACAATTTAATAAACATAGGTTAAAACAGCATAAATACAATTTAATAAAGCATAGGATAAAACAACATATATACAATTTAATAAAGCATAGGATAAAACAACATAAATACTTTTTAATAAAGCATAGGATAAAACCACATAATTACAATTTAATAAAGCACAGGATAAAACAACATAAATACAATTTAATAAAGCATAGGATAAAACAACATAAATACAATTTAATAAAGCATAGGATAAAACAACATAAATTCAATTTAATAAAGCATAGGATAAAACAACATAAATACAATTTAAGAAAGCATACATTAAAACAACATAAATACAATTAAATAAAGCATAGGATAAAACAACATAAATACAATTTAATAAAGCATAGGATAAAACAACATAAATACAATTTAATAAAGCATAGGCTAAAACTACATAAATACAATTTAATAAAGCATAGGATAAAACAAATTAAATACAATTTAATAAAGCATAGGATAAAACAACATAAATTCAATTTAATAAAGCATAGGATAAAATAACATAAATACAATTTAATAAAGCATAGGATAAAACAACATAAATACAATTTAATAAAGCATCAGATAAAACAACATGAATACAATTTAATAAAGCATAGGTTAAAACAACATAAATACAATTTAATAAAGCATAGGATAAAACAACATAAATACAATTTAATAAAGCATAGGATAAAACAACATAAATACAATTTAATAAAGCATAGGTTAAAACAGCATAAATACAGTTTAATAAAGCATAGGATAAAACAACATAAATACAATTTAATAAAGCATAGGATAAAACAACATAAATCTAATTTAATAAAGCATAGGATAAAACAACATAAATACTATTTAATAAAGCATAGGATAAAACAACATAAATAAAATTTAATAAAGCATAGGATAAAACAACATAAATAAAATTTAATAAAGCATAGGATAAAACAACATAAATACAATTTAATAAAGCATAGGTTAAAACAGCATAAATACAGTTTAATAAAGCATAGGATAAAACAACATAAATACAATTTAGTAAATCATAGGATAAAACAACATAAATCAAATTTAATAAAGCATAGGATAAAACAACATAAATACTATTTAATAAATCATAGGATAAAACAACATAAATACAATTTAATAAAGCATAGGATAAAACAACATAAATACAATTTAATAAAGCATAGGATAAAACAACATAAATACAATTTAATAAAGCATAGGATAAAACAACATAAATACTTTTTAATAAAGCATAGGATAAAACAACATAAATAAAATTTAATAAAGCATAGGATAAAACAACATAAATACAATTTATTAAAGCATAGGATAAAACAACATAAATACAATTTAATAAAGCATAGGATAAAACAACATAAATACAATTTAATAAAGCATAGGATAAAACAACATAAATACAATTTAATAAAGCATAGGCTAAAACTACATAAATACAATTTAATAAAGCATAGGATAAAACAAATTAAATACAATTTAATAAAGCATAGGATAAAACAACATACATTCAATTTAATAAAGCATAGGATAAAACAACATAAATACAATTTAATAAAGCATAGGATAAAACAACATAAATACAATTTAATAAAGCATAGGATAAAACAACATAAATACAATTTAATAAAGCATACATTAAAACAACATAAATACAATTTAATAAAGTATAGGATAAAACAACATAAATACAATTTAATAAAGCATAGGATAAAACAACATAAATACAATTTAATAAAGCATAGGATAAAACAACATAAATACAATTTAATAAAGCATACATTAAAACAACATAAATACAATTAAATAAAGCATAGGATAAAACAATATAAATACAATTTAATAAAGCATAGGTTAAAACAACATAAATACAATTTAATAAAGCATAGGATAAAACAACATAAATACAATTTAAGAAAGCATAGGTTAAAACAACATAAATACAATTTAATAAAGCATAGGATAAAACAAAATAAATACAATTTAATAAAGCATAGGCTAAAACTACATAAATACAATTTAATAAAGCATAGGATAAAACAAATTAAATACAATTTAATAAAGCATAGGATAAAACAACATAAATACAATTTAAGAAAGCATACATTAAAACAACATAAATACAATTAAATAAAGCATAGGATAAAACAACATAAATACAATTTAATAAAGCATAGGATAAAACAACATAAATACAATTTAATAAAGCATAGGCTAAAACTACATAAATACAATTTAATAAAGCATAGGATAAAACAAATTAAATACAATTTAATAAAGCATAGGATAAAACAACATAAATTCAATTTAATAAAGCATAGGATAAAATAACATAAATACAATTTAATAAAGCATAGGATAAAACAACATAAATACAATTTAATAAAGCATCAGATAAAACAACATGAATACAATTTAATAAAGCATAGGCTAAAACAACATAAATACAATTTAATAAAGCATAGGATAAAACAACATAAATACAATTTAATAAAGCATAGGATAAAACAACATAAATACAATTTAATAAAGCATAGGTTAAAACAGCATAAATACAGTTTAATAAAGCATAGGATAAAACAACATAAATACAATTTAATAAAGCATAGGATAAAACAACATAAATCTAATTTAATAAAGCATAGGATAAAACAACATAAATACTATTTAATAAAGCATAGGATAAAACAACATAAATAAAATTTAATAAAGCATAGGATAAAACAACATAAATAAAATTTAATAAAGCATAGGATAAAACAACATAAATACAATTTAATAAAGCATAGGTTAAAACAGCATAAATACAGTTTAATAAAGCATAGGATAAAACAACATAAATACAATTTAGTAAATCATAGGATAAAACAACATAAATCAAATTTAATAAAGCATAGGATAAAACAACATAAATACTATTTAATAAATCATAGGATAAAACAACATAAATACAATTTAATAAAGCATAGGATAAAACAACATAAATACAATTTAATAAAGCATAGGATAAAACAACATAAATACAATTTAATAAAGCATAGGATAAAACAACATAAATACTTTTTAATAAAGCATAGGATAAAACAACATAAATAAAATTTAATAAAGCATAGGATAAAACAACATAAATACAATTTATTATAGCATAGGATAAAACAACATAAATACAATTTAATAAAGCATAGGATAAAACAACATAAATACAATTTAATAAAGCATAGGATAAAACAACATAAATACAATTTAATAAAGCATAGGCTAAAACTACATAAATACAATTTAATAAAGCATAGGATAAAACAAATTAAATACAATTTAATAAAGCATAGGATAAAACAACATACATTCAATTTAATAAAGCATAGGATAAAACAACATAAATACAATTTAATAAAGCATAGGATAAAACAACATAAATACAATTTAATAAAGCATAGGATAAAACAAATTAAATACAATTTAATAAAGCATAGGATAAAACAACATACATTCAATTTAATAAAGCATAGGATAAAACAACATAAATAAAATTTAATATAGCATAGGATAAAACAACATAAATACAATTTAATAAAGCATAGGATAAAACAACATAAATAAAATTTAATAAAGCATAGGATAAAACAACATAAATACAATTTAATAAAGCATACATTAAAACAACATAAATACAATTAAATAAAGCATAGGATAAAACAACATAAATACAATTTAATAAAGCATAGGATAAAACAACATAAATACAATTTAATAAAGCATAGGCTAAAACTACATAAATACAATTTAATAAAGCATAGGATAAAACAAATTAAATACAATTTAATAAAGCATAGGATAAAACAACATAAATTCAATTTAATAAAGCCTAGGATAAAATAACATAAATACAATTTAATAAAGCATAGGATAAAACAACATAAATACAATTTAATAAAGCATCAGATAAAACAACATGAATACAATTTAATAAAGCATAGGTTAAAACAACATAAATACAATTTAATAAAGCATAGGATAAAACAACATAAATACAATTTAATAAAGCATAGGAAAAAACAACATAAATACAATTTAATAAAGCATAGGTTAAAACAGCATAAATACAGTTTAATAAAGCATAGGATAAAACAACATAAATACAATTTAATAAAGCATAGGATAAAACAACATAAATCAAATTTAATAAAGCATAGGATAAAACAACATAAATACTATTTAATAAAGCATAGGATAAAACAACATAAATAAAATTTAATAAATCATAGGATAAAACAACATAAATAAAATTTAATAAAGCATAGGATAAAACAACATAAATACAATTTAATAAAGCATAGGTTAAAACAGCATAAATACAGTTTAATAAAGCATAGGATAAAACAACATAAATACAATTTAATAAAGCATAGGCTAAAACTACATAAATACAATTTAATAAAGCATAGGATAAAACAAATTAAATACAATTTAATAAAGCATAGGATAAAACAACATAAATAAAATTTAATAAAGCATAGGAAAAAACAACATAAATAAAATTTAATAAAGCATAGGATTAAACAACATAAATACAATTTAATAAAGCATAGGATAAAATAACATAAATACAATTTAATAAAGCATAGGATAAAACAACATAAATACAATTTAATAAAGCATAGGATAAAACAACATAAATACAATTTAATAAAGCATAGGTTAAAACAGCATAAATACAGTTTAATAAAGCATAGGATAAAACAACATAAATACAATTTTATAAAGCATAGGATAAAACAACATAAATCAAATTTAATAAAGCATAGGATAAAACAACATAAATACTATTTAATAAAGCATAGGATAAAACAACATAAATAAAATTTAATACAGCATAGGATAAAACAACATAAATAAAATTTAATAAAGCATAGGATAAAACAACATAAATAAAATTTAATAAATCATAGGATAAAACAACATAAATACAATTTAATAAAGCATAGGTTAAAACAGCATAAATACAGTTTAATAAAGCATAGGATAAAACAACATAAATACAATTTAATAAAGCATAGGATAAAACAACATAAATACAATTTAATAAAGCATAGGATAAAACAACATAAATAAAATTTAATAAAGCATAGGATAAAACAACATAAATACAATTTAATAAAGCATAGGATAAAACAACATAAATACAATTTAATAAAGCATAGGTTAAAACAGCATAAATACAGTTTAATAAAGCATAGGATAAAACAACATAAATACAATTTAATAAAGCATAGGATAAAACAACATAAATCAAATTTAATAAAGCATAGGATAAAACAACATAAATACTATTTAATAAAGCATAGGATAAAACAACATAAATAAAATTTAATAAAGCATAGGATAAAACAACATAAATAAAATTTAATAAAGCATAGGATAAAACAACATAAATAAAATTTAATAAAGCATAGGTTAAAACAGCATAAATACAGTTTAATAAAGCATAGGATAAAACAACATAAATACAATTTAATAAAGCATAGGATAAAACAACATAAATACAATTTAATAAAGCATCAGATAAAACAACATGAATACAATTTAATAAAGCATAGGTTAAAACAACATAAATACAATTTAATAAAGCATAGGTTAAAACAGCATAAATACAGTTTAATAAAGCATAGGATAAAACAACATAAATACAATTTAATAAATCATAGGATAAAACAACATAAATCAAATTTAATAAAGCATAGGATAAAACAACATAAATACTATTTAATAAAGCATAGGATAAAACAACATAAATACAATTTAATAAAGCATAGGATAAAACAACATAAATACAATTTAATAAAGCATAGGATAAAACAACATAAATACAATTTAATAAAGCATAGGATAAAACAACATAAATACTTTTTAATAAAGCATAGGATAAAACAACATAAATAAAATTTAATAAAGCATAGGATAAAACAACATAAATACAATTTAATAAAGCATAGGATAAAACAACATAAATACAATTTAATAAAGCATAGGATAAAACAACATAAATACAATTTAATAAAGCATAGGATAAAACAACATAAATACAATTTAATAAAGCATAGGCTAAAACTACATAAATACAATTTAATAAAGCATAGGATAAAACAAATTAAATACAATTTAATAAAGCATAGGATAAAACAACATACATTCAATTTAATAAAGCATAGGATAAAACAACATAAATACAATTTAATAAAGCATAGGATAAAACAACATAAATACAATTTAATAAAGCATAGGATAAAACAACATAAATACAATTTAATAAAGCATAGGTTAAAACAGCATAAATACAGTTTAATAAAGCATAGGATAAAACAACATAAATACAATTTAATAAAGCAAAGGCTAAAACTACATAAATACAATTTAATAAAGCATAGGATAAAACAAATTAAATACAATTTAATAAAGCATAGGATAAAACAACATAAATAAAATTTAATAAAGCATAGGATAAAACAACATAAATAAAATTTAATAAAGCATAGGATTAAACAACATAAATACAATTTAATAAAGCATAGGATAAAATAACATAAATACAATTTAATAAAGCATAGGATAAAACAACATAAATACAATTTAATAAAGCATAGGATAAAACAACATAAATACAATTTAATAAAGCATAGGTTAAAACAGCATAAATACAGTTTAATAAAGCATAGGATAAAACAACATAAATACAATTTTATAAAGCATAGGATAAAACAACATAAATCAAATTTAATAAAGCATAGGATAAAACAACATAAATACTATTTAATAAAGCATAGGATAAAACAACATAAATAAAATTTAATAAAGCATAGGATAAAACAACATAAATAAAATTTAATAAAGCATAGGATAAAACAACATAAATAAAATTTAATAAAGCATAGGATAAAACAACATAAATACAATTTAATAAAGCATAGGTTAAAACAGCATAAATACAGTTTAATAAAGCATAGGATAAAACAACATAAATACAATTTAATAAAGCATAGGATAAAACAACATAAATACAATTTAATAAAGCATAGGATAAAACAACATAAATAAAATTTAATAAAGCATAGGATAAAACAACATAAATACAATTTAATAAAGCATAGGATAAAACAACATAAATACAATTTAATAAAGCATAGGTTAAAACAGCATAAATACAGTTTAATAAAGCATAGGATAAAACAACATAAATACAATTTAATAAAGCATAGGATAAAACAACATAAATCAAATTTAATAAAGCATAGGATAAAACAACATAAATACTATTTAATAAAGCATAGGATAAAACAACATAAATAAAATTTAATAAAGCATAGGATAAAACAACATAAATAAAATTTAATAAAGCATAGGATAAAACAACATAAATAAAATTTAATAAAGCATAGGTTAAAACAGCATAAATACAGTTTAATAAAGCATAGGATAAAACAACATAAATACAATTTAATAAAGCATAGGATAAAACAACATAAATACAATTTAATAAAGCATCAGATAAAACAACATGAATACAATTTAATAAAGCATAGGTTAAAACAACATAAATACAATTTAATAAAGCATAGGTTAAAACAGCATAAATACAGTTTAATAAAGCATAGGATAAAACAACATAAATACAATTTAATAAATCATAGGATAAAACAACATAAATCAAATTTAATAAAGCATAGGATAAAACAACATAAATACTATTTAATAAAGCATAGGATAAAACAACATAAATACAATTTAATAAAGCATAGGATAAAACAACATAAATACAATTTAATAAAGCATAGGATAAAACAACATAAATACAATTTAATAAAGCATAGGATAAAACAACATAAATACTTTTTAATAAACCATAGGATAAAACAACATAAATAAAATTTAATAAAGCATAGGATAAAACAACATAAATACAATTTAATAAAGCATAGGATAAAACAACATAAATACAATTTAATAAAGCATAGGATAAAACAACATAAATACAATTTAATAAAGCATAGGATAAAACAACATAAATACAATTTAATAAAGCATAGGCTAAAACTACATAAATACAATTTAATAAAGCATAGGATAAAACAAATTAAATACAATTTAATAAAGCATAGGATAAAACAACATACATTCAATTTAATAAAGCATAGGATAAAACAACATAAATACAATTTAATAAAGCATAGGATAAAACAACATAAATACAATTTAATAAAGCATAGGATAAAACAACATAAATACAATTTAATAAAGCATACATTAAAACAACATAAATACAATTTAATAAAGTATAGGATAAAACAACATAAATACAATTTAATAAAGCATAGGATAAAACAACATAAATACAATTTAATAAAGCATAGGATAAAACAACATAAATACAATTTAATAAAGCATACATTAAAACAACATAAATACAATTAAATAAAGCATAGGATAAAACAATATAAATACAATTTAATAAAGCATAGGTTAAAACAACATAAATACAATTTAATAAAGCATAGGATAAAACAACATAAATACAATTTAAGAAAGCATAGGATAAAACAAATTAAATACAATTTAATAAAGCATAGGATAAAACAACATACATTCAATTTAATAAAGCATAGGATAAAATAACATAAATACAATTTAATAAAGCATAGGATAAAACAACATAAATACAATTTAATAAAGCATAGGATAAAACAACATAAATACTTTTTAATAAAGCATAGGATAAAACCACATAAATACAATTTAATAAAGCATAGGATAAAACAACATAAATACAATTTAATAAAGCATAGGATAAAACAACATAAATAAAATTTAATAAAGCATAGGATAAAACAACATAAATAAAATTTAATATAGCATAGGATAAAACAACATAAATACAATTTAATAATGCATAGGATAAAACAACATAAATACAGTTTAATAAAGCATAGGATAAAACAACATAAATACAATTTAATAAAGCATAGGATAAAACAACATAAATCAAATTTAATAAAGCATAGGATAAAACAACATAAATAAAATTTAATAAAGCATAGGATAAAACAACATAAATACAATTTAATAAAGCATAGGTTAAAACAGCATAAATACAGTTTAATAAAGCATAGGATAAAACAACATAAATACAATTTAATAAAGCATAGGCTAAAACTACATAAATACAATTTAATAAAGCATAGGATAAAACAAATTAAATACAATTTAATAAAGCATAGGATAAAACAGCATACATTCAATTTAATAAAGCATAGGATAAAACAACATAAATACAATTTAATAAAGCATAGGATAAAACAACATAAATACAATTTAATAAAGCATAGGATAAAACAACATAAATCAAATTTAATAAAGCATAGGATAAAACAACATAAATACTATTTAATAAAGCATAGGATAAAACAACATAAATAAAGTTTAATAAAGCATAAGATAAAACAACATAAATAAAATTTAATAAAGCATAGGATAAAACAACATAAATAAAATTTAATAAAGCATAGGATAAAACAACATAAATACAATTTAATAAAGCATAGGTTAAAACAGCATAAATACAGTTTAATAAAGCATAGGATAAAACAACATAAATACAATTTAGTAAATCATAGGATAAAACAACATAAATCAAATTTAATAAAGCATAGGATAAAACAACATAAATACTATTTAATAAAGCATAGGATAAAACAACATAAATACAATTTAATAAAGCATAGGATAAAACAACATAAATACAATTTAATAAAGCATAGGATAAAACAACATAAATACAATTTAATAAAGCATAGGATAAAACAACATAAATACTTTTTAATAAAGCATAGGATAAAACAACATAAATAAAATTTAATAAAGCATAGGATAAAACAACATAAATACAATTTATTAAAGCATAGGATAAAACAACATAAATACAATTTAATAAAGCATAGGATAAAACAACATAAATACAATTTAATAAAGCATAGGATAAAACAACATAAATACAATTTAATAAAGCATAGGCTAAAACTACATAAATACAATTTAATAAAGCATAGGATAAAACAAATTAAATACAATTTAATAAAGCATAGGATAAAACAACATACATTCAATTTAATAAAGCATAGGATAAAACAACATAAATACAATTTAATAAAGCATAGGATAAAACAACATAAATACAATTTAATAAAGCATAGGATAAAACAACATAAATACAATTTAATAAAGCATACATTAAAACAACATAAATACAATTTAATAAAGTATAGGATAAAACAACATAAATACAATTTAATAAAGCATAGGATAAAACAACATAAATACAATTTAATAAAGCATAGGATAAAACAACATAAATACAATTTAATAAAGCATACATTAAAACAACATAAATACAATTTAATAAAGTATAGGATAAAACAACATAAATACAATTTAATAAAGCATAGGATAAAACAACATAAATACAATTTAAGAAAGCATAGGTTAAAACAACATAAATACAATTTAATAAAGCATAGGATAAAACAACATAAATACAATTTAATAAAGCATAGGCTAAAACTACATAAATACAATTTAATAAAGCATAGGATAAAACAAATTAAATACAATTTAATAAAGCATAGGATAAAACAACATACATTCAATTTAATAAAGCATAGGATAAAATAACATAAATACAATTTAATAAAGCATAGGATAAAACCACATAAATACAATTTAATAAAGCATAGGATAAAACAACATAAATACAATTTAATAAAGCATAGGATAAAACAACATAAATAAAATTTAATAAAGCATAGGATAAAACAACATAAATAAAATTTAATATAGCATAGGATAAAACAACATAAATACAATTTAATAAAGCATAGGATAAAACAACATAAATAAAATTTAATAAAGCATAGGATAAAACAACATAAATACAATTTAATAAAGCATACATTAAAACAACATAAATACAATTAAATAAAGCATAGGATAAAACAACATAAATACAATTTAATAAAGCATAGGATAAAACAACATAAATACAATTTAATAAAGCATAGGCTAAAACTACATAAATACAATTTAATAAAGCATAGGATAAAACAAATTAAATACAATTTAATAAAGCATAGGATAAAACAACATAAATTCAATTTAATAAAGCATAGGATAAAATAACATAAATACAATTTAATAAAGCATAGGATAAAACAACATAAATACAATTTAATAAAGCATCAGATAAAACAACATGAATACAATTTAATAAAGCATAGGTTAAAACAACATAAATACAATTTAATAAAGCATAGGATAAAACAACATAAATACAATTTAATAAAGCATAGGATAAAACAACATAAATACAATTTAATAAAGCATAGGTTAAAACAGCATAAATACAGTTTAATAAAGCATAGGATAAAACAACATAAATACAATTTAATAAAGCATAGGATAAAACAACATAAATCTAATTTAATAAAGCATAGGATAAAACAACATAAATACTATTTAATAAAGCATAGGATAAAACAACATAAATAAAATTTAATAAAGCATAGGATAAAACAACATAAATAAAATTTAATAAAGCATAGGATAAAACAACATAAATACAATTTAATAAAGCATAGGTTAAAACAGCATAAATACAGTTTAATAAAGCATAGGATAAAACAACATAAATACAATTTAGTAAATCATAGGATAAAACAACATAAATCAAATTTAATAAAGCATAGGATAAAACAACATAAATACAATTTAATAAAGCATAGGATAAAACAACATAAATACTTTTTAATAAAGCATAGGATAAAACAACATAAATAAAATTTAATAAAGCATAGGATAAAACAACATAAATACAATTTATTAAAGCATAGGATAAAACAACATAAATACAATTTAATAAAGCATAGGATAAAACAACATAAATACAATTTAATAAAGCATAGGATAAAACAACATAAATACAATTTAATAAAGCATAGGCTAAAACTACATAAATACAATTTAATAAAGCATAGGATAAAACAAATTAAATACAATTTAATAAAGCATAGGATAAAACAACATACATTCAATTTAATAAAGTATAGGATAAAACAACATAAATACAATTTAATAAAGCATAGGATAAAACAACATAAATACAATTTAATAAAGCATAGGATAAAACAACATAAATACAATTTAATAAAGCATACATTAAAACAACATAAATACAATTTAATAAAGTATAGGATAAAACAACATAAATACAATTTAATAAAGCATAGGATAAAACAACATAAATACAATTTAAGAAAGCATAGGTTAAAACAACATAAATACAATTTAATAAAGCATAGGATAAAACAACATAAATACAATTTAATAAAGCATAGGCTAAAACTACATAAATACAATTTAATAAAGCATAGGATAAAACAAATTAAATACAATTTAATAAAGCATAGGATAAAACAACATACATTCAATTTAATAAAGCATAGGATAAAATAACATAAATACAATTTAATAAAGCATAGGATAAAACCACATAAATACAATTTAATAAAGCATAGGATAAAACAACATAAATACAATTTAATAAAGCATAGGATAAAACAACATAAATAAAATTTAATAAAGCATAGGATAAAACAACATAAATAAAATTTAATATAGCATAGGATAAAACAACATAAATACAATTTAATAAAGCATAGGATAAAACAACATAAATAAAATTTAATAAAGCATAGGATAAAACAACATAAATACAATTTAATAAAGCATACATTAAAACAACATAAATACAATTAAATAAAGCATAGGATAAAACAACATAAATACAATTTAATAAAGCATAGGATAAAACAACATAAATACAATTTAATAAAGCATAGGCTAAAACTGCATAAATACAATTTAATAAAGCATAGGATAAAACAAATTAAATACAATTTAATAAAGCATAGGATAAAACAACATAAATTCAATTTAATAAAGCCTAGGATAAAATAACATAAATACAATTTAATAAAGCATAGGATAAAACAACATAAATACAATTTAATAAAGCATCAGATAAAACAACATGAATACAATTTAATAAAGCATAGGTTAAAACAACATAAATACAATTTAATAAAGCATAGGATAAAACAACATAAATACAATTTAATAAAGCATAGGATAAAACAACATAAATACAATTTAATAAAGCATAGGTTAAAACAGCATAAATACAGTTTAATAAAGCATAGGATAAAACAACATAAATACAATTTAATAAAGCATAGGTTAAAACAGCATAAATACAGTTTAATAAAGCATAGGATAAAACAACATAAATACAATTTAATAAAGCATAGGATAAAACAACATAAATACAATTTAATAAAGCATAGGATAAAACAACATAAATAAAATTTAATAAAGCATAGGATAAAACAACATAAATACAATTTAATAAAGCATAGGATAAAACAACATAAATACAATTTAATAAAGCATAGGTTAAAACAGCATAAATACAGTTTAATAAAGCATAGGATAAAACAACATAAATACAATTTAATAAAGCATAGGATAAAACAACATAAATCAAATTTAATAAAGCATAGGATAAAACAACATAAATACTATTTAATAAAGCATAGGATAAAACAACATAAATAAAATTTAATAAAGCATAGGATAAAACAACATAAATAAAATTTAATAAAGCATAGGATAAAACAACATAAATAAAATTTAATAAAGCATAGGATAAAACAACATAAATACAATTTAATAAAGCATAGGTTAAAACAGCATAAATACAGTTTAATAAAGCATAGGATAAAACAACATAAATACAATTTAATAAAGCATAGGATAAAACAACATAAATACAATTTAATAAAGCATAGGATAAAACAACATAAATACAATTTAATAAAGCATAGGATAAAACAACATAAATACAATTTAATAAAGCATCAGATAAAACAACATGAATACAATTTAATAAAGCATAGGTTAAAACAACATAAATACAATTTAATAAAGCATAGGATAAAACAACATAAATACAATTTAATAAAGCATAGGATAAAACAACATAAATACAATTTAATAAAGCATAGGTTAAAACAGCATAAATACAGTTTAATAAAGCATAGGATAAAACAACATAAATACAATTTAATAAAGCATAGGATAAAACAACATAAATCAAATTTAATAAAGCATAGGATAAAACAACATAAATACAATTTAATAAAGCATAGGATAAAACAACATAAATACTTTTTAATAAAGCATAGGATAAAACCACATAAATACAATTTAATAAAGCATAGGATAAAACAACATAAATACAATTTAATAAAGCATAGGATAAAACAACATAAATAAAATTTAATAAAGCATAGGATAAAACAACATAAATAAAATTTAATATAGCATAGGATAAAACAACATAAATACAATTTAATAATGCATAGGATAAAACAACATAAATACAGTTTAATAAAGCATAGGATAAAACAACATAAATACAATTTAATAAAGCATAGGATAAAACAACATAAATCAAATTTAATAAAGCATAGGATAAAACAACATAAATACTATTTAATAAAGCATAGGATAAAACAACATAAATAAAATTTAATAAAGCATAGGATAAAACAACATAAATAAAATTTAATAAAGCATAGGATAAAACAACATAAATACAATTTAATAAAGCATAGGTTAAAACAGCATAAATACAGTTTAATAAAGCATAGGATAAAACAACATAAATACAATTTAATAAAGCATAGGCTAAAACTACATAAATACAATTTAATAAAGCATAGGATAAAACAAATTAAATACAATTTAATAAAGCATAGGATAAAACAGCATACATTCAATTTAATAAAGCATAGGATAAAACAACATAAATACAATTTAATAAAGCATAGGATAAAACAACATAAATACAATTTAATAAAGCATAGGATAAAACAACATAAATCAAATTTAATAAAGCATAGGATAAAACAACATAAATACTATTTAATAAAGCATAGGATAAAACAACATAAATAAAGTTTAATAAAGCATAAGATAAAACAACATAAATAAAATTTAATAAAGCATAGGATAAAACAACATAAATAAAATTTAATAAAGCATAGGATAAAACAACATAAATACAATTTAATAAAGCATAGGTTAAAACAGCATAAATACAGTTTAATAAAGCATAGGATAAAACAACATGAATACAATTTAATAAATCATAGGATAAAACAACATAAATCAAATTTAATAAAGCATAGGATAAAACAACATAAATACTATTTAATAAAGCATCGGATAAAACAACATAAATACAATTTAATAAAGCATAGGATAAAACAACATAAATACAATTTAATAAAGCATAGGATAAAACAACATAAATACATTTTAATAAAGCATAGGATAAAACAACATAAATACTTTTTAATAAAGCATAGGATAAAACAACATAAATACAATTTAATAAAGCATAGGATAAAACAACATAAATAAAATTTAATAAAGCATAGGATAAAACAACATAAATAAAATTTAATAAAGCATAGGATAAAACAACATAAATACAATTTAATAAACATAGGTTAAAACAGCATAAATACAATTTAATAAAGCATAGGATAAAACAACATATATACAATTTAATAAAGCATAGGATAAAACAACATAAATACTTTTTAATAAAGCATAGGATAAAACCACATAATTACAATTTAATAAAGCACAGGATAAAACAACATAAATACAATTTAATAAAGCATAGGATAAAACAACATAAATACAATTTAATAAAGCATAGGATAAAACAACATAAATTCAATTTAATAAAGCATAGGATAAAACAACATAAATACAATTTAATAAAGCATACATTAAAACAACATAAATACAATTAAATAAAGCATAGGATAAAACAACATAAATACAATTTAATAAAGCATAGGATAAAACAACATAAATACAATTTAATAAAGCATAGGCTAAAACTACATAAATACAATTTAATAAAGCATAGGATAAAACAAATTAAATACAATTTAATAAAGCATAGGATAAAACAACATAAATTCAATTTAATAAAGCATAGGATAAAATAACATAAATACAATTTAATAAAGCATAGGATAAAACAACATAAATACAATTTAATAAAGCATCAGATAAAACAACATGAATACAATTTAATAAAGCATAGGTTAAAACAACATAAATACAATTTAATAAAGCATAGGATAAAACAACATAAATACAATTTAATAAAGCATAGGATAAAACAACATAAATACAATTTAATAAAGCATAGGTTAAAACAGCATAAATACAGTTTAATAAAGCATAGGATAAAACAACATAAATACAATTTAATAAAGCATAGGATAAAACAACATAAATCTAATTTAATAAAGCATAGGATAAAACAACATAAATACTATTTAATAAAGCATAGGATAAAACAACATAAATAAAATTTAATAAAGCATAGGATAAAACAACATAAATAAAATTTAATAAAGCATAGGATAAAACAACATAAATACAATTTAATAAAGCATAGGTTAAAACAGCATAAATACAGTTTAATAAAGCATAGGATAAAACAACATAAATACAATTTAGTAAATCATAGGATAAAACAACATAAATCAAATTTAATAAAGCATAGGATAAAACAACATAAATACTATTTAATAAAGCATAGGATAAAACAACATAAATACAATTTAATAAAGCATAGGATAAAACAACATAAATACAATTTAATAAAGCATAGGATAAAACAACATAAATACAATTTAATAAAGCATAGGATAAAACAACATAAATACTTTTTAATAAAGCATAGGATAAAACAACATAAATAAAATTTAATAAAGCATAGGATAAAACAACATAAATACAATTTATTAAAGCATAGGATAAAACAACATAAATACAATTTAATAAAGCATAGGATAAAACAACATAAATACAATTTAATAAAGCATAGGATAAAACAACATAAATACAATTTAATAAAGCATAGGCTAAAACTACATAAATACAATTTAATAAAGCATAGGATAAAACAAATTAAATACAATTTAATAAAGCATAGGATAAAACAACATACATTCAATTTAATAAAGCATAGGATAAAACAACATAAATACAATTTAATAAAGCATAGGATAAAACAACATAAATACAATTTAATAAAGCATAGGATAAAACAACATAAATACAATTTAATAAAGCATACATTAAAACAACATAAATACAATTTAATAAAGTATAGGATAAAACAACATAAATACAATTTAATAAAGCATAGGATAAAACAACATAAATACAATTTAATAAAGCATAGGATAAAACAACATAAATACAATTTAATAAAGCATACATTAAAACAACATAAATACAATTTAATAAAGTATAGGATAAAACAACATAAATACAATTTAATAAAGCATAGGATAAAACAACATAAATACAATTTAAGAAAGCATAGGTTAAAACAACATAAATACAATTTAATAAAGCATAGGATAAAACAACATAAATACAATTTAATAAAGCATAGGCTAAAACTACATAAATACAATTTAATAAAGCATAGGATAAAACAAATTAAATACAATTTAATAAAGCATAGGATAAAACAACATACATTCAATTTAATAAAGCATAGGATAAAATAACATAAATACAATTTAATAAAGCATAGGATAAAACCACATAAATACAATTTAATAAAGCATAGGATAAAACAACATAAATACAATTTAATAAAGCATAGGATAAAACAACATAAATAAAATTTAATATAGCATAGGATAAAACAACATAAATACAATTTAATAAAGCATAGGATAAAACAACATAAATAAAATTTAATAAAGCATAGGATAAAACAACATAAATACAATTTAATAAAGCATACATTAAAACAACATAAATACAATTAAATAAAGCATAGGATAAAACAACATAAATACAATTTAATAAAGCATAGGATAAAACAACATAAATACAATTTAATAAAGCATAGGCTAAAACTACATAAATACAATTTAATAAAGCATAGGATAAAACAAATTAAATACAATTTAATAAAGCATAGGATAAAACAACATAAATTCAATTTAATAAAGCATAGGATAAAATAACATAAATACAATTTAATAAAGCATAGGATAAAACAACATAAATACAATTTAATAAAGCATCAGATAAAACAACATGAATACAATTTAATAAAGCATAGGTTAAAACAACATAAATACAATTTAATAAAGCATAGGATAAAACAACATAAATACAATTTAATAAAGCATAGGATAAAACAACATAAATACAATTTAATAAAGCATAGGTTAAAACAGCATAAATACAGTTTAATAAAGCATAGGATAAAACAACATAAATACAATTTAATAAAGCATAGGATAAAACAACATAAATCTAATTTAATAAAGCATAGGATAAAACAACATAAATACTATTTAATAAAGCATAGGATAAAACAACATAAATAAAATTTAATAAAGCATAGGATAAAACAACATAAATAAAATTTAATAAAGCATAGGATAAAACAACATAAATACAATTTAATAAAGCATAGGTTAAAACAGCATAAATACAGTTTAATAAAGCATAGGATAAAACAACATAAATACAATTTAGTAAATCATAGGATAAAACAACATAAATCAAATTTAATAAAGCATAGGATAAAACAACATAAATACAATTTAATAAAGCATAGGATAAAACAACATAAATACTTTTTAATAAAGCATAGGATAAAACAACATAAATAAAATTTAATAAAGCATAGGATAAAACAACATAAATACAATTTATTAAAGCATAGGATAAAACAACATAAATACAATTTAATAAAGCATAGGATAAAACAACATAAATACAATTTAATAAAGCATAGGATAAAACAACATAAATACAATTTAATAAAGCATAGGCTAAAACTACATAAATACAATTTAATAAAGCATAGGATAAAACAAATTAAATACAATTTAATAAAGCATAGGATAAAACAACATACATTCAATTTAATAAAGTATAGGATAAAACAACATAAATACAATTTAATAAAGCATAGGATAAAACAACATAAATACAATTTAATAAAGCATAGGATAAAACAACATAAATACAATTTAATAAAGCATACATTAAAACAACATAAATACAATTTAATAAAGTATAGGATAAAACAACATAAATACAATTTAATAAAGCATAGGATAAAACAACATAAATACAATTTAAGAAAGCATAGGTTAAAACAACATAAATACAATTTAATAAAGCATAGGATAAAACAACATAAATACAATTTAATAAAGCATAGGCTAAAACTACATAAATACAATTTAATAAAGCATAGGATAAAACAAATTAAATACAATTTAATAAAGCATAGGATAAAACAACATACATTCAATTTAATAAAGCATAGGATAAAATAACATAAATACAATTTAATAAAGCATAGGATAAAACCACATAAATACAATTTAATAAAGCATAGGATAAAACAACATAAATACAATTTAATAAAGCATAGGATAAAACAACATAAATAAAATTTAATAAAGCATAGGATAAAACAACATAAATAAAATTTAATATAGCATAGGAAAAAACAACATAAATACAATTTAATAAAGCATAGGATAAAACAACATAAATAAAATTTAATAAAGCATAGGATAAAACAACATAAATACAATTTAATAAAGCATACATTAAAACAACATAAATACAATTAAATAAAGCATAGGATAAAACAACATAAATACAATTTAATAAAGCATAGGATAAAACAACATAAATACAATTTAATAAAGCATAGGCTAAAACTGCATAAATACAATTTAATAAAGCATAGGATAAAACAAATTAAATACAATTTAATAAAGCATAGGATAAAACAACATAAATTCAATTTAATAAAGCCTAGGATAAAATAACATAAATACAATTTAATAAAGCATAGGATAAAACAACATAAATACAATTTAATAAAGCATCAGATAAAACAACATGAATACAATTTAATAAAGCATAGGTTAAAACAACATAAATACAATTTAATAAAGCATAGGATAAAACAACATAAATACAATTTAATAAAGCATAGGATAAAACAACATAAATACAATTTAATAAAGCATAGGTTAAAACAGCATAAATACAGTTTAATAAAGCATAGGATAAAACAACATAAATACAATTTAATAAAGCATAGGATAAAACAACATAAATACAATTTAATAAAGCATAGGATAAAACAACATAAATACAATTTAATAAAGCATAGGATAAAACAACATAAATAAAATTTAATAAAGCATAGGATAAAACAACATAAATAAAATTTAATAAAGCATAGGATTAAACAACATAAATACAATTTAATAAAGCATAGGATAAAATAACATAAATACAATTTAATAAAGCATAGGATAAAACAACATAAATACAATTTAATAAAGCATAGGATAAAACAACATAAATACAATTTAATAAAGCATAGGTTAAAACAGCATAAATACAGTTTAATAAAGCATAGGATAAAACAACATAAATACAATTTTATAAAGCATAGGATAAAACAACATAAATCAAATTTAATAAAGCATAGGATAAAACAACATAAATACTATTTAATAAAGCATAGGATAAAACAACATAAATAAAATTTAATAAAGCATAGGATAAAACAACATAAATAAAATTTAATAAAGCATAGGATAAAACAACATAAATAAAATTTAATAAAGCATAGGATAAAACAACATAAATACAATTTAATAAAGCATAGGTTAAAACAGCATAAATACAGTTTAATAAAGCATAGGATAAAACAACATAAATACAATTTAATAAAGCATAGGATAAAACAACATAAATACAATTTAATAAAGCATAGGATAAAACAACATAAATAAAATTTAATAAAGCATAGGATAAAACAACATAAATACAATTTAATAAAGCATAGGATAAAACAACATAAATACAATTTAATAAAGCATAGGTTAAAACAGCATAAATACAGTTTAATAAAGCATAGGATAAAACAACATAAATACAATTTAATAAAGCATAGGATAAAACAACATAAATCAAATTTAATAAAGCATAGGATAAAACAACATAAATACTATTTAATAAAGCATAGGATAAAACAACATAAATAAAATTTAATAAAGCATAGGATAAAACAAATTAAATACAATTTAATAAAGCATAGGATAAAACAACATAAATACTTTTTAATAAAGCATAGGATAAAACCACATAATTACAATTTAATAAAGCACAGGATAAAACAACATAAATACAATTTAATAAAGCATAGGATAAAACAACATAAATACAATTTAATAAAGCATAGGATAAAACAACATAAATTCAATTTAATAAAGCATAGGATAAAACAACATAAATACAATTTAATAAAGCATACATTAAAACAACATAAATACAATTAAATAAAGCATAGGATAAAACAACATAAATACAATTTAATAAAGCATAGGATAAAACAACATAAATACAATTTAATAAACCATAGGCTAAAACTACATAAATACAATTTAATAAAGCATAGGATAAAACAAATTAAATACAATTTAATAAAGCATAGGATAAAACAACATAAATTCAATTTAATAAAGCATAGGATAAAATAACATAAATACAATTTAATAAAGCATAGGATAAAACAACATAAATACAATTTAATAAAGCATCAGATAAAACAACATGAATACAATTTAATAAAGCATAGGTTAAAACAACATAAATACAATTTAATAAAGCATAGGATAAAACAACATAAATTCAATTTAATAAAGCATAGGTTAAAACAGCATAAATACAGTTTAATAAAGCATAGGATAAAACAACATAAATAAAATTTAATAAAGCATAGGATAAAACAACATAAATAAAATTTAATAAAGCATAGGATAAAACAACATAAATACAATTTAATAAAGCATAGGTTAAAACAGCATAAATACAGTTTAATAAAGCATAGGATAAAACAACATAAATACAATTTAATAAATCATAGGATAAAACAACATAAATCAAATTTAATAAAGCATAGGATAAAACAACATAAATACTATTTAATAAAGCATAGGATAAAATAACATAAATACAATTTAATAAAGCATAGGATAAAACAACATAAATACAATTTAATAAAGCATAGGATAAAACAACATAAATACAATTTAATAAAGCATAGGTTAAAACAGCATAAATACAGTTTAATAAAGCATAGGATAAAACAACATAAATAAAATTTAATAAAGCATAGGATAAAACAACATAAATCAAATTTAATAAAGCATAGGATAAAACAACATAAATACTATTTAATAAAGCATAGGATAAAACAACATAAATAAAATTTAATAAAGCATAGGATAAAACAACATAAATACAATTTAATAAAGCATAGGATAAAACAACATAAATACAATTTAATAAAGCATAGGTTAAAACAGCATAAATACAGTTTAATAAAGCATAGGATAAAACAACATAAATACAATTTAATAAATCATAGGATAAAACAACATAAATCAAATTTAATAAAGCATAGGATAAAACAACATAAATACTATTTAATAAAGCATAGGATAAAACAACATAAATACAATTTAATAAAGCATAGGATAAAACAACATAAATAAAATTTAATAAAGCATAGGATAAAACAACATAAATAAAATTTAATAAAGCATAGGATAAAACAACATAAATACAATTTAATAAAGCACAGGTTAAAACAGCATAAATACAGTTTAATAAAGCATAGGATAAAACAACATAAATACAATTTAATAAAGCATAGGATAAAACAACATAAATACAATTTAATAAAGCATAGGATAAAACAACATAAATAAAATTTAATAAAGCATAGGATAAAACAACATAAATACAATTTAATAAAGCATAGGATAAAACAACATAAATACAATTTAATAAAGCATAGGTTAAAACAGCATAAATACAGTTTAATAAAGCATAGGATAAAACAACATAAATACAATTTAATAAAGCATAGGATAAAACAACATAAATCAAATTTAATAAAGCATAGGATAAAACAACATAAATACTATTTAATAAAGCATAGGATAAAACAACATAAATAAAATTTAATAAAGCATAGGATAAAACAACATAAATACAATTTAATAAAGCATAGGTTAAAACAGCATAAATACAGTTTAATAAAGCATAGGTTAAAACAACATAAATACAATTTAATAAAGCATAGGATAAAACAACATAAATTCAATTTAATAAAGCATAGGATAAAATAACATAAATACAATTTAATAAAGCATAGGATAAAACAACATAAATACAATTTAATAAAGCATAGGATAAAACAACATAAATACAATTTAATAAAGCATAGGATAAAACAACATAAATACAATTTAATAAAGCATAGGATAAAACAACATAAATACAATTTAATAAAGCATAGGATAAAACAACATAAATTCAATTTAATAAAGCATAGGATAAAACAACATGAATACAATTTAATAAAGCATAGGATAAAACAACATAAATACAATTTAATAAAGCATAGGATAAAACAACATAAATACAATTTAATAAAGCATAGGATAAAACAACATAAATACAATTTAATAAAGCATAGGATAAAACAACATAAATACTTTTTAATAAAGCATAGGATAAAACAACATAAATAAAATTTAATAAAACATAGGATAAAACAACATAAATACAATTTAATAAAGCATAGGATAAAACAACATAAATACTATTTAATAAAGCATAGGATAAAACAACATAAATAAAATTTAATAAAGCATAGGATAAAACAACATAAATAAAATTTAATAAAGCATAGGATAAAACAACATAAATACAATTTAATAAACATAGGTTAAAACAGCATAAATACAATTTAATAAAGCATAGGATAAAACAACATAAATACAATTTAATAAAGCATAGGATAAAACAACATAAATACTTTTTAATAAAGCATAGGATAAAACCACATAATTACAATTTAATAAAGCACAGGATAAAACAACATAAATACAATTTAATAAAGCATAGGATAAAACAACATAAATACAATTTAATAAAGCATAGGATAAAACAACATAAATTCAATTTAATAAAGCATAGGATAAAACAACATAAATACAATTTAATAAAGCATACATTAAAACAACATAAATACAATTAAATAAAGCATAGGATAAAACAACATAAATACAATTTAATAAAGCATAGGATAAAACAACATAAATACAATTTAATAAACCATAGGCTAAAACTACATAAATACAATTTAATAAAGCATAGGATAAAACAAATTAAATACAATTTAATAAAGCATAGGATAAAACAACATAAATTCAATTTAATAAAGCATAGGATAAAATAACATAAATACAATTTAATAAAGCATAGGATAAAACAACATAAATACAATTTAATAAAGCATCAGATAAAACAACATGAATACAATTTAATAAAGCATAGGTTAAAACAACATAAATACAATTTAATAAAGCATAGGATAAAACAACATAAATTCAATTTAATAAAGCATAGGTTAAAACAGCATAAATACAGTTTAATAAAGCATAGGATAAAACAACATAAATAAAATTTAATAAAGCATAGGATAAAACAACATAAATAAAATTTAATAAAGCATAGGATAAAACAACATAAATACAATTTAATAAAGCATAGGTTAAAACAGCATAAATACAGTTTAATAAAGCATAGGATAAAACAACATAAATACAATTTAATAAATCATAGGATAAAACAACATAAATCAAATTTAATAAAGCATAGGATAAAACAACATAAATACTATTTAATAAAGCATAGGATAAAATAACATAAATACAATTTAATAAAGCATAGGATAAAACAACATAAATACAATTTAATAAAGCATAGGATAAAACAACATAAATACAATTTAATAAAGCATAGGTTAAAACAGCATAAATACAGTTTAATAAAGCATAGGATAAAACAACATAAATAAAATTTAATAAAGCATAGGATAAAACAACATAAATCAAATTTAATAAAGCATAGGATAAAACAACATAAATACTATTTAATAAAGCATAGGATAAAACAACATAAATAAAATTTAATAAAGCATAGGATAAAACAACATAAATACAATTTAATAAAGCATAGGATAAAACAACATAAATACAATTTAATAAAGCATAGGTTAAAACAGCATAAATACAGTTTAATAAAGCATAGGATAAAACAACATAAATACAATTTAATAAATCATAGGATAAAACAACATAAATCAAATTTAATAAAGCATAGGATAAAACAACATAAATACTATTTAATAAAGCATAGGATAAAACAACATAAATACAATTTAATAAAGCATAGGATAAAACAACATAAATAAAATTTAATAAAGCATAGGATAAAACAACATAAATAAAATTTAATAAAGCATAGGATAAAACAACATAAATACAATTTAATAAAGCACAGGTTAAAACAGCATAAATACAGTTTAATAAAGCATAGGATAAAACAACATAAATACAATTTAATAAAGCATAGGATAAAACAACATAAATACAATTTAATAAAGCATAGGATAAAACAACATAAATAAAATTTAATAAAGCATAGGATAAAACAACATAAATACAATTTAATAAAGCATAGGATAAAACAACATAAATACAATTTAATAAAGCATAGGTTAAAACAGCATAAATACAGTTTAATAAAGCATAGGATAAAACAACATAAATACAATTTAATAAAGCATAGGATAAAACAACATAAATCAAATTTAATAAAGCATAGGATAAAACAACATAAATACTATTTAATAAAGCATAGGATAAAACAACATAAATAAAATTTAATAAAGCATAGGATAAAACAACATAAATACAATTTAATAAAGCATAGGTTAAAACAGCATAAATACAGTTTAATAAAGCATAGGTTAAAACAACATAAATACAATTTAATAAAGCATAGGATAAAACAACATAAATTCAATTTAATAAAGCATAGGATAAAATAACATAAATACAATTTAATAAAGCATAGGATAAAACAACATAAATACAATTTAATAAAGCATAGGATAAAACAACATAAATACAATTTAATAAAGCATAGGATAAAACAACATAAATACAATTTAATAAAGCATAGGATAAAACAACATAAATACAATTTAATAAAGCATAGGATAAAACAACATAAATTCAATTTAATAAAGCATAGGATAAAACAACATGAATACAATTTAATAAAGCATAGGATAAAACAACATAAATACAATTTAATAAAGCATAGGATAAAACAACATAAATACAATTTAATAAAGCATAGGAAAAAACAACATAAATACAATTTAATAAAGCATACATTAAAACAACATAAATACAATTTAATAAAGCATAGGTTAAAACAGCATAAATACAGTTTAATAAAGCATAGGATAAAACAACATAAATACAATTTAATAAAGCATAGGATAAAACAACATAAATACTTTTTAATAAAGCATAGGACAAAACAACATAAATCAAATTTAATAAAGCATAGGATAAAACAACATAAATACTATTTAATAAAGCATAGGATAAAACAACATAAATAAAATTTAATAAAGCCTAAGATAAAACAACATAAATAAAATTTAATAAAGCATAGGATAAAACAACATAAATACTATTTAATAAAGCATAGGATAAAACAACATAAATACAATTTAATAAAGCATAGGATAAAACAACATAAATACAATTTAATAAAGCATAGGATAAAACAACATAAATACAATTTAATAAAGCATAGGTTAAAACAGCATAAATACAGTTTAATAAAGCATAGGATAAAACAACATAAATACAATTTAATAAATCATAGGATAAAACAACATAAATCAAATTTAATAAAGCATAGGATAAAACAACATAAATACTATTTAATAAAGCATAGGATAAAACAACATAAATACAATTTAATAAAGCATAGGATAAAACAACATAAATACAATTTAATAAAGCATAGGATAAAACAACATAAATACAATTTAATAAAGCATAGGATAAAACAACATAAATACAATTTAATAAAGCATAGGTTAAAACAGCATAAATACAGTTTAATAAAGCATAGGATAAAACAACATAAATACAATTTAATAAAGCATAGGATAAAACAACATAAATCAAATTTAATAAAGCATAGGATAAAACAACATAAATACTTTTTAATAAAGCATAGGATAAAACAACATAAATAAAATTTAATAAAGCATAGGTTAAAACAGCATAAATACAGTTTAATAAAGCATAGGATAAAACAACATAAATACAATTTAATAAAGCATAGGATAAAACAACATAAATCAAATTTAATAAAGCATAGGATAAAACAACATAAATACTTTTTAATAAAGCATAGGATAAAACAACATAAATAAAATTTAATAAAGCATAGGATAAAACAACATAAATAAAATTTAATAAAGCATAGGATAAAACAACATAAATACAATTTAATAAATCATAGGATAAAACAACATAAATCAAATTTAATAAAGCATAGGATAAAACAACATAAATACTATTTAATAAAGCATAGGATAAAACAACATAAATACAATTTAATAAAGCATAGGATAAAACAACATAAATACAATTTAATAAAGCATAGGATAAAACAACATAAATACAATTTAATAAAGCATAGGATAAAACAACATAAATACAATTTAATAAAGCATAGGTTAAAACAGCATAAATACAGTTTAATAAAGCATAGGATAAAACAACATAAATACAATTTAATAAAGCATAGGATAAAACAACATAAATCAAATTTAATAAAGCATAGGATAAAACAACATAAATACTTTTTAATAAAGCATAGGATAAAACAACATAAATAAAATTTAATAAAGCATAGGTTAAAACAGCATAAATACAGTTTAATAAAGCATAGGATAAAACAACATAAATACAATTTAATAAAGCATAGGATAAAACAACATAAATCAAATTTAATAAAGCATAGGATAAAACAACATAAATACTTTTTAATAAAGCATAGGATAAAACAACATAAATAAAATTTAATAAAGCATAGGATAAAACAACATAAATAAAATTTAATAAAGCATAGGATAAAACAACATAAATACAATTTAATAAAGCATAGAATAAAACAACATAAATACAATTTAATAAAGCATAGGTTAAAACAGCATAAATACAGTTTAATAAAGCATAGGATAAAACAACATAAATACTATTTAATAAAGCATAGGATAAAACAACATAAATACAATTTAATAAAGCATAGGATAAAACAACATAAATACTATTTAATAAAGCATCGGATAAAACAACATAAATACAATTTAATAAAGCATAGGATAAAACAACATAAATACAATTTAATAAAGCATAGGATAAAACAACATAAATACAATTTAATAAAGCATAGGATAAAACAACATAAATACAATTTAATAAAGCATAGGATAAAACAACATAAATACAATTTAATAAAGCATAGGATAAAACAACATAAATACAATTTAATAAAGCATAGGATAAAACAACATAAATTCAATTTAATAAAGCATAGGATAAAACAACATGAATAAAATTTAATAAAGCATAGGATAAAACAACATAAATACAATTTAATAAAGCATAGGATAAAACAACATAAATACAATTTAATAAAGCATAGGAAAAAACAACATAAATACAATTTAATAAAGCATACATTAAAACAACATAAATACAATTTAATAAAGCATAGGTTAAAACAGCATAAATACAGTTTAATAAAGCATAGGATAAAACAACATAAATACAATTTAATAAAGCATAGGATAAAACAACATAAATACTTTTTAATAAAGCATAGGATAAAACAACATAAATAAAATTTAATAAAGCATAGGATAAAATAACATAAATACAATTTAATAAAGCATAGGATAAAACAACATAAATACAATTCAATAAAGCATAGGATACAACAACATAAATACTTTTTAATAAAGCATAGGATAAAACCACATAAATACAATTTAATAAAGCACAGGATAAAACAACATAAATACAATTTAATAAAGCATAGGATAAAACAACATAAATACAATTTAATAAAGCATAGGATAAAACAACATAAATACAATTTAATAAAGCATAGGATAAAACAACATAAATACAATTTAATAAAGCATACATTAAAACAACATAAATACAATTTAATAAAGTATAGGATAAAACAACATAAATACAATTTAATAAAGCATAGGATAAAACAACATAAATACAATTTAATAAAGCATAGGATAAAACAACATAAATACAATTTAATAAAGCATACATTAAAACAACATAAATACAATTAAATAAAGCATAGGATAAAACAATATAAATACAATTTAATAAAGCATAGGTTAAAACAACATAAATACAATTTAATAAAGCATAGGATAAAACAACATAAATACAATTTAAGAAAGCATAGGTTAAAACATCATAAATACAATTTAATAAAGCATAGGATAAAACAACATAAATACAATTTAATAAAGCATAGGTTAAAACAACATAAATACAATTTAATAAAGCATAGGATAAAACAACATACATTCAATTTAATAAAGCATAGGATAAAATAACATAAATACAATTTAATAAAGCATAGGATAAAACAACATAAATACAATTTAATAAAGCATAGGATAAAACAACATAAATACTTTTTAATAAAGCATAGGATAAAACCACATAAATACAATTTAATAAAGCATAGGATAAAACAACATAAATACAATTTAATAAAGCATAGGATAAAACAACATAAATAAAATTTAATAAAGCATAGGATAAAACAACATAAATAAAATTTAATATAGCATAGGATAAAACAACATAAATACAATTTAATAAAGCATAGGATAAAACAACATAAATACTTTTTAATAAAGCATAGGATAAAACCACATAAATACAATTTAATAAAGCATAGGTTAAAACAACATAAATACAATTTAATAAAGCATAGGATAAAACAACATAAATACAATTTAAGAAAGCATAGGTTAAAACAACATAAATACAATTTAATAAAGCATAGGATAAAACAACATAAATACAATTTAAGAAAGCATAGGTTAAAACAACATAAATACAATTTAATAAAGCATAGGATAAAACAACATAAATACAATTTAATAAAGCATATGTTAAAACAACATAAATACAATTTAATAAAGCATAAGATAAAACAACATGAATATAATTTAGTAAAGCATAAGATAAAACAACATGAATACAATTTAATAAAGCATAGGTTAAAACAACATAAATACAATTTAAGAAAGCATAGGATAAAACTACATAAATACATTTTAATAAAGCATAGGATAAAACAACATAAATACAATTTAATAAAGCATAGGATAAAACAACATAAATAAAATTTAATAAAGCATAGGTTAAAACAACATAAATACAATTTAATAAAGCATAGGTTAAAACAACATAAATACAATTTAATAAAGCATAGGATAAAACAACATAAATTCAATTTAATTAAGCATAGGATAAAACAACATAAATACAATGTAATAAAGCACAGGATAAAACAACATAAATACAATTTAATAAAGCATAGGATAAAACAACATAAATACTTTTTAATAAAGCATAGGATAAAACCACATAAATACAATTTAATAAAGCACAGGATAAAACAACATAAATACAATTTAATAAAGCATAGGATAAAACAACATAAATACAATTTAATAAAGCATAGGATAAAACAACATAAATACAATTTAATAAAGCATAGGTTAAAACAACATAAATACAATTTAATAAAGCATAGGATAAAACAACATAAATACAATTTAAGAAAGCATAGGTTAAAACAACATAAATACAATTTAATAAAGCATAGGATAAAACAACATAAATACAATTTAATAAAGCATAGGCTAAAACTACATAAATACAATTTAATAAAGCATAGGATAAAACAAATTAAATACAATTTAATAAAGCATAGGTTAAAACAACATAAATACAATTTAATAAAGCATAGGATAAAACAACATAAATACAATTTAATAAAGCATAGGTTAAAACAACATAAATACAATTTAATTAAGCATAGGATAAAACAACATAAATACAATTTAATAAAGCATAGGATAAAACAACATAAATAAAATTTAATAAAGCATAGGTTAAAACAACATAAATACAATTTAATAAAGCATAGGATAAAACAACATAAATACAATTTAATAAAGCATAGGATAAAACAACACAAATACTTTTTAATAAAGCATAGGATAAAACCACATAAATACAATTTAATAAAGCATAGGATAAAACAACATAAATAAAATTTAATAAAGCATAGGTTAAAACAACATAAATACAATTTAATAAAGCATAGGATAAAACAACATAAATACAATTTAATAAAGCATCGGATAAAACAACATAAATACAATTTAATAAAGCATAGGATAAAACAACATAAATACAATTTAATAAAGCATAGGATAAAACAACATAAATACAATTTAATAAAGCATAGGATAAAACAACATAAATACTTTTTAATAAAGCATAGGATAAAACAACATAAATACAATTTAATAAAGCATAGGATAAAACAACATAAATCAAATTTAATAAAGCATAGGATAAAACAACATAAATACTATTTAATAAAGCATAGGATAAAACAACATAAATAAAATTTAATAAAGCATAGGATAAAACAACATAAATACAATTTAATAAAGCATAGGATAAAACAACATAAATACAATTTAATAAAGCATAGGTTAAAACAGCATAAATACAGTTTAATAAAGCATAGGATAAAACAACATAAATACAATTTAATAAATCATAGGATAAAACAACATAAATCAAATTTAATAAAGCATAGGATAAAACAACATAAATACTATTTAATAAAGCATAGGATAAAACAACATAAATACAATTTAATAAAGCATAGGATAAAACAACATAAATACAATTTAATAAATCATAGGATAAAACAACATAAATCAAATTTAATAAAGCATAGGATAAAACAACATAAATACTATTTAATAAAGCATAGGATAAAACAACATAAATACAATTTAATAAAGCATAGGATAAAACAACATAAATACTATTTAATAAAGCATAGGATAAAACAACATAAATAAAATTTAATAAAGCATAGGATAAAACAACATAAATAAAATTTAATAAAGCATAGGATAAAACAACATAAATAAAATTTAATAAAGCATAGGATAAAACAACATAAATACAATTTAAGAAAGCATAGGTTAAAACAGCATAAATACAGTTTAATAAAGCATAGGATAAAACAACATAAATACAATTTAATAAAGCATAGGATAAAACAACATAAATACAATTTAATAAAGCATAGGATAAAACAACATAAATACTATTTAATAAAGCATCGGATAAAACAACATAAATACAATTTAATAAAGCATAGGATAAAACAACATAAATACCATTTAATAAAGCATAGGATAAAACAACATAAATTCAATTTAATAAAGCATAGGATAAAACAACATAAATACAATTTAATAAAGCATAGGATAAAACAACATAAATAAAATTTAATAAAGCATAGGATAAAACAACATAAATAAAATTTAATAAAGCATAGGATAAAACAACATAAATAAAATTTAATAAAGCATAGGATAAAACAACATAAATACAATTTAATAAATCATAGGATAAAACAACATAAATCAAATTTAATAAAGCATAGGATAAAACAACATAAATACAATTTAATAAAGCATAGGATAAAACAACATAAATACAATTTAATAAAGCATAGGATAAAAAAACATAAATACAATTTAATAAAGCATAGGATAAAACAACATAAATACAATTTAATAAAGCATAGGATAAAACAACATAAATTCAATTTAATAAAGCATAGGATAAAACAACATGAATAAAATTTAATAAAGCATAGGATAAAACAACATAAATACAATTTAATAAAGCATAGGATAAAACAACATAAATACAATTTAATAAAGCATAGGAAAAAACAACATAAATACAATTTAATAAAGCATACATTAAAACAACATAAATACAATTTAATAAAGCATAGGTTAAAACAGCATAAATACAGTTTAATAAAGCATAGGATAAAACAACATAAATACAATTTAATAAAGCATAGGATAAAACAACATAAATACTTTTTAATAAAGCATAGGATAAAACAACATAAATAAAATTTAATAAAGCATAGGATAAAATAACATAAATACAATTTAATAAAGCATAGGATAAAACAACATAAATACAATTCAATAAAGCATAGGATACAACAACATAAATACTTTTTAATAAAGCATAGGATAAAACCACATAAATACAATTTAATAAAGCACAGGATAAAACAACATAAATACAATTTAATAAAGCATAGGATAAAACAACATAAATACAATTTAATAAAGCATAGGATAAAACCACATAATTACAATTTAATAAAGCACAGGATAAAACAACATAAATACAATTTAATAAAGCATAGGATAAAACAACATAAATACAATTTAATAAAGCATAGGATAAAACAACATAAATAAAATTTAATAAAGCATAGGATAAAACAACATAAATAAAATTTAATATAGCATAGGATAAAACAACATAAATACAATTTAATAAAGCATAGGATAAAACAACATAAATACAATTTAATAAACATAGGTTAAAACAGCATAAATACAATTTAATAAAGCATAGGATAAAACAACATAAATACTTTTTAATAAAGCATAGGATAAAACCACATAATTACAATTTAATAAAGCACAGGATAAAACAACATAAATACAATTTAATAAAGCATAGGATAAAACAACATAAATACAATTTAATAAAGCATAGGATAAAACAACATAAATACAATTTAATAAAGCATAGGATAAAACAACATAAATACAATTTAATAAAGCATAGGATAAAACAACATAAATACAATTTAATAAAGCATAGGATAAAACAACATAAATTCAATTTAATAAAGCATAGGATAAAACAACATGAATAAAATTTAATAAAGCATAGGATAAAACAACATAAATACAATTTAATAAAGCATAGGATAAAACAACATAAATACAATTTAATAAAGCATAGGAAAAAACAACATAAATACAATTTAATAAAGCATACATTAAAACAACATAAATACAATTTAATAAAGCATAGGTTAAAACAGCATAAATACAGTTTAATAAAGCATAGGATAAAACAACATAAATACAATTTAATAAAGCATAGGATAAAACAACATAAATACTTTTTAATAAAGCATAGGATAAAACAACATAAATAAAATTTAATAAAGCATAGGATAAAATAACATAAATACAATTTAATAAAGCATAGGATAAAACAACATAAATACAATTCAATAAAGCATAGGATACAACAACATAAATACTTTTTAATAAAGCATAGGATAAAACCACATAAATACAATTTAATAAAGCACAGGATAAAACAACATAAATACAATTTAATAAAGCATAGGATAAAACAACATAAATACAATTTAATAAAGCATAGGATAAAACCACATAATTACAATTTAATAAAGCACAGGATAAAACAACATAAATACAATTTAATAAAGCATAGGATAAAACAACATAAATACAATTTAATAAAGCATAGGATAAAACAACATAAATAAAATTTAATAAAGCATAGGATAAAACAACATAAATAAAATTTAATATAGCATAGGATAAAACAACATAAATACAATTTAATAAAGCATAGGATAAAACAACATAAATACAATTTAATAAACATAGGTTAAAACAGCATAAATACAATTTAATAAAGCATAGGATAAAACAACATAAATACTTTTTAATAAAGCATAGGATAAAACCACATAATTACAATTTAATAAAGCACAGGATAAAACAACATAAATACAATTTAATAAAGCATAGGATAAAACAACATAAATACAATTTAATAAAGCATAGGCTAAAACTACATAAATACAATTAAATAAAGCATAGGATAAAACAATATAAATACAATTTAATAAAGAATAGGTTAAAACAACATAAATACAATTTAATAAAGCATAGGTTAAAACAACATAAATACAATTTAATAAAGCATAGGATAAAACAACATAAATACAATTTAAGAAAGCATAGGTTAAAACAACATAAATACAATTTAATAAAGCATAGGATAAAACAACATAAATACAATTTAAGAAAGCATAGGTTAAAACAACATAAATACAATTTAATAAAGCATAGGATAAAACAACATAAATACAATTTAATAAAGCATATGTTAAAACAACATAAATACAATTTAATAAAGCATAAGATAAAACAACATGAATATAATTTAGTAAAGCATAAGATAAAACAACATGAATACAATTTAATAAAGCATAGGTTAAAACAACATAAATACAATTTAAGAAAGCAAAGGATAAAACTACATAAATACATTTTAATAAAGCATAGGATAAAACAACATAAATACAATTTAATAAAGCATAGGATAAAACAACATAAATAAAATTTAATAAAGCATAGGTTAAAACAACATAAATACAATTTAATAAAGCATAGGTTAAAACAACATAAATACAATTTAATAAAGCATAGGATAAAACAACATAAATTCAATTTAATTAAGCATAGGATAAAACAACATAAATACAATGTAATAAAGCACAGGATAAAACAACATAAATACAATTTAATAAAGCATAGGATAAAACAACATAAATACTTTTTAATAAAGCATAGGATAAAACCACATAAATACAATTTAATAAAGCACAGGATAAAACAACAGAAATACAATTTAATAAAGCATAGGATAAAACAACATAAATACAATTTAATAAAGCATAGGATAAAACAACATAAATACAATTTAATAAAGCATAGGTTAAAACAACATAAATACAATTTAATAAAGCATAGGATAAAACAACATAAATACAATTTAAGAAAGCATAGGTTAAAACAACATAAATACAATTTAATAAAGCATAGGATAAAACAACATAAATACAATTTAATAAAGCATAGGCTAAAACTACATAAATACAATTTAATAAAGCATAGGATAAAACAAATTAAATACAATTTAATAAAGCATAGGTTAAAACAACATAAATACAATTTAATAAAGCATAGGATAAAACAACATAAATACAATTTAATAAAGCATAGGTTAAAACAACATAAATACAATTTAATTAAGCATAGGATAAAACAACATAAATACAATTTAATAAAGCATAGGATAAAACAACATAAATAAAATTTAATAAAGCATAGGTTAAAACAACATAAATACAATTTAATAAAGCATAGGATAAAACAACATAAATACAATTTAATAAAGCATAGGATAAAACAACACAAATACTTTTTAATAAAGCATAGGATAAAACCACATAAATACAATTTAATAAAGCATAGGATAAAACAACATAAATAAAATTTAATATAGCATAGGTTAAAACAACATAAATACAATTTAATAAAGCGTAGGACAAAACAACATAAATACAATTTAATAAAGCATAGTTTAAAACAACATAAATACAATTTAATGAAACATAGGATAAACAACATAAATACAATTTAATAAAGCATAGGACAAAACAACATAAATACAATTTAATAAAGCATATGTTAAAACAACATAAATACAATTTAATAAAGCATAAGATAAAACAACATGAATATAATTTAGTAAAGCATAAGATAAAACAACATGAATACAATTTAATAAAGCATAGGTTAAAACAACATAAATACAATTTAAGAAAGCATAGGATAAAACTACATAAATACATTTTAATAAAGCATAGGATAAAACAACATAAATACAATTTAATAAAGCATAGGATAAAACAACATAAATAAAATTTAATAAAGCATAGGTTAAAACAACATAAATACAATTTAATAAAGCATATGTTAAAACAACATAAATACAATTTAATAAAGCATAGGATAAAACAACATAAATTCAATTTAATTAAGCATAGGATAAAACAACATAAATACAATGTAATAAAGCACAGGATAAAACAACATAAATACAATTTAATAAAGCATAGGATAAAACAACATAAATACTTTTTAATAAAGCATAGGATAAAACCACATAAATACAATTTAATAAAGCACAGGATAAAACAACATAAATACAATTTAATAAAGCATAGGATAAAACAACATAAATACAATTTAATAAAGCATAGGATAAAACAACATAAATACTTTTTAATAAAGCATAGGATAAAACCACATAAATACAATTTAATAAAGCACAGGATAAAACAACATAAATACAATTTAATAAAGCATAGGATAAAACAACATAAATACTTTTTAATAAAGCATAGGATAAAACCACATAAATACAATTTAATAAAGCACAGGATAAAACAACATAAATACAATTTAATAAAGCATAGGATAAAACAACATAAATACAATTTAATAAAGCATAGGATAAAACAACATAAATACTTTTTAATAAAGCATAGGATAAAACCACATAAATACAATTTAATAAAGCACAGGATAAAACAACATAAATACAATTTAATAAAGCATAGGATAAAACAACATAAATACAATTTAATAAAGCATAGGATAAAACAACATAAATACAATTTAATAAAGCATAGGTTAAAACAACATAAATACAATTTAATAAAGCATAGGATAAAACAACATAAATACAATTTAAGAAAGCATAGGTTAAAACAACATAAATACAATTTAATAAAGCATAGGATAAAACAACATAAATACAATTTAATAAAGCATAGGCTAAAACTACATAAATACAATTTAATAAAGCATAGGATAAAACAAATTAAATACAATTTAATAAAGCATAGGTTAAAACAACATAAATACAATTTAATAAAGCATAGGATAAAACAACATAAATACAATTTAATAAAGCATAGGTTAAAACAACATAAATACAATTTAATTAAGCATAGGATAAAACAACATAAATACAATTTAATAAAGCATAGGATAAAACAACATAAATAAAATTTAATAAAGCATAGGTTAAAACAACATAAATACAATTTAATAAAGCATAGGATAAAACAACATAAATACAATTTAATAAAGCATAGGATAAAACAACACAAATACTTTTTAATAAAGCATAGGATAAAACCACATAAATACAATTTAATAAAGCATAAGATAAAACAACATAAATAAAATTTAATAAAGCATAGGTTAAAACAACATAAATACAATTTAATAAAGCATAGGATAAAACAACATAAATACAATTTAAGAAAGCATAGGTTAAAACAACATAAATACAATTTAATAAAGCATAAGATAAAACAACATGAATATAATTTAGTAAAGCATAAGATAAAACAACATGAATACAATTTAATAAAGCATAGGATAAAACAACATAAATACAATTTAAGAAAGCATAGGTTAAAACAACATAAATACAATTTAATAAAGCATAGGATAAAACAACATAAATACAATTTAATAAAGCATAGGATAAAACAAATTAAATACATTTTAATAAAGCATAGGATAAAACAACATACATTCAATTTAATAAAGCATAGGATAAAATAACATAAATACAATTTAATAAAGCATAGGATAAAACAACATAAATACAATTTAATAAAGCATAGGATAAAACAACATAAATACTTTTTAATAAAGCATAGGATAAAACCACATAAATACAATTTAATAAAGCATAGGATAAAACAACATAAATACAATTTAATAAAGCATAGGATAAAACAACATAAATAAAATTTAATAAAGCATAGGATAAAACAACATAAATAAAATTTAATATAGCATAGGATAAAACAACATAAATACAATTTAATAAAGCATAGGATAAAACAACATAAATACAATTTAATAAACATAGGTTAAAACAGCATAAATACAATTTAATAAAGCATAGGATAAAACAACATAAATACTTTTTAATAAAGCATAGGATAAAACCACATAATTACAATTTAATAAAGCACAGGATAAAACAACATAAATACAATTTAATAAAGCATAGGATAAAACAACATAAATACAATTTAATAAAGCATAGGCTAAAACTACATAAATACAATTAAATAAAGCATAGGATAAAACAATATAAATACAATTTAATAAAGCATAGGTTAAAACAACATAAATACAATTTAATAAAGCATAGGTTAAAACAACATAAATACAATTTAATAAAGCATAGGATAAAACAACATAAATACAATTTAAGAAAGCATAGGTTAAAACAACATAAATACAATTTAATAAAGCATAGGATAAAACAACATAAATACAATTTAAGAAAGCATAGGTTAAAACAACATAAATACAATTTAATAAAGCATAGGATAAAACAACATAAATACAATTTAATAAAGCATATGTTAAAACAACATAAATACAATTTAATAAAGCATAAGATAAAACAACATGAATATAATTTAGTAAAGCATAAGATAAAACAACATGAATACAATTTAATAAAGCATAGGTTAAAACAACATAAATACAATTTAAGAAAGCAAAGGATAAAACTACATAAATACATTTTAATAAAGCATAGGATAAAACAACATAAATACAATTTAATAAAGCATAGGATAAAACAACATAAATAAAATTTAATAAAGCATAGGTTAAAACAACATAAATACAATTTAATAAAGCATAGGTTAAAACAACATAAATACAATTTAATAAAGCATAGGATAAAACAACATAAATTCAATTTAATTAAGCATAGGATAAAACAACATAAATACAATGTAATAAAGCACAGGATAAAACAACATAAATACAATTTAATAAAGCATAGGATAAAACAACATAAATACTTTTTAATAAAGCATAGGATAAAACCACATAAATACAATTTAATAAAGCACAGGATAAAACAACAGAAATACAATTTAATAAAGCATAGGATAAAACAACATAAATACAATTTAATAAAGCATAGGATAAAACAACATAAATACAATTTAATAAAGCATAGGTTAAAACAACATAAATACAATTTAATAAAGCATAGGATAAAACAACATAAATACAATTTAAGAAAGCATAGGTTAAAACAACATAAATACAATTTAATAAAGCATAGGATAAAACAACATAAATACAATTTAATAAAGCATAGGCTAAAACTACATAAATACAATTTAATAAAGCATAGGATAAAACAAATTAAATACAATTTAATAAAGCATAGGTTAAAACAACATAAATACAATTTAATAAAGCATAGGATAAAACAACATAAATACAATTTAATAAAGCATAGGTTAAAACAACATAAATACAATTTAATTAAGCATAGGATAAAACAACATAAATACAATTTAATAAAGCATAGGATAAAACAACATAAATAAAATTTAATAAAGCATAGGTTAAAACAACATAAATACAATTTAATAAAGCATAGGATAAAACAACATAAATACAATTTAATAAAGCATAGGATAAAACAACACAAATACTTTTTAATAAAGCATAGGATAAAACCACATAAATACAATTTAATAAAGCATAGGATAAAACAACATAAATAAAATTTAATATAGCATAGGTTAAAACAACATAAATACAATTTAATAAAGCGTAGGACAAAACAACATAAATACAATTTAATAAAGCATAGTTTAAAACAACATAAATACAATTTAATAAAGCATAGGATAAAACCACAGAAATACAATTTAATAAAGCATAGGATAAAACACCATAAATACAATTTAATAAAGCATAGGACAAAACAACATAAATACAATTTAATAAAGCATAGGATAAAACAACATAAATACAATTTAATGAAACATAGGATAAACAACATAAATACAATTTAATAAAGCATAGGACAAAACAACATAAATACAATTTAATAAAGCATATGTTAAAACAACATAAATACAATTTAATAAAGCATAAGATAAAACAACATGAATATAATTTAGTAAAGCATAAGATAAAACAACATGAATACAATTTAATAAAGCATAGGTTAAAACAACATAAATACAATTTAAGAAAGCATAGGATAAAACTACATAAATACATTTTAATAAAGCATAGGATAAAACAACATAAATACAATTTAATAAAGCATAGGATAAAACAACATAAATAAAATTTAATAAAGCATAGGTTAAAACAACATAAATACAATTTAATAAAGCATATGTTAAAACAACATAAATACAATTTAATAAAGCATAGGATAAAACAACATAAATTCAATTTAATTAAGCATAGGATAAAACAACATAAATACAATGTAATAAAGCACAGGATAAAACAACATAAATACAATTTAATAAAGCATAGGATAAAACAACATAAATACTTTTTAATAAAGCATAGGATAAAACCACATAAATACAATTTAATAAAGCACAGGATAAAACAACATAAATACAATTTAATAAAGCATAGGATAAAACAACATAAATACAATTTAATAAAGCATAGGATAAAACAACATAAATACTTTTTAATAAAGCATAGGATAAAACCACATAAATACAATTTAATAAAGCACAGGATAAAACAACATAAATACAATTTAATAAAGCATAGGATAAAACAACATAAATACTTTTTAATAAAGCATAGGATAAAACCACATAAATACAATTTAATAAAGCACAGGATAAAACAACATAAATACAATTTAATAAAGCATAGGATAAAACAACATAAATACAATTTAATAAAGCATAGGATAAAACAACATAAATACTTTTTAATAAAGCATAGGATAAAACCACATAAATACAATTTAATAAAGCACAGGATAAAACAACATAAATACAATTTAATAAAGCATAGGATAAAACAACATAAATACAATTTAATAAAGCATAGGATAAAACAACATAAATACAATTTAATAAAGCATAGGTTAAAACAACATAAATACAATTTAATAAAGCATAGGATAAAACAACATAAATACAATTTAAGAAAGCATAGGTTAAAACAACATAAATACAATTTAATAAAGCATAGGATAAAACAACATAAATACAATTTAATAAAGCATAGGCTAAAACTACATAAATACAATTTAATAAAGCATAGGATAAAACAAATTAAATACAATTTAATAAAGCATAGGTTAAAACAACATAAATACAATTTAATAAAGCATAGGATAAAACAACATAAATACAATTTAATAAAGCATAGGTTAAAACAACATAAATACAATTTAATTAAGCATAGGATAAAACAACATAAATACAATTTAATAAAGCATAGGATAAAACAACATAAATAAAATTTAATAAAGCATAGGTTAAAACAACATAAATACAATTTAATAAAGCATAGGATAAAACAACATAAATACAATTTAATAAAGCATAGGATAAAACAACACAAATACTTTTTAATAAAGCATAGGATAAAACCACATAAATACAATTTAATAAAGCATAAGATAAAACAACATAAATAAAATTTAATAAAGCATAGGTTAAAACAACATAAATACAATTTAATAAAGCATAGGATAAAACAACATAAATACAATTTAATAAAGCATAGGATAAAACAACACAAATACTTTTTAATAAAGCATAGGATAAAACCACATAAATACAATTTAATAAAGCATAGGATAAAACAACATAAATAAAATTTAATATAGCATAGGTTAAAACAACATAAATACAATTTAATAAAGCGTAGGACAAAACAACATAAATACAATTTAATAAAGCATAGTTTAAAACAACATAAATACAATTTAATAAAGCATAGTTTAAAACAACATAAATACAATTTAATAAAGCATAGGATAAAACCACAGAAATACAATTTAATAAAGCATAGGATAAAACACCATAAATACAATTTAATAAAGCATAGGACAAAACAACATAAATACAATTTAATAAAGCATAGGATAAAACAACATAAATACAATTTAATGAAACATAGGATAAACAACATAAATACAATTTAATAAAGCATAGGACAAAACAACATAAATACAATTTAATAAAGCATATGTTAAAACAACATAAATACAATTTAATAAAGCATAAGATAAAACAACATGAATATAATTTAGTAAAGCATAAGATAAAACAACATGAATACAATTTAATAAAGCATAGGTTAAAACAACATAAATACAATTTAAGAAAGCATAGGATAAAACTACATAAATACATTTTAATAAAGCATAGGATAAAACAACATAAATACAATTTAATAAAGCATAGGATAAAACAACATAAATAAAATTTAATAAAGCATAGGTTAAAACAACATAAATACAATTTAATAAAGCATATGTTAAAACAACATAAATACAATTTAATAAAGCATAGGATAAAACAACATAAATTCAATTTAATTAAGCATAGGATAAAACAACATAAATACAATGTAATAAAGCACAGGATAAAACAACATAAATACAATTTAATAAAGCATAGGATAAAACAACATAAATACTTTTTAATAAAGCATAGGATAAAACCACATAAATACAATTTAATAAAGCACAGGATAAAACAACATAAATACAATTTAATAAAGCATAGGATAAAACAACATAAATACAATTTAATAAAGCATAGGATAAAACAACATAAATACAATTTAATAAAGCATAGGTTAAAACAACATAAATACAATTTAATAAAGCATAGGATAAAACAACATAAATACAATTTAAGAAAGCATAGGTTAAAACAACATAAATACAATTTAATAAAGCATAGGATAAAACAACATAAATACAATTTAATAAAGCATAGGCTAAAACTACATAAATACAATTTAATAAAGCATAGGATAAAACAAATTAAATACAATTTAATAAAGCATAGGTTAAAACAACATAAATACAATTTAATAAAGCATAGGATAAAACAACATAAATACAATTTAATAAAGCATAGGTTAAAACAACATAAATACAATTTAATTAAGCATAGGATAAAACAACATAAATACAATTTAATAAAGCATAGGATAAAACAACATAAATAAAATTTAATAAAGCATAGGTTAAAACAACATAAATACAATTTAATAAAGCATAGGATAAAACAACATAAATACAATTTAATAAAGCATAGGATAAAACAACACAAATACTTTTTAATAAAGCATAGGATAAAACCACATAAATACAATTTAATAAAGCATAAGATAAAACAACATAAATAAAATTTAATAAAGCATAGGTTAAAACAACATAAATACAATTTAATAAAGCATAGGATAAAACAACATAAATACAATTTAATAAAGCATAGGATAAAACAACACAAATACTTTTTAATAAAGCATAGGATAAAACCACATAAATACAATTTAATAAAGCATAGGATAAAACAACATAAATAAAATTTAATATAGCATAGGTTAAAACAACATAAATACAATTTAATAAAGCGTAGGACAAAACAACATAAATACAATTTAATAAAGCATAGTTTAAAACAACATAAATACAATTTAATAAAGCATAGGATAAAACCACAGAAATACAATTTAATAAAGCATAGGATAAAACACCATAAATACAATTTAATAAAGCATAGGACAAAACAACATAAATACAATTTAATAAAGCATAGGATAAAACAACATAAATACAATTTAATGAAACATAGGATAAACAACATAAATACAATTTAATAAAGCATAGGACAAAACAACATAAATACAATTTAATAAAGCATATGTTAAAACAACATAAATACAATTTAATAAAGCATAAGATAAAACAACATGAATATAATTTAGTAAAGCATAAGATAAAACAACATGAATACAATTTAATAAAGCATAGGTTAAAACAACATAAATACAATTTAAGAAAGCATAGGATAAAACTACATAAATACATTTTAATAAAGCATAGGATAAAACAACATAAATACAATTTAATAAAGCATAGGATAAAACAACATAAATAAAATTTAATAAAGCATAGGTTAAAACAACATAAATACAATTTAATAAAGCATATGTTAAAACAACATAAATACAATTTAATAAAGCATAGGATAAAACAACATAAATTCAATTTAATTAAGCATAGGATAAAACAACATAAATACAATGTAATAAAGCACAGGATAAAACAACATAAATACAATTTAATAAAGCATAGGATAAAACAACATAAATACTTTTTAATAAAGCATAGGATAAAACCACATAAATACAATTTAATAAAGCACAGGATAAAACAACATAAATACAATTTAATAAAGCATAGGATAAAACAACATAAATACAATTTAATAAAGCATATGTTAAAACAACATAAATACAATTTAATAAAGCATAGGATAAAACAACATAAATACAATTTAATAAAGCATAGGATAAAACTACATAAATACAATTTAATAAAGCATAGGATAAAACTACATAAATACAATTTAATAAACCATAGGATAAAACAACATAAATTCAATTTAATAAAGCATAGGATAAAATAACATAAATACAATTTAATAAAGCATAGGATAAAACAACATAAATACAATTTAATAAAGCATAAGATAAAACAACATGAATACAATTTAATAAAGCATAGGTTAAAACAACATAAATACAATTTAATAAAGCATAGGATAAAACAACATAAATACAATTTAATAAAGCATAGGATAAAACAACATAAATACAATTTAATAAAGCATAGGTTAAAACAGCATAAATACAGTTTAATAAAGCATAGGATAAAACAACATAAATTCAATTTAATAAAGCATAGGATAAAACAACATAAATAAAATTTAATAAAGCTTAGGTTAAAACAACATAAATACAATTTAATAAAGCATAGGATAAAACAACATAAATACTTTTTAATAAAGCATAGGATAAAACCACATAAATACTATTTAATAAAGCACAGGATAAAACAACATAAATACAATTTAATAAAGCATAGGATAAAACAACATAAATACAATTTAATAAAGCATAGGATAAAACAACATAAATTCAATTTAATAAAGCATAGGATAAAATAACATAAATACAATTTAATAAAGCATAGGATAAAACAACATAAATACAATTTAATAAAGCATAGGATAAAACTACATAAATACAATTTAATAAAGCATAGGATAAAACAACATAAATTCAATTTAATAAAGCATAGGATAAAACAACATAAATACAATTTAATAAAGCATAGGTTAAAACAACATAAATACAATTTAATAAAGCATAGGATAAAACAACATAAATACAATTTAATAAAGCATAGGATAAAACAACATAAATACAATTTAATAAAGCATAGGTTAAAACAGCATAAATACAGTTTAATAAAGCATAGGATAAAACAACATAAATTCAATTTAATAAAGCATAGGATAAAACAACATAAATAAAATTTAATAAAGCTTAGGTTAAAACAACATAAATACAATTTAATAAAGCATAGGATAAAACAACATAAATACAATTTAATAAAGCATAGGATAAAACAACATAAATACAATTTAATAAAGCATAGGTTAAAACAGCATAAATACAGTTTAATAAAGCATAGGATAAAACAACATAAATTCAATTTAATAAAGCATAGGATAAAACAACATAAATAAAATTTAATAAAGCTTAGGTTAAAACAACATAAATACAATTTAATAAAGCATAGGATAAAACTACATAAATACAATTTAATAAAGCATAGGATAAAACAGCATAAATTCAATTTAATAAAGCATAGGTTAAAACAACATAAATACAATTTAATAAAGCATAGGATAAAACAACATAAATACAATTTAATAAAGCATAGGCTAAAACTACATAAATACAATTTAATAAAGCATAGGATAAAACAAATTAAATACAATTTAATAAAGCATAGGATAAAACAACATAAATACAATTTAAGAAAGCATAGGTTAAAACAACATAAATACAATTTAATAAAGCATAGGATAAAACAACATAAATACAATTTAATAAAGCATAGGTTAAAACAGCATAAATACAGTTTAATAAAGCATAGGATAAAACAACATAAATTCAATTTAATAAAGCATAGGATAAAACCACATAAATACAATTTAATAAAGCACAGGATAAAACAACATAAATACAATTTAATAAAGCATACATTAAAACAACATAAATACAATTAAATAAAGCATATGATAAAACAATATAAATACAATTTAATAAAGCATAGGTTAAAACAACATAAATACAATTTAATAAAGCATAGGTTAAAACAGCATAAATACAGTTTAATAAAGCATAGGATAAAACAACATAAATTCAATTTAATAAAGCATAGGATAAAACAACATAAATAAAATTTAATAAAGCTTAGGTTAAAACAACATAAATACAATTTAATAAAGCATAGGATAAAACAACATAAATACTTTTTAATAAAGCATAGGATAAAACCACATAAATACTTTTTAATAAAGCATAGGATAAAACCACATAAATACAATTTAATAAAGCACAGGATAAAACAACATAAATACAATTTAATAAAGCATAGGATAAAACAACATAAATACAATTTAATAAAGCATACATTAAAACAACATAAATACAATGAAATAAATCATAGGATAAAACAATATAAATACAATTTAATAAAGCATAGGTTAAAACAACATAAATACAATTTAATAAAGCATAGGATAAAACAACATAAATACAATTTAAGAAAGCATAGGTTAAAACAACATAAATACAATTTAATAAAGCATAGGATAAAACAACATAAATACAATTTAATAAAGCATAGGCTAAAACTACATAAATACAATTTAATAAAGCATAGGATAAAACAAATTAAATACAATTTAATAAAGCATAGGATAAAACAACATAAATTCAATTTAATAAAGCATAGGATAAAATAACATAAATACAATTTAATAAAGCATAGGATAAAACAACATAAATACAATTTAATAAAGCATAAGATAAAACAACATGAATACAATTTAATAAAGCATAGGTTAAAACAACATAAATACAATTTAATAAAGCATAGGATAAAACAACATAAATACAATTTAATAAAGCATAGGATAAAACAACATAAATACAATTTAATAAAGCATAGGTTAAAACAGCATAAATACAGTTTAATAAAGCATAGGATAAAACAACATAAATACAATTTAATAAAGCATAGGATAAAACAACATAAATACAATTTAAGAAAGCATAGGTTAAAACAACATAAATACAATTTAATAAAGCATAGGATAAAACAACATAAATACAATTTAATAAAGCATAGGCTAAAACTACATAAATACAATTTAATAAAGCATAGGATAAAACAAATTAAATACAATTTAATAAAGCATAGGATAAAACAACATACATTCAATTTAATAAAGCATAGGATAAAATAACATAAATACAATTTAATAAAGCATAGGATAAAACAACATAAATACAATTTAATAAAGCATAGGATAAAACAACATAAATACTTTTTAATAAAGCATAGGATAAAACCACATAAATACAATTTAATAAAGCATAGGATAAAACAACATAAATACAATTTAATAAAGCATAGGATAAAACAACATAAATAAAATTTAATAAAGCATAGGATAAAACAACATAAATAAAATTTAATATAGCATAGGATAAAACAACATAAATACAATTTAATAAAGCATAGGATAAAACAACATAAATACAATTTAATAAAGCATAGGTTAAAACAACATAAATACAATTTAATAAAGCATAGGATAAAACAACATAAATACAATTTAAGAAAGCATAGGTTAAAACAACATAAATACAATTTAATAAAGCATAGGATAAAACAACATAAATACAATTTAATAAAGCATAGGCTAAAACTACATAAATACAATTAAATAAAGCATAGGATAAAACAACATAAATACAATTTAATAAAGCATAGGTTAAAACAGCATAAATACAGTTTAATAAAGCATAGGATAAAACAACATAAATTCAATTTAATAAAGCATAGGATAAAACAACATAAATAAAATTTAATAAAGCTTAGGTTAAAACAACATAAATACAATTTAATAAAGCATAGGATAAAACAACATAAATACAATTTAATAAAGCATAGGATAAAACAACATAAATACAATTTAATAAAGCATAGGTTAAAACAGCATAAATACAGTTTAATAAAGCATAGGATAAAACAACATAAATTCAATTTAATAAAGCATAGGATAAAACAACATAAATAAAATTTAATAAAGCTTAGGTTAAAACAACATAAATACAATTTAATAAAGCATAGGATAAAACAACATAAATACTTTTTAATAAAGCATAGGATAAAACCACATAAATACTTTTTAATAAAGCATAGGATAAAACCACATAAATACAATTTAATAAAGCACAGGATAAAACAACATAAATACAATTTAATAAAGCATAGGATAAAACAACATAAATACAACTTAATAAAGCATAGGATAAAACAACATAAATTCAATTTAATAAAGCATAGGATAAAATAACATAAATACAATTTAATAAAGCATAGGATAAAACAACATAAATACAATTTAATAAAGCATAGGATAAAACTACATAAATACAATTTAATAAAGCATAGGATAAAACAGCATAAATTCAATTTAATAAAGCATAGGATAAAATAACATAAATACAATTTAATAAAGCATAGGATAAAACAGCATAAATACAATTTAATAAAGCATAAGATAAAACAACATGAATACAATTTAATAAAGCATAGGTTAAAACAACATAAATACAATTTAATAAAGCATAGGATAAAACAACATAAATACAATTTAATAAAGCATAGGATAAAACAACATAAATACAATTTAATAAAGCATAGGTTAAAACAGCATAAATACAGTTTAATAAAGCATAGGATAAAACAACATAAATTCAATTTAATAAAGCATAGGATAAAACAACATAAATAAAATTTAATAAAGCTTAGGTTAAAACAACATAAATACAATTTAATAAAGCATAGGATAAAACAACATAAATACTTTTTAATAAAGCATAGGATAAAACCACATAAATACAATTTAATAAAGCACAGGATAAAACAACATAAATACAATTTAATAAAGCATACATTAAAACAACATAAATACAATGAAATAAATCATAGGATAAAACAATATAAATACAATTTAATAAAGCATAGGTTAAAACAACATAAATACAATTTAATAAAGCATAGGATAAAACAACATAAATACAATTTAAGAAAGCATAGGTTAAAACAACATAAATACAATTTAATAAAGCATAGGATAAAACAACATAAATACAATTTAATAAAGCATAGGCTAAAACTACATAAATACAATTTAATAAAGCATAGGATAAAACAAATTAAAAACAATTTAATAAAGCATAGGATAAAACAACATAAATTCAATTTAATAAAGCATAGGATAAAATAACATAAATACAATTTAATAAAGCATAGGATAAAACAACATAAATACAATTTAATAAAGCATAAGATAAAACAACATGAATACAATTTAATAAAGCATAGGTTAAAACAACATAAATACAATTTAATAAAGCATAGGATAAAACAACATAAATACAATTTAATAAAGCATAGGATAAAACAACATAAATACAATTTAATAAAGCATAGGTTAAAACAGCATAAATACAGTTTAATAAAGCATAGGATAAAACAACATAAATACAATTTAATAAAGCATAGGATAAAACAACATAAATACAATTTAAGAAAGCATAGGTTAAAACAACATAAATACAATTTAATAAAGCATAGGATAAAACAACATAAATACAATTTAATAAAGCATAGGCTAAAACTACATAAATACAATTTAATAAAGCATAGGATAAAACAAATTAAATACAATTTAATAAAGCATAGGATAAAACAACACAAATACTTTTTAATAAAGCATAGGATAAAACCACATAAATACAATTTAATAAAGCATAGGATAAAACAACATAAATAAAATTTAATATAGCATAGGTTAAAACAACATAAATACAATTTAATAAAGCGTAGGACAAAACAACATAAATACAATTTAAGAAAGCATAGGTTAAAACAACATAAATACAATTTAATAAAGCATAGGATAAAACAACATAAATTCAATTTAATAAAGCATAGGATAAAATAACATAAATACAATTTAATAAAGCATAGGATAAAACAACATAAATACAATTTAATAAAGCATAAGATAAAACAACATGAATACAATTTAATAAAGCATAGGTTAAAACAACATAAATACAATTTAATAAAGCATAGGATAAAACAACATAAATACAATTTAATAAAGCATAGGATAAAACAACATAAATACAATTTAATAAAGCATAGGTTAAAACAGCATAAATACAGTTTAATAAAGCATAGGATAAAACAACATAAATACAATTTAATAAAGCATAGGATAAAACAACATAAATACAATTTAAGAAAGCATAGGTTAAAACAACATAAATACAATTTAATAAAGCATAGGATAAAACAACATAAATACAATTTAATAAAGCATAGGCTAAAACTACATAAATACAATTTAATAAAGCATAGGATAAAACAAATTAAATACAATTTAATAAAGCATAGGATAAAACAACATACATTCAATTTAATAAAGCATAGGATAAAATAACATAAATACAATTTAATAAAGCATAGGATAAAACAACATAAATACAATTTAATAAAGCATAGGATAAAACAACATAAATACTTTTTAATAAAGCATAGGATAAAACCACATAAATACAATTTAATAAAGCATAGGATAAAACAACATAAATACAATTTAATAAAGCATAGGATAAAACAACATAAATAAAATTTAATAAAGCATAGGATAAAACAACATAAATAAAATTTAATATAGCATAGGATAAAACAACATAAATACAATTTAATAAAGCATAGGATAAAACAACATAAATACAATTTAATAAAGCATAGGTTAAAACAACATAAATACAATTTAATAAAGCATAGGATAAAACAACATAAATACAATTTAATAAAGCATAGGTTAAAACAGCATAAATACAGTTTAATAAAGCATAGGATAAAACAACATAAATTCAATTTAATAAAGCATAGGATAAAACAACATAAATACAATTTAATAAAGCATAGGATAAAACAACACATATACTTTTTAATAAAGCATAGGATAAAACCACATACATACGATTTAATAAAGCATAGGATAAAACAACATAAATAAAATTTAATAAAGCATAGGTTAAAACAACATAAATACAATTTAATAAAGCATAGGACTAAACAACATAAATACAATTTAATAAAGCATAGTTTAAAACAACATAAATACAATTTAATAAAGCATAGGATAAAACCACAGAAATACAATTTAATAAAGCATAGGATAAAACAACATAAATACAATTTAATAAAGCATAGGATAAAACAACATAAATACAATTTAATAAAGCAAAGGATAAAACAACATAAATACAATTTAGTAAAGCATAGGTTAAAACAACATAAATACAATTTAATAAAGCATATGTTAAAACAATATAAATACAATGTAATAAAGCATAAGATAAAACAACATGAATATAATTTAGTAAAGCATAAGATAAAACAACATGAATACAATTTAATAAATCATAGGTTAAAACAACATAAATACAATTTAATAAAGCATAGGATAAAACAACATAAATACAATTTAATAAAGCAAAGGATAAAACAACATAAATACAATTTAATAAAGCATAGGATAAGCAACATAAATACAATTTAATAAAGTATAGGACAAAACAACATAAACACAATTTAATAAAGCATATGTTAAAACAATATAAATACAATTTAATAAAGCATAAGATAAAATAACATGAATATAATTTTGTAAAGCATAAGATAAAACAACATGAATACAATTTAATAAAGCATAGGACAAAACAACATAAATACAATTTAATAAAGCATATGTTAAAACAACATAAATACAAGTTAATAAAGCATAGGATAAAACAACATAAATACAATTTAATAAAGCATAGGCTAAAACTACATAAATACAATTAAATAAAGCATAGGATAAAACAACATAAATACAATTTAATAAAGCATAGGTTAAAACAGCATAAATACAGTTTAATAAAGCATAGGATAAAACAACATAAATTCAATTTAATAAAGCATAGGATAAAACAACATAAATAAAATTTAATAAAGCTTAGGTTAAAACAACATAAATACAATTTAATAAAGCATAGGATAAAACAACATAAATACAATTTAATAAAGCATAGGATAAAACAACATAAATACAATTTAATAAAGCATAGGTTAAAACAGCATAAATACAGTTTAATAAAGCATAGGATAAAACAACATAAATTCAATTTAATAAAGCATAGGATAAAACAACATAAACAAAATTTAATAAAGCTTAGGTTAAAACAACATAAATACAATTTAATAAAGCATAGGATAAAACAACATAAATACTTTTTAATAAAGCATAGGATAAAACCACATAAATACTTTTTAATAAAGCATAGGATAAAACCACATAAATACAATTTAATAAAGCACAGGATAAAACAACATAAATACAATTTAATAAAGCATAGGATAAAACAACATAAATACAACTTAATAAAGCATAGGATAAAACAACATAAATTCAATTTAATAAAGCATAGGATAAAATAACATAAATACAATTTAATAAAGCATAGGATAAAACAACATAAATACAATTTAATAAAGCATAGGATAAAACTACATAAATACAATTTAATAAAGCATAGGATAAAACAGCATAAATTCAATTTAATAAAGCATAGGATAAAATAACATAAATACAATTTAATAAAGCATAGGATAAAACAGCATAAATACAATTTAATAAAGCATAAGATAAAACAACATGAATACAATTTAATAAAGCATAGGTTAAAACAACATAAATACAATTTAATAAAGCATAGGATAAAACAACATAAATACAATTTAATAAAGCATAGGATAAAACAACATAAATACAATTTAATAAAGCATAGGTTAAAACAGCATAAATACAGTTTAATAAAGCATAGGATAAAACAACATAAATTCAATTTAATAAAGCATAGGATAAAACAACATAAATAAAATTTAATAAAGCTTAGGTTAAAACAACATAAATACAATTTAATAAAGCATAGGATAAAACAACATAAATACTTTTTAATAAAGCATAGGATAAAACCACATAAATACAATTTAATAAAGCACAGGATAAAACAACATAAATACAATTTAACAAAGCATACATTAAAACAACATAAATACAATGAAATAAATCATAGGATAAAACAATATAAATACAATTTAATAAAGCATAGGTTAAAACAACATAAATACAATTTAATAAAGCATAGGATAAAACAACATAAATACAATTTAAGAAAGCATAGGTTAAAACAACATAAATACAATTTAATAAAGCATAGGATAAAACAACATAAATACAATTTAATAAAGCATAGGCTAAAACTACATAAATACAATTTAATAAAGCATAGGATAAAACAAATTAAATACAATTTAATAAAGCATAGGATAAAACAACATAAATTCAATTTAATAAAGCATAGGATAAAATAACATAAATACAATTTAATAAAGCATAGGATAAAACAACATAAATACAATTTAATAAAGCATAAGATAAAACAACATGAATACAATTTAATAAAGCATAGGTTAAAACAACATAAATACAATTTAATAAAGCATAGGATAAAACAACATAAATACAATTTAATAAAGCATAGGATAAAACAACATAAATACAATTTAATAAAGCATAGGTTAAAACAGCATAAATACAGTTTAATAAAGCATAGGATAAAACAACATAAATACAATTTAATAAAGCATAGGATAAAACAACATAAATACAATTTAAGAAAGCATAGGTTAAAACAACATAAATACAATTTAATAAAGCATAGGATAAAACAACATAAATACAATTTAATAAAGCATAGGCTAAAACTACATAAATACAATTTAATAAAGCATAGGATAAAACAAATTAAATACAATTTAATAAAGCATAGGATAAAACAACACAAATACTTTTTAATAAAGCATAGGATAAAACCACATAAATACAATTTAATAAAGCATAGGATAAAACAACATAAATAAAATTTAATATAGCATAGGTTAAAACAACATAAATACAATTTAATAAAGCGTAGGACAAAACAACATAAATACAATTTAATAAAGCATAGTTTAAAACAACATAAATACAATTTAATAAAGCATAGGATAAAACCACAGAAATACAATTTAATAAAGCATAGGATAAAACACCATAAATACAATTTAATAAAGCATAGGACAAAACAACATAAATACAATTTAATAAAGCATAGGATAAAACAACATAAATACAATTTAATGAAACATAGGATAAACAACATAAATACAATTTAATAAAGCATAGGACAAAACAACATAAATACAATTTAATAAAGCATATGTTAAAACAACATAAATACAATTTAATAAAGCATAAGATAAAACAACATGAATATAATTTAGTAAAGCATAAGATAAAACAACATGAATACAATTTAATAAAGCATAGGTTAAAACAACATAAATACAATTTAAGAAAGCATAGGATAAAACTACATAAATACATTTTAATAAAGCATAGGATAAAACAACATAAATACAATTTAATAAAGCATAGGATAAAACAACATAAATAAAATTTAATAAAGCATAGGTTAAAACAACATAAATACAATTTAATAAAGCATATGTTAAAACAACATAAATACAATTTAATAAAGCATAGGATAAAACAACATAAATTCAATTTAATTAAGCATAGGATAAAACAACATAAATACAATGTAATAAAGCACAGGATAAAACAACATAAATACAATTTAATAAAGCATAGGATAAAACAACATAAATACTTTTTAATAAAGCATAGGATAAAACCACATAAATACAATTTAATAAAGCACAGGATAAAACAACATAAATACAATTTAATAAAGCATAGGATAAAACAACATAAATACAATTTAATAAAGCATATGTTAAAACAACATAAATACAATTTAATAAAGCATAGGATAAAACAACATAAATACAATTTAATAAAGCATAGGATAAAACTACATAAATACAATTTAATAAAGCATAGGATAAAACTACATAAATACAATTTAATAAACCATAGGATAAAACAACATAAATTCAATTTAATAAAGCATAGGATAAAATAACATAAATACAATTTAATAAAGCATAGGATAAAACAACATAAATACAATTTAATAAAGCATAAGATAAAACAACATGAATACAATTTAATAAAGCATAGGTTAAAACAACATAAATACAATTTAATAAAGCATAGGATAAAACAACATAAATACAATTTAATAAAGCATAGGATAAAACAACATAAATACAATTTAATAAAGCATAGGTTAAAACAGCATAAATACAGTTTAATAAAGCATAGGATAAAACAACATAAATTCAATTTAATAAAGCATAGGATAAAACAACATAAATAAAATTTAATAAAGCTTAGGTTAAAACAACATAAATACAATTTAATAAAGCATAGGATAAAACAACATAAATACTTTTTAATAAAGCATAGGATAAAACCACATAAATACTATTTAATAAAGCACAGGATAAAACAACATAAATACAATTTAATAAAGCATAGGATAAAACAACATAAATACAATTTAATAAAGCATAGGATAAAACAACATAAATTCAATTTAATAAAGCATAGGATAAAATAACATAAATACAATTTAATAAAGCATAGGATAAAACAACATAAATACAATTTAATAAAGCATAGGATAAAACTACATAAATACAATTTAATAAAGCATAGGATAAAACAACATAAATTCAATTTAATAAAGCATAGGATAAAACAACATAAATACAATTTAATAAAGCATAGGTTAAAACAACATAAATACAATTTAATAAAGCATAGGATAAAACAACATAAATACAATTTAATAAAGCATAGGATAAAACAACATAAATACAATTTAATAAAGCATAGGTTAAAACAGCATAAATACAGTTTAATAAAGCATAGGATAAAACAACATAAATTCAATTTAATAAAGCATAGGATAAAACAACATAAATAAAATTTAATAAAGCTTAGGTTAAAACAACATAAATACAATTTAATAAAGCATAGGATAAAACAACATAAATACAATTTAATAAAGCATAGGATAAAACAACATAAATACAATTTAATAAAGCATAGGTTAAAACAGCATAAATACAGTTTAATAAAGCATAGGATAAAACAACATAAATACAATTTAATAAAGCATAGGATAAAACAACATAAATACAACTTAATAAAGCATAGGATAAAACAACATAAATTCAATTTAATAAAGCATAGGATAAAATAACATAAATACAATTTAATAAAGCATAGGATAAAACAACATAAATACAATTTAATAAAGCATAGGATAAAACTACATAAATACAATTTAATAAAGCATAGGATAAAACAGCATAAATTCAATTTAATAAAGCATAGGATAAAATAACATAAATACAATTTAATAAAGCATAGGATAAAACAGCATAAATACAATTTAATAAAGCATAAGATAAAACAACATGAATACAATTTAATAAAGCATAGGTTAAAACAACATAAATACAATTTAATAAAGCATAGGATAAAACAACATAAATACAATTTAATAAAGCATAGGATAAAACAACATAAATACAATTTAATAAAGCATAGGTTAAAACAGCATAAATACAGTTTAATAAAGCATAGGATAAAACAACATAAATTCAATTTAATAAAGCATAGGATAAAACAACATAAATAAAATTTAATAAAGCTTAGGTTAAAACAACATAAATACAATTTAATAAAGCATAGGATAAAACAACATAAATACTTTTTAATAAAGCATAGGATAAAACCACATAAATACAATTTAATAAAGCACAGGATAAAACAACATAAATACAATTTAATAAAGCATACATTAAAACAACATAAATACAATGAAATAAATCATAGGATAAAACAATATAAATACAATTTAATAAAGCATAGGTTAAAACAACATAAATACAATTTAATAAAGCATAGGATAAAACAACATAAATACAATTTAAGAAAGCATAGGTTAAAACAACATAAATACAATTTAATAAAGCATAGGATAAAACAACATAAATACAATTTAATAAAGCATAGGCTAAAACTACATAAATACAATTTAATAAAGCATAGGATAAAACAAATTAAATACAATTTAATAAAGCATAGGATAAAACAACATAAATTCAATTTAATAAAGCATAGGATAAAATAACATAAATACAATTTAATAAAGCATAGGATAAAACAACATAAATACAATTTAATAAAGCATAAGATAAAACAACATGAATACAATTTAATAAAGCATAGGTTAAAACAACATAAATACAATTTAATAAAGCATAGGATAAAACAACATAAATACAATTTAATAAAGCATAGGATAAAACAACATAAATACAATTTAATAAAGCATAGGTTAAAACAGCATAAATACAGTTTAATAAAGCATAGGATAAAACAACATAAATACAATTTAATAAAGCATAGGATAAAACAACATAAATACAATTTAAGAAAGCATAGGTTAAAACAACATAAATACAATTTAATAAAGCATAGGATAAAACAACATAAATACAATTTAATAAAGCATAGGCTAAAACTACATAAATACAATTTAATAAAGCATAGGATAAAACAAATTAAATACAATTTAATAAAGCATAGGATAAAACAACATACATTCAATTTAATAAAGCATAGGATAAAATAACATAAATACAATTTAATAAAGCATAGGATAAAACAACATAAATACAATTTAATAAAGCATAGGATAAAACAACATAAATACTTTTTAATAAAGCATAGGATAAAACCACATAAATACAATTTAATAAAGCATAGGATAAAACAACATAAATACAATTTAATAAAGCATAGGATAAAACAACATAAATAAAATTTAATAAAGCATAGGATAAAACAACATAAATACAATTTAATAAAGCATAGGATAAAACTACATAAATACAATTTAATAAAGCATAGGATAAAACAACATAAATTCAATTTAATAAAGCATAGGATAAAACAACATAAATACAATTTAATAAAGCATAGGTTAAAACAACATAAATACAATTTAATAAAGCATAGGATAAAACAACATAAATACAATTTAATAAAGCATAGGATAAAACAACATAAATACAATTTAATAAAGCATAGGTTAAAACAGCATAAATACAGTTTAATAAAGCATAGGATAAAACAACATAAATTCAATTTAATAAAGCATAGGATAAAACAACATAAATAAAATTTAATAAAGCTTAGGTTAAAACAACATAAATACAATTTAATAAAGCATAGGATAAAACAACATAAATACAATTTAATAAAGCATAGGATAAAACAACATAAATACAATTTAATAAAGCATAGGTTAAAACAGCATAAATACAGTTTAATAAAGCATAGGATAAAACAACATAAATACAATTTAATAAAGCATAGGATAAAACAACATAAATACAACTTAATAAAGCATAGGATAAAACAACATAAATTCAATTTAATAAAGCATAGGATAAAATAACATAAATACAATTTAATAAAGCATAGGATAAAACAACATAAATACAATTTAATAAAGCATAGGATAAAACTACATAAATACAATTTAATAAAGCATAGGATAAAACAGCATAAATTCAATTTAATAAAGCATAGGATAAAATAACATAAATACAATTTAATAAAGCATAGGATAAAACAGCATAAATACAATTTAATAAAGCATAAGATAAAACAACATGAATACAATTTAATAAAGCATAGGTTAAAACAACATAAATACAATTTAATAAAGCATAGGATAAAACAACATAAATACAATTTAATAAAGCATAGGATAAAACAACATAAATACAATTTAATAAAGCATAGGTTAAAACAGCATAAATACAGTTTAATAAAGCATAGGATAAAACAACATAAATTCAATTTAATAAAGCATAGGATAAAACAACATAAATAAAATTTAATAAAGCTTAGGTTAAAACAACATAAATACAATTTAATAAAGCATAGGATAAAACAACATAAATACTTTTTAATAAAGCATAGGATAAAACCACATAAATACAATTTAATAAAGCACAGGATAAAACAACATAAATACAATTTAATAAAGCATACATTAAAACAACATAAATACAATGAAATAAATCATAGGATAAAACAATATAAATACAATTTAATAAAGCATAGGTTAAAACAACATAAATACAATTTAATAAAGCATAGGATAAAACAACATAAATACAATTTAAGAAAGCATAGGTTAAAACAACATAAATACAATTTAATAAAGCATAGGATAAAACAACATAAATACAATTTAATAAAGCATAGGCTAAAACTACATAAATACAATTTAATAAAGCATAGGATAAAACAAATTAAATACAATTTAATAAAGCATAGGATAAAACAACATAAATTCAATTTAATAAAGCATAGGATAAAATAACATAAATACAATTTAATAAAGCATAGGATAAAACAACATAAATACAATTTAATAAAGCATAAGATAAAACAACATGAATACAATTTAATAAAGCATAGGTTAAAACAACATAAATACAATTTAATAAAGCATAGGATAAAACAACATAAATACAATTTAATAAAGCATAGGATAAAACAACATAAATACAATTTAATAAAGCATAGGTTAAAACAGCATAAATACAGTTTAATAAAGCATAGGATAAAACAACATAAATACAATTTAATAAAGCATAGGATAAAACAACATAAATACAATTTAAGAAAGCATAGGTTAAAACAACATAAATACAATTTAATAAAGCATAGGATAAAACAACATAAATACAATTTAATAAAGCATAGGCTAAAACTACATAAATACAATTTAATAAAGCATAGGATAAAACAAATTAAATACAATTTAATAAAGCATAGGATAAAACAACATACATTCAATTTAATAAAGCATAGGATAAAATAACATAAATACAATTTAATAAAGCATAGGATAAAACAACATAAATACAATTTAATAAAGCATAGGATAAAACAACATAAATACTTTTTAATAAAGCATAGGATAAAACCACATAAATACAATTTAATAAAGCATAGGATAAAACAACATAAATACAATTTAATAAAGCATAGGATAAAACAACATAAATAAAATTTAATAAAGCATAGGATAAAACAACATAAATAAAATTTAATATAGCATAGGATAAAACAACATAAATACAATTTAATAAAGCATAGGATAAAACAACATAAATACAATTTAATAAAGCATAGGTTAAAACAACATAAATACAATTTAATAAAGCATAGGATAAAACAACATAAATACAATTTAAGAAAGCATAGGTTAAAACAACATAAATACAATTTAATAAAGCATAGGTTAAAACAACATAAATACAATTTAATAAAGCATAGGATAAAACAACATAAATACAATTTAAGAAAGCATAGGTTAAAACAACATAAATACAATTTAATAAAGCATAGGATAAAACAACATAAATACAATTTAATAAAGCATAGGCTAAAACTACATAAATACAATTTAATAAAGCATAGGATAAAACAAATTAAATACAATTTAATAAAGCATAGGATAAAACAACATAAATTCAATTTAATAAAGCATAGGATAAAATAACATAAATACAATTTAATAAAGCATAGGATAAAACAACATAAATACAATTTAATAAAGCATAAGATAAAACAACATGAATACAATTTAATAAAGCATAGGTTAAAACAACATAAATACAATTTAATAAAGCATAGGATAAAACAACATAAATACAATTTAATAAAGCATAGGATAAAACAACATAAATACAATTTAATAAAGCATAGGTTAAAACAGCATAAATACAGTTTAATAAAGCATAGGATAAAACAACATAAATACAATTTAATAAAGCATAGGATAAAACAACATAAATCAAATTTAATAAAGCATAGGATAAAACAACATAAATACTTTTTAATAAAGCATAGGATAAAACAACATAAATAAAATTTAATAAAGCATAGGATAAAACAACATAAATAAAATTTAATAAAGCATAGGATAACACAACATAAATACAATTTAATAAAGCATAGGTTAAAACAGCATAAATACAGTTTAATAAAGCATAGGATAAAACAACATAAATACAATTTAATAAAGCATAGGATAAAACAACATAAATACAATTTAATAAAGCATAGGATAAAACAACATAAATACAATTTAATAAAGCATAGGATAAAACAACATAAATACTTTTTAATAAAGCATAGGATAAAACAACATAAATACAATTTAATAAAGCATAGGATAAAACAACATAAATAAAATTTAATAAAGCATAGGATAAAACAACATAAATAAAATTTAATAAAGCATAGGATAAAACAACATAAATACAATTTAATAAACATAGGTTAAAACAGCATAAATACAGTTTAATAAAACATAGGATAAAACAACATAAATCAAATTTAATAAAGCATAGGATAAAACAACATAAATCAAATTTAATAAAGCATAGGATAAAACAACATAAATCAAATTTAATAAAGCATAGGATAAAACAACATAAATACAATTTAATAAAGCATAGGATAAAACAACATAAATACAATTTAATAAAGCATAGGATAAAACAACATAAATACAATTTAATAAAGCATAGGATAAAACAAAATAAATTAAATTTAATAAAGCATAGGATAAAACAACATAAATAAAATTTAATAAAGCTTAGGTTAAAACAACATAAATACAATTTAATAAAGCATAGGATAAAACAACATAAATACAATTTAATAAAGCATAGGATAAAACAACATAAATACTTTTTAATAAAGCATAGGATAAAACCACATAATTATAATTTAATAAAGCACAGGATAAAACAACATAAATACAATTAAATAAAGCATAGGATAAAACAACATAAATACAATTTAATAAAGCATACATTAAAACAACATAAATACAATTAAATAAAGCATAGGATAAAACAATATAAATACAATTTAATAAAGCACAGGTTAAAACAACATAAATACAATTTAATAAAGCATAGGATAAAACAACATAAATACAATTTAAGAAAGCATAGGTTAAAACAACATAAATACAATTTAATAAAGCATAGGATAAAACAACATAAATACAATTTAATAAAGCATAGGCTAAAACTACATAAATACAATTTAATAAAGCATAGGATAAAACAAATTAAATACAATTTAATAAAGCATAGGTTAAAACAACATAAATACAATTTAATAAAGCATAGGATAAAACAACATAAATACAATTTAATAAAGCATAGGTTAAAACAACATAAATACAATTTAATTAAGCATAGGATAAAACAACATAAATACAATTTAATAAAGCATAGGTTAAAACAACATAAATAAAATTTAATATAGCATAGGTTAAAACAACATAAATACAATTTAATAAAGCGTAGGACAAAACAACATAAATACAATTTAATAAAGCATAGGATAAAACAACATAAATCAAATTTAATAAAGGATAGGATAAAACAACATAAATACTTTTTAATAAAGCATAGGATAAAACAACATAAATAAAATATAATAAAGCATAGGATAAAAAAACATAAATAAAATTTAATAAAGCATAGGATAAAACAACATAAATACAATTTAATAAAGCATAGGTTAAAACAGCATAAATACAGTTTAATAAAGCATAGGATAAAACAACATAAATACAATTTAATAAATCATAGGATAAAACAACATAAATCAAATTTAATAAAGCATAGGATAAAACAACATAAATACTATTTAATAAAGCATAGGATAAAACAACATAAATACAATTTAATAAAGCATAGGTTAAAACAGCATAAATACAGTTTAATAAAGCATAGGATAAAACAACATAAATACAATTTAATAAATCATAGGATAAAACAACATAAATCAAATTTAATAAAGCATAGGATAAAACAACATAAATCAAATTTAATAAAGCATAGGATAAAACAACATAAATACAATTTAATAAAGCATAGGATAAAACAACATAAATACAATTTAATAAAGCATAGGATAAAACAACATAAATACTATTTAATAAAGCATCGGATAAAACAACATAAATACAATTTAATAAAGCATAGGATAAAACAACATAAATACAATTTAATAAAGCATAGGATAAAACAACATAAATACAATTTAATAAAGCATAGGATAAAACAACATAAATACAATTTAATAAAGCATAGGAAAAAACAACATAAATACTTTTTAATAAAGCATAGGATAAAACAACATAAATACAATTTAATAAAGCATAGGATAAAACAACATAAATAAAATTTAATAAAGCATAGGATAAAACAACATAAATACAATTTAATAAACATAGGTTAAAACAACATAAATACAATTTAATAAAGCATAGGATAAAACAACATAAATACTTTTTAATAAAGCATAGGATAAAACCACATAAATACAATTTAATAAAGCACAGGATAAAACAACATAAATACAATTTAATAAAGCATACATTAAAACAACATAAATACAATGAAATAAATCATAGGATAAAACAATATAAATACAATTTAATAAAGCATAGGTTAAAACAACATAAATACAATTTAATAAAGCATAGGATAAAACAACATAAATACAATTTAAGAAAGCATAGGTTAAAACAACATAAATACAATTTAATAAAGCATAGGATAAAACAACATAAATACAATTTAATAAAGCATAGGCTAAAACTACATAAATACAATTTAATAAAGCATAGGATAAAACAAATTAAATACAATTTAATAAAGCATAGGATAAAACAACATAAATTCAATTTAATAAAGCATAGGATAAAATAACATAAATACAATTTAATAAAGCATAGGATAAAACAACATAAATACAATTTAATAAAGCATAAGATAAAACAACATGAATACAATTTAATAAAGCATAGGTTAAAACAACATAAATACAATTTAATAAAGCATAGGATAAAACAACATAAATACAATTTAATAAAGCATAGGTTAAAACAGCATAAATACAGTTTAATAAAGCATAGGATAAAACAACATAAATACAATTTAATAAAGCATAGGATAAAACAACATAAATACAATTTAAGAAAGCATAGGTTAAAACAACATAAATACAATTTAATAAAGCATAGGATAAAACAACATAAATACAATTTAATAAAGCATAGGCTAAAACTACATAAATACAATTTAATAAAGCATAGGATAAAACAAATTAAATACAATTTAATAAAGCATAGGATAAAACAACATACATTCAATTTAATAAAGCATAGGATAAAATAACATAAATACAATTTAATAAAGCATAGGATAAAACAACATAAATACAATTTAATAAAGCATAGGATAAAACAACATAAATACTTTTTAATAAAGCATAGGATAAAACCACATAAATACAATTTAATAAAGCATAGGATAAAACAACATAAATACAATTTAATAAAGCATAGGATAAAACAACATAAATAAAATTTAATAAAGCATAGGATAAAACAACATAAATAAAATTTAATATAGCATAGGATAAAACAACATAAATACAATTTAATAAAGCATAGGATAAAACAACATAAATACAATTTAATAAAGCATAGGTTAAAACAACATAAATACAATTTAATAAAGCATAGGATAAAACAACATAAATACAATTTAAGAAAGCATAGGTTAAAACAACATAAATACAATTTAATAAAGCATAGGTTAAAACAACATAAATACAATTTAATAAAGCATAGGATAAAACAACATAAATACAATTTAAGAAAGCATAGGTTAAAACAACATAAATACAATTTAATAAAGCATAGGATAAAACAACATAAATACAATTTAATAAAGCATAGGCTAAAACTACATAAATACAATTTAATAAAGCATAGGATAAAACAAATTAAATACAATTTAATAAAGCATAGGATAAAACAACATAAATTCAATTTAATAAAGCATAGGATAAAATAACATAAATACAATTTAATAAAGCATAGGATAAAACAACATAAATACAATTTAATAAAGCATAAGATAAAACAACATGAATACAATTTAATAAAGCATAGGTTAAAACAACATAAATACAATTTAATAAAGCATAGGATAAAACAACATAAATACAATTTAATAAAGCATAGGATAAAACAACATAAATACAATTTAATAAAGGATAGGTTAAAACAGCATAAATACAGTTTAATAAAGCATAGGATAAAACAACATAAATACAATTTAATAAAGCATAGGATAAAACAACATAAATCAAATTTAATAAAGCATAGGATAAAACAACATAAATACTTTTTAATAAAGCATAGGATAAAACAACATAAATAAAATTTAATAAAGCATAGGATAAAACAACATAAATAAAATTTAATAAAGCATAGGATAACACAACATAAATACAATTTAATAAAGCATAGGTTAAAACAGCATAAATACAGTTTAATAAAGCATAGGATAAAACAACATAAATACAATTTAATAAAGCATAGGATAAAACAACATAAATACAATTTAATAAAGCATAGGATAAAACAACATAAATACAATTTAATAAAGCATAGGATAAAACAACATAAATACTTTTTAATAAAGCATAGGATAAAACAACATAAATACAATTTAATAAAGCATAGGATAAAACAACATAAATAAAATTTAATAAAGCATAGGATAAAACAACATAAATAAAATTTAATAAAGCATAGGATAAAACAACATAAATACAATTTAATAAACATAGGTTAAAACAGCATAAATACAGTTTAATAAAACATAGGATAAAACAACATAAATCAAATTTAATAAAGCATAGGATAAAACAACATAAATCAAATTTAATAAAGCATAGGATAAAACAACATAAATCAAATTTAATAAAGCATAGGATAAAACAACATAAATACAATTTAATAAAGCATAGGATAAAACAACATAAATACAATTTAATAAAGCATAGGATAAAACAACATAAATACAATTTAATAAAGCATAGGATAAAACAAAATAAATTAAATTTAATAAAGCATAGGATAAAACAACATAAATAAAATTTAATAAAGCTTAGGTTAAAACAACATAAATACAATTTAATAAAGCATAGGATAAAACAACATAAATACAATTTAATAAAGCATAGGATAAAACAACATAAATACTTTTTAATAAAGCATAGGATAAAACCACATAATTATAATTTAATAAAGCACAGGATAAAACAACATAAATACAATTTAATAAAGCATAGGATAAAACAACATAAATACAATTTAATAAAGCATACATTAAAACAACATAAATACAATTAAATAAAGCATAGGATAAAACAATATAAATACAATTTAATAAAGCACAGGTTAAAACAACATAAATACAATTTAATAAAGCATAGGATAAAACAACATAAATACAATTTAAGAAAGCATAGGTTAAAACAACATAAATACAATTTAATAAAGCATAGGATAAAACAACATAAATACAATTTAATAAAGCATAGGCTAAAACTACATAAATACAATTTAATAAAGCATAGGATAAAACAAATTAAATACAATTTAATAAAGCATAGGTTAAAACAACATAAATACAATTTAATAAAGCATAGGATAAAACAACATAAATACAATTTAATAAAGCATAGGTTAAAACAACATAAATACAATTTAATTAAGCATAGGATAAAACAACATAAATACAATTTAATAAAGCATAGGTTAAAACAACATAAATAAAATTTAATATAGCATAGGTTAAAACAACATAAATACAATTTAATAAAGCGTAGGACAAAACAACATAAATACAATTTAATAAAGCATAGGATAAAACAACATAAATCAAATTTAATAAAGGATAGGATAAAACAACATAAATACTTTTTAATAAAGCATAGGATAAAACAACATAAATAAAATATAATAAAGCATAGGATAAAAAAACATAAATAAAATTTAATAAAGCATAGGATAAAACAACATAAATACAATTTAATAAAGCATAGGTTAAAACAGCATAAATACAGTTTAATAAAGCATAGGATAAAACAACATAAATACAATTTAATAAATCATAGGATAAAACAACATAAATCAAATTTAATAAAGCATAGGATAAAACAACATAAATACTATTTAATAAAGCATAGGATAAAACAACATAAATACAATTTAATAAAGCATAGGTTAAAACAGCATAAATACAGTTTAATAAAGCATAGGATAAAACAACATAAATACAATTTAATAAATCATAGGATAAAACAACATAAATCAAATTTAATAAAGCATAGGATAAAACAACATAAATCAAATTTAATAAAGCATAGGATAAAACAACATAAATACAATTTAATAAAGCATAGGATAAAACAACATAAATACAATTTAATAAAGCATAGGATAAAACAACATAAATACTATTTAATAAAGCATCGGATAAAACAACATAAATACAATTTAATAAAGCATAGGATAAAACAACATAAATACAATTTAATAAAGCATAGGATAAAACAACATAAATACAATTTAATAAAGCATAGGATAAAACAACATAAATACAATTTAATAAAGCATAGGAAAAAACAACATAAATACTTTTTAATAAAGCATAGGATAAAACAACATAAATACAATTTAATAAAGCATAGGATAAAACAACATAAATAAAATTTAATAAAGCATAGGATAAAACAACATAAATACAATTTAATAAACATAGGTTAAAACAGCATAAATACAGTTTAATAAAACATAGGATAAAACAACATAAATCAAATTTAATAAATCATAGGATAAAACAACATAAATCAAATTTAATAAAGCATAGGATAAAACAACATAAATACTATTTAATAAAGCATAGGATAAAACAACATAAATACAATTTAATAAAGCATAGGTTAAAACAGCATAAATACAGTTTAATAAAGCATAGGATAAAACAACATAAATACAATTTAATAAATCATAGGATAAAACAACATAAATCAAATTTAATAAAGCATAGGATAAAACAACATAAATCAAATTTAATAAAGCATAGGATAAAACAACATAAATACAATTTAATAAAGCATAGGATAAAACAACATAAATACAATTTAATAAAGCATAGGATAAAACAACATAAATACTATTTAATAAAGCATCGGATAAAACAACATAAATACAATTTAATAAAGCATAGGATAAAACAACATAAATACAATTTAATAAACATAGGTTAAAACAGCATAAATACAGTTTAATAAAGCATAGGATAAAACAACATAAATACAATTTAATAAATCATAGGATAAAACAACATAAATCAAATTTAATAAAGCATAGGATAAAACAACATAAATCAAATTTAATAAAGCATAGGATAAAACAACATAAATACAATTTAATAAAGCATAGGATAAAACAACATAAATACAATTTAATAAAGCATAGGATAAAACAACATAAATACTATTTAATAAAGCATCGGATAAAACAACATAAATACAATTTAATAAAGCATAGGATAAAACAACATAAATACAATTTAATAAAGCATAGGATAAAACAACATAAATACAATTTAATAAAGCATAGGATAAAACAACATAAATACAATTTAATAAAGCATAGGAAAAAACAACATAAATACTTTTTAATAAAGCATAGGATAAAACAACATAAATACAATTTAATAAAGCATAGGATAAAACAACATAAATAAAATTTAATAAAGCATAGGATAAAACAACATAAATACAATTTAATAAACATAGGTTAAAACAGCATAAATACAGTTTAATAAAACATAGGATAAAACAACATAAATCAAATTTAATAAATCATAGGATAAAACAACATAAATCAAATTTAATAAAGCATAGGATAAAACAACATAAATACTATTTAATAAAGCATAGGATAAAACAACATAAATACAATTTAATAAAGCATAGGTTAAAACAGCATAAATACAGTTTAATAAAGCATAGGATAAAACAACATAAATACAATTTAATAAATCATAGGATAAAACAACATAAATCAAATTTAATAAAGCATAGGATAAAACAACATAAATCAAATTTAATAAAGCATAGGATAAAACAACATAAATACAATTTAATAAAGCATAGGATAAAACAACATAAATACAATTTAATAAAGCATAGGATAAAACAACATAAATACTATTTAATAAAGCATCGGATAAAACAACATAAATACAATTTAATAAAGCATAGGATAAAACAACATAAATACAATTTAATAAAGCATAGGATAAAACAACATAAATACAATTTAATAAAGCATAGGATAAAACAACATAAATACTATTTAATAAAGCATCGGATAAAACAACATAAATACAATTTAATAAAGCATAGGATAAAACAACATAAATACAATTTAATAAAGCATAGGATAAAACAACATAAATACAATTTAATAAAGCATAGGAAAAAACAACATAAATACTTTTTAATAAAGCATAGGATAAAACAACATAAATACAATTTAATAAAGCATAGGATAAAACAACATAAATAAAATTTAATAAAGCATAGGATAAAACAACATAAATACAATTTAATAAACATAGGTTAAAACAGCATAAATACAGTTTAATAAAACATAGGATAAAACAACATAAATCAAATTTAATAAAGCATAGGATAAAACAACATAAATCAAATTTAATAAAGCATAGGATAAAACAACATAAATACTATTTAATAAAGCATAGGATAAAACAACATAAATACAATTTAATAAAGCATAGGATAAAACAAAATAAATTAAATTTAATAAAGCATAGGATAAAACAACATAAATACAATTTAATAAAGCATAGGATAAAACAACATAAATACAATTTAATAAAGCATAGGATAAAACAACATAAATACTTTTTAATAAAGCATAGGATAAAACCACATAATTACAATTTAATAAAGCACAGGATAAAACAACATAAATACAATTTAATAAAGCATAGGATAAAACAACATAAATACAATTTAATAAAGCATAGGATAAAACAACATAAATACAATTTAATAAAGCATACATTAAAACAACATAAATACAATTAAATAAAGCATAGGATAAAACAATATAAATAGAATTTAATAAAGCATAGGTTAAAACAACATAAATACAATTTAATAAAGCATAGGATAAAACAACATAAATACAATTTAATAAAGCATAGGTTAAAACAACATAAATACAATTTAATTAAGCATAGGATAAAACAACATAAATACAATTTAATAAAGCATAGGATAAAACAACATAAATAAAATTTAATAAAGCATAGGTTAAAACAACATAAATACAATTTAATAAAGCATAGGATAAAACAACATAAATACAATTTAATAAAGCATAGGATAAAACAACACAAATACTTTTTAATAAAGCATAGGATAAAACCACATAAATACAATTTAATAAAGCATAGGATAAAACAACATAAATACAATTTAATAAAGCATAGGTTAAAACAACATAAATACAATTTAATAAAGCATAGGATAAAACAACATAAATTCAATTTAATTAAGCATAGGATAAAACAACATAAATACAATGTAATAAAGCACAGGATAAAACAACATAAATACAATTTAATAAAGCATAGGATAAAACAACATAAATACAATTTAATAAAGCATAGGATAAAACAACATAAATACAATTTAATAAAGCATAGGATAAAACAACATAAATACAATTTAATAAAGCATAGGAAAAAACAACATAAATACTTTTTAATAAAGCATAGGATAAAACAACATAAATACAATTTAATAAAGCATAGGATAAAACAACATAAAAAAAATTTAATAAAGCATAGGATAAAACAACATAAATACAATTTAATAAACATAGGTTAAAACAGCATAAATACAGTTTAATAAAACATAGGATAAAACAACATAAATCAAATTTAATAAAGCATAGGATAAAACAACATAAATACTATTTAATAAAGCATAGGATAAAACAACATAAATACAATTTAATAAAGCATAGGATAAAACAACATAAATACAATTTAATAAAGCATAGGATAAAACAACATAAATACTATTTAATAAAGCATCGGATAAAACAACATAAATACAATTTAATAAAGCATAGGATAAAACAACATAAATACAATTTAATAAAGCATAGGAAAAAACAACATAAATACTTTTTAATAAAGCATAGGATAAAACAACATAAATACAATTTAATAAAGCATAGGATAAAACAACATAAATAAAATTTAATAAAGCATAGGATAAAACAACATAAATACAATTTAATAAACATAGGTTAAAACAGCATAAATACAGTTTAATAAAACATAGGATAAAACAACATAAATCAAATTTAATAAAGCATAGGATAAAACAACATAAATCAAATTTAATAAAGCATAGGATAAAACAACATAAATACTATTTAATAAAGCATAGGATAAAACAACATAAATACAATTTAATAAAGCATAGGATAAAACAAAATAAATTAAATTTAATAAAGCATAGGATAAAACAACATAAATACAATTTAATAAAGCATAGGATAAAACAACATAAATACAATTTAATAAAGCATAGGATAAAACAACATAAATACTTTTTAATAAAGCATAGGATAAAACCACATAATTACAATTTAATAAAGCACAGGATAAAACAACATAAATACAATTTAATAAAGCATAGGATAAAACAACATAAATACAATTTAATAAAGCATAGGATAAAACAACATAAATACAGTTTAATAAAGCATACATTAAAACAACATAAATACAATTAAATAAAGCATAGGATAAAACAATATAAATAGAATTTAATAAAGCATAGGTTAAAACAACATAAATACAATTTAATAAAGCATAGGATAAAACAACATAAATACAATTTAAGAAAGCATAGGTTAAAACAACATAAATACAATTTAATAAAGCATAGGATAAAACAACATAAATACAATTTAATAAAGCATAGGCTAAAACTACATAAATACAATTTAATAAAGCATAGGATAAAACAAATTAAATACAATTTAATAAAGCATAGGTTAAAACAACATAAATACAATTTAATAAAGCATAGGATAAAACAACATAAATACAATTTAATAAAGCATAGGTTAAAACAACATAAATACAATTTAATTAAGCATAGGATAAAACAACATAAATACAATTTAATAAAGCATAGGATAAAACAACATAAATAAAATTTAATAAAGCATAGGTTAAAACAACATAAATACAATTTAATAAAGCATAGGATAAAACAACATAAATACAATTTAATAAAGCATAGGATAAAACAACACAAATACTTTTTAATAAAGCATAGGATAAAACCACATAAATACAATTTAATAAAGCATAGGATAAAACAACATAAATACAATTTAATAAAGCATAGGTTAAAACAACATGAATACAATTTAATAAAGCATAGGATAAAACAACATAAATTCAATTTAATTAAGCATAGGATAAAACAACATAAATACAATGTAATAAAGCACAGGATAAAACAACATAAATACAATTTAATAAAGCATAGGATAAAACAACATAAATTCAATTTAATAAAGCATAGGATAAAACAACATAAATAAAATTTAATAAAGCTTAGGTTAAAACAACATAAATACAATTTAATAAAGCATAGGATAAAACAACATAAATACTTTTTAATAAAGCATAGGATAAAACCACATAAATACAATTTAATAAAGCACAGGATAAAACAACATAAATACAATTTAATAAAGCATAGGATAAAACAACATAAATACAATTTAATAAAGCATAGGATAAAACAACATAAATACAATTTAATAAAGCATAGGATAAAACAACATAAATACAATTTAATAAAGCATACATTAAAACAACATAAATACAATTAAATAAAGCATAGGATAAAACAATATAAATACAATTTAATAAAGCATAGGATAAAACAACATAAATTCAATTTAATAAAGCATAGGATAAAATAACATAAATACAATTTAATAAAGCATAGGATAAAACAACATAAATACAATTTAATAAAGCATAAGATAAAACAACATGAATACAATTTAATAAAGCATAGGCTAAAACTACATAAATACAATTTAATAAAGCATAGGATAAAACAAATTAAATACAATTTAATAAAGCATAGGATAAAACAACATAAATTCAATTTAATAAAGCATAGGATAAAATAACATAAATACAATTTAATAAAGCATAGGATAAAACTACATAAATACAATTTAATAAAGCATAGGATAAAACAACATAAATAAAATTTAATATAGCATAGGTTAAAACAACATAAATACAATTTAATAAAGCGTAGGACAAAACAACATAAATACAATTTAATAAAGCATAGGATAAAACAACATAAATCAAATTTAATAAAGCATAGGATAAAACAACATAAATACTTTTTAATAAAGCATAGGATAAAACAACATAAATAAAATTTAATAAAGCATAGGATAAAACAACATAAATACAATTTTATAAAGAATAGGATAAAACAACATAAATACAATTTAATAAAGCATAGGATAAAACAACATAAATACTATTTAATAAAGCATCGGATAAAACAACATAAATACAATTTAATAAAGCATAGGATAAAACAACATAAATACAATTTAATAAAGCATAGGATAAAACAACATAAATACAATTTAATAAAGCATAGGATAAAACAACATAAATACTTTTTAATAAAGCATAGGATAAAACAACATAAATACAATTTAATAAAGCATAGGATAAAACAACATAAATAAAATTTAATAAAGCATAGGATAAAACAACATAAATAAAATTTAATAAAGCATAGGATAAAACAACATAAATACAATTTAATAAACATAGGTTAAAACAGCATAATACAGTTTAATAAAACATAGGATAAAACAACATAAATCAAATTTAATAAAGCATAGGATAAAACAACATAAATCAAATTTAATAAAGCATAGGATAAAACAACATAAATACTATTTAATAAAGCATAGGATAAAACAACATAAATACAATTTAATAAAGCATAGGATAAAACAACATAAATACAATTTAATAAAGCATAGGATAAAACAACATAAATACAATTTAATAAAGCATAGGATAAAACAAAATAAATTAAATTTAATAAAGCATAGGATAAAACAACATAAATAAAATTTAATAAAGCTTAGGTTAAAACAACATAAATACAATTTAATAAAGCATAGGATAAAACAACATAAATACAATTTAATATAGCATAGGATAAAACAACATAAATACTTTTTAATAAAGCATAGGATAAAACCACATAATTACAATTTAATAAAGCACAGGATAAAACAACATAAATACAATTTAATAAAGCATAGGATAAAACAACATAAATACAATTTAATAAAGCATAGGATAAAACAACATAAATACAATTTAATAAAGCATACATTAAAACAACATAAATACAATTAAATAAAGCATAGGATAAAACAATATAAATACAATTTAATAAAGCATAGGTTAAAACAACATAAATACAATTTAATAAAGCATAGGATAAAACAACATAAATATAATTTAAGAAAGCATAGGTTAAAACAACATAAATACAATTTAATAAAGCATAGGATAAAACAACATAAATACAATTTAATAAAGCATAGGCTAAAACTACATAAATACAATTTAATAAAGCATAGGATAAAACAAATTAAATACAATTTAATAAAGCATAGGTTAAAACAACATAAATACAATTTAATAAAGCATAGGATAAAACAACATAAATACAATTTAATAAAGCATAGGTTAAAACAACATAAATACAATTTAATTAAGCATAGGATAAAACAACATAAATACAATTTAATAAAGCATAGGATAAAACAACATAAATAAAATTTAATAAAGCATAGGTTAAAACAACATAAATACAATTTAATAAAGCATAGGATAAAACAACATAAATACAATTTAATAAAGCATAGGATAAAACAACACAAATACTTTTTAATAAAGCATAGGATAAAACCACATAAATACAATTTAATAAAGCATAGGATAAAACAACATAAATAAAATTTAATATAGCATAGGTTAAAACAACATAAATACAATTTAATAAAGCGTAGGACAAAACAACATAAATACAATTTAATAAAGCATAGTTTAAAACAACATAAATACAATTTAATAAAGCATAGGATAAAACCACAGAAATACAATTTAAGAAAGCATAGGTTAAAACAACATAAATACAATTTAATAAAGCATAGGATAAAACAACATAAATACAATTTAATAAAGCATAGGCTAAAACTACATAAATACAATTTAATAAAGCATAGGATAAAACTAATTAAATACAATTTAATAAAGCATAGGATAAAACAACATAAATTCAATTTAATAAAGCATAGGATAAAATAACATAAATACAATTTAATAAAGCATAGGATAAAACAACATAAATACAATTTAATAAAGCATAAGATAAAACAACATGAATACAATTTAATAAAGCATAGGCTAAAACTACATAAATACAATTTAATAAAGCATAGGATAAAACAAATTAAATACAATTTAATAAAGCATAGGATAAAACAACATAAATAAAATTTAATATAGCATAGGTTAAAACAACATAAATACAATTTAATAAAACGTAGGACAAAACAACATAAATACAATTTAATAAAGCATAGGATAAAACAACATAAATCAAATTTAATAAAGCATAGGATAAAACAACATAAATACTTTTTAATAAAGCATAGGATAAAACAACATAAATAAAATTTAATAAAGCATAGGATAAAACAACATAAATACAATTTAATAAAGCATAGGATAAAACAACATAAATACAATTTAATAAAGCACAGGATAAAACAACATAAATACAATTTAATAAAGCATAGGATAAAACAACATAAATACAATTTAATAAAGCATAGGATAAAACAACATAAATACAATTTAATAAAGCATACATTAAAACAACATAAATACAATTAAATAAAGCATAGGATAAAACAATATAAATACAATTTAATAAAGCATAGGTTAAAACAACATAAATACAATTTAATAAAGCATAGGATAAAACAACATAAATATAATTTAAGAAAGCATAGGTTAAAACAACATAAATACAATTTAATAAAGCATAGGATAAAACAACATAAATACAATTTAATAAAGCATAGGCTAAAACTACATAAATACAATTTAATAAAGCATAGGATAAAACAAATTAAATACAATTTAATAAAGCATAGGATAAAACAACATAAATACAATTTAATAAAGCATAGGATAAAACAACATAAATAAAATTTAATAAAGCATAGGATAAAACAACATAAATAAAATTTAATAAAGCATAGGATAAAACAACATAAATAAAATTTAATAAAGCATAGGATAAAACAACATAAATACAATTTAATAAACATAGGTTAAAACAGCATAATACAGTTTAATAAAACATAGGATAAAACAACATAAATCAAATTTAATAAAGCATAGGATAAAACAACATAAATCAAATTTAATAAAGCATAGGATAAAACAACATAAATACTATTTAATAAAGCATAGGATAAAACAACATAAATACAATTTAATAAAGCATAGGATAAAACAACATAAATACAATTTAATAAAGCATAGGATAAAACAACATAAATACAATTTAATAAAGCATAGGATAAAACAAAATAAATTAAATTTAATAAAGCATAGGATAAAACAACATAAATAAAATTTAATAAAGCTTAGGTTAAAACAACATAAATACAATTTAATAAAGCATAGGATAAAACAACATAAATACAATTTAATATAGCATAGGATAAAACAACATAAATACTTTTTAATAAAGCATAGGATAAAACCACATAATTACAATTTAATAAAGCACAGGATAAAACAACATAAATACAATTTAATAAAGCATAGGATAAAACAACATAAATACAATTTAATAAAGCATAGGATAAAACAACATAAATACAATTTAATAAAGCATACATTAAAACAACATAAATACAATTAAATAAAGCATAGGATAAAACAATATAAATACAATTTAATAAAGCATAGGTTAAAACAACATAAATACAATTTAATAAAGCATAGGATAAAACAACATAAATATAATTTAAGAAAGCATAGGTTAAAACAACATAAATACAATTTAATAAAGCATAGGATAAAACAACATAAATACAATTTAATAAAGCATAGGCTAAAACTACATAAATACAATTTAATAAAGCATAGGATAAAACAAATTAAATACAATTTAATAAAGCATAGGTTAAAACAACATAAATACAATTTAATAAAGCATAGGATAAAACAACATAAATACAATTTAATAAAGCATAGGTTAAAACAACATAAATACAATTTAATTAAGCATAGGATAAAACAACATAAATACAATTTAATAAAGCATAGGATAAAACAACATAAATAAAATTTAATAAAGCATAGGTTAAAACAACATAAATACAATTTAATAAAGCATAGGATAAAACAACATAAATACAATTTAATAAAGCATAGGATAAAACAACACAAATACTTTTTAATAAAGCATAGGATAAAACCACATAAATACAATTTAATAAAGCATAGGATAAAACAACATAAATAAAATTTAATATAGCATAGGTTAAAACAACATAAATACAATTTAATAAAGCGTAGGACAAAACAACATAAATATAATTTAATAAAGCATAGTTTAAAACAACATAAATACAATTTAATAAAGCATAGGATAAAACCACAGAAATACAATTTAATAAAGCATAGGATAAAACACCATAAATACAATTTAATAAAGCATAGGACAAAACAACATAAATACATTTTAATAAAGCATAGGATAAAACAACATAAATACAATTTAATAAAGCATAGGATAAAACAACATAAATAAAATTTAATAAAGCATAGGTTAAAACAACATAAATACAATTTAATAAAGCATAGGTTAAAACAACATAAATACAATTTAATAAAGCATAGGATAAAACAACATAAATTCAATTTAATTAAGCATAGGATAAAACAACATAAATACAATGTAATAAAGCACAGGATAAAACAACATAAATACAATTTAATAAAGCATAGGATAAAACAACATAAATTCAATTTAATAAAGCATAGGATAAAACAACATAAATAAAATTTAATAAAGCTTAGGTTAAAACAACATAAATACAATTTAATAAAGCATAGGATAAAACAACATAAATACAATTTAATAAAGCATAGGATAAAACAACATAAATACAATTTAATAAAGCATACATTAAAACAACATAAATACAATTAAATAAAGCATAGGATAAAACAATATAAATACAATTTAATAAAGCATAGGTTAAAACAACATAAATACAATTTAATAAAGCATAGGATAAAACTAATTAAATACAATTTAATAAAGCATAGGATAAAACAACATAAATTCAATTTAATAAAGCATAGGATAAAACAACATAAATACAATTTAATAAAGCATAGGATAAAACAACATAAATTCAATTTAATAAAGCATAGGATAAAATAACATAAATACAATTTAATAAAGCATAGGATAAAACAACATAAATACAATTTAATAAAGCATAGGATAAAACTACATAAATACAATTTAATAAAGCATAGGATAAAACAACATAAATTCAATTTAATAAAGCATAGGATAAAATAACATAAATACAATTTAATAAAGCATAGGATAAAACAACATAAATACAATTTAATAAAGCATAAGATAAAACAACATGAATACAATTTAATAAAGCATAGGTTAAAACAACATAAATACAATTTAATAAAGCATAGGATAAAACAACATAAATACAATTTAATAAAGCATAGGTTAAAACAGCATAAATACAGTTTAATAAAGCATAGGATAAAACAACATAAATTCAATTTAATAAAGCATAGGATAAAACAACATAAATAAAATTTAATAAAGTTTAGGTTAAAACAACATAAATACAATTTAATAAAGCATAGGATAAAACAACATAAATACAATTTAATAAAGCATAGGATAAAACAACATAAATACAATTTAATAAAGCATAGGTTAAAACAGCATAAATACCGTTTAATAAAGCATAGGATAAAACAACATAAATTCAATTTAATAAAGCATAGGATAAAACAACATAAATAAAATTTAATAAAGCTTAGGTTAAAACAACATAAATACAATTTAATAAAGCATAGGATAAAACAACATAAATACTTTTTAATAAAGCATAGGATAAAACCACATAAATACAATTTAATAAAGCACAGGATAAAACAACATAAATACAATTTAATAAAGCATAGGATAAAACAACATAAATACAATTTAATAAAGCATAGGATAAAACAACATAAATTCAATTTAATAAAGCATAGGATAAAATAACATAAATACAATTTAATAAAGCATAGGATAAAACAACATAAATACAATTTAATAAAGCATAGGATAAAACTACATAAATACAATTTAATAAAGCATAGGATAAAACAACATAAATTCAATTTAATAAAGCATAGGATAAAATAACATAAATACAATTTAATAAAGCATAGGATAAAACAACATAAATACAATTTAATAAAGCATAAGATAAAACAACATGAATACAATTTAATAAAGCATAGGTTAAAACAACATAAATACAATTTAATAAAGCATAGGATAAAACAACATAAATACAATTTAATAAAGCATAGGATAAAACAACATAAATACAATTTAATAAAGCATAGGTTAAAACAGCATAAATACAGTTTAATAAAGCATAGGATAAAACCACATAAATACTTTTTAATAAAGCATAGGATAAAACCACATAAATACAATTTATTAAAGCACAGGATAAAACAACATAAATACAATTTAATAAAGCATACATTAAAACAACATAAATACAATTAAATAAAGCATAGGATAAAACAATATAAATACAATTTAATAAAGCATAGGTTAAAACAACATAAATACAATTTAATAAAGCATAGGATAAAACAACATAAATACAATTTAAGAAAGCATAGGTTAAAACAACATAAATACAATTTAATAAAGCATAGGATAAAACAACATAAATACAATTTAATAAAGCATAGGCTAAAACTACATAAATACAATTTAATAAAGCATAGGATAAAACAAATTAAATACAATTTAATAAAGCATAGGATAAAACAACATAAATTCAATTTAATAAAGCATAGGATAAAATAACATAAATACAATTTAATAAAGCATAGGATAAAACAACATAAATACAATTTAATAAAGCATAAGATAAAACAACATGAATACAATTTAATAAAGCATAGGTTAAAACAACATAAATACAATTTAATAAAGCATAGGATAAAACAACATAAATACAATTTAATAAAGCATAGGATAAAACAACATAAATACAATTTAATAAAGCATAGGTTAAAACAGCATAAATACAGTTTAATAAAGCATAGGATAAAACAACATAAATACAATTTAATAAAGCATAGGATAAAACAACATAAATCAAATTTAATAAAGCATAGGATAAAACAACATAAATACTTTTTAATAAAGCATAGGATAAAACAACATAAATAAAATTTAATAAAGCATAGGATAAAACAACATAAATAAAATTTAATAAAGCATAGGATAACACAACATAAATACAATTTAATAAAGCATAGGTTAAAACAGCATAAATACAGTTTAATAAAGCATAGGATAAAACAACATAAATACAATTTAATAAAGCATAGGATAAAACAACATAAATACAATTTAATAAAGCATAGGATAAAACAACATAAATACAATTTAATAAAGCATAGGATAAAACAACATAAATACTTTTTAATAAAGCATAGGATAAAACAACATAAATACAATTTAATAAAGCATAGGATAAAACAACATAAATAAAATTTAATAAAGCATAGGATAAAACAACATAAATAAAATTTAATAAAGCATAGGATAAAACAACATAAATACAATTTAATAAACATAGGTTAAAACAGCATAAATACAGTTTAATAAAACATAGGATAAAACAACATAAATCAAATTTAATAAAGCATAGGATAAAACAACATAAATACTATTTAATAAAGCATAGGATAAAACAACATAAATACTATTTAATAAAGCATAGGATAAAACAACATAAATACAATTTAATAAAGCATAGGATAAAACAACATAAATACAATTTAATAAAGCATAGGATAAAACAACATAAATACAATTTAATAAAGCATAGGATAAAACAAAATAAATTAAATTTAATAAAGCATAGGATAAAACAACATAAATAAAATTTAATAAAGCTTAGGTTAAAACAACATAAATACAATTTAATAAAGCATAGGATAAAACAACATAAATACAATTTAATAAAGCATAGGATAAAACAACATAAATACTTTTTAATAAAGCATAGGATAAAACCACATAATTATAATTTAATAAAGCACAGGATAAAACAACATAAATACAATTTAATAAAGCATAGGATAAAACAACATAAATACAATTTAATAAAGCATACATTAAAACAACATAAATACAATTAAATAAAGCATAGGATAAAACAATATAAATACAATTTAATAAAGCACAGGTTAAAACAACATAAATACAATTTAATAAAGCATAGGATAAAACAACATAAATACAATTTAAGAAAGCATAGGTTAAAACAACATAAATACAATTTAATAAAGCATAGGATAAAACAACATAAATACAATTTAATAAAGCATAGGCTAAAACTACATAAATACAATTTAATAAAGCATAGGATAAAACAAATTAAATACAATTTAATAAAGCATAGGTTAAAACAACATAAATACAATTTAATAAAGCATAGGATAAAACAACATAAATACAATTTAATAAAGCATAGGTTAAAACAACATAAATACAATTTAATTAAGCATAGGATAAAACAACATAAATACAATTTAATAAAGCATAGGTTAAAACAACATAAATAAAATTTAATATAGCATAGGTTAAAACAACATAAATACAATTTAATAAAGCGTAGGACAAAACAACATAAATACAATTTAATAAAGCATAGGATAAAACAACATAAATCAAATTTAATAAAGGATAGGATAAAACAACATAAATACTTTTTAATAAAGCATAGGATAAAACAACATAAATAAAATATAATAAAGCATAGGATAAAAAAACATAAATAAAATTTAATAAAGCATAGGATAAAACAACATAAATACAATTTAATAAAGCATAGGTTAAAACAGCATAAATACAGTTTAATAAAGCATAGGATAAAACAACATAAATACAATTTAATAAATCATAGGATAAAACAACATAAATCAAATTTAATAAAGCATAGGATAAAACAACATAAATACTATTTAATAAAGCATAGGATAAAACAACATAAATACAATTTAATAAAGCATAGGTTAAAACAGCATAAATACAGTTTAATAAAGCATAGGATAAAACAACATAAATACAATTTAATAAATCATAGGATAAAACAACATAAATCAAATTTAATAAAGCATAGGATAAAACAACATAAATCAAATTTAATAAAGCATAGGATAAAACAACATAAATACAATTTAATAAAGCATAGGATAAAACAACATAAATACAATTTAATAAAGCATAGGATAAAACCACAGAAATACAATTTAATAAAGCATAGGATAAAACACCATAAATACAATTTAATAAAGCATAGGACAAAACAACATAAATACATTTTAATAAAGCATAGGATAAAACAACATAAATACAATTTAATAAAGCATAGGATAAAACAACATAAATAAAATTTAATAAAGCATAGGTTAAAACAACATAAATACAATTTAATAAAGCATAGGTTAAAACAACATAAATACAATTTAATAAAGCATAGGATAAAACAACATAAATTCAATTTAATTAAGCATAGGATAAAACAACATAAATACAATGTAATAAAGCACAGGATAAAACAACATAAATACAATTTAATAAAGCATAGGATAAAACAACATAAATTCAATTTAATAAAGCATAGGATAAAACAACATAAATAAAATTTAATAAAGCTTAGGTTAAAACAACATAAATACAATTTAATAAAGCATAGGATAAAACAACATAAATACAATTTAATAAAGCATAGGATAAAACAACATAAATACAATTTAATAAAGCATACATTAAAACAACATAAATACAATTAAATAAAGCATAGGATAAAACAATATAAATACAATTTAATAAAGCATAGGTTAAAACAACATAAATACAATTTAATAAAGCATAGGATAAAACAACATAAATACAATTTAAGAAAGCATAGGTTAAAACAACATAAATACAATTTAATAAAGCATAGGATAAAACAACATAAATACAATTTAATAAAGCATAGGCTAAAACTACATAAATACAATTTAATAAAGCATAGGATAAAACTAATTAAATACAATTTAATAAAGCATAGGATAAAACAACATAAATTCAATTTAATAAAGCATAGGATAAAACAACATAAATACAATTTAATAAAGCATAGGATAAAACAACATAAATTCAATTTAATAAAGCATAGGATAAAATAACATAAATACAATTTAATAAAGCATAGGATAAAACAACATAAATACAATTTAATAAAGCATAGGATAAAACTACATAAATACAATTTAATAAAGCATAGGATAAAACAACATAAATTCAATTTAATAAAGCATAGGATAAAATAACATAAATACAATTTAATAAAGCATAGGATAAAACAACATAAATACAATTTAATAAAGCATAAGATAAAACAACATGAATACAATTTAATAAAGCATAGGTTAAAACAACATAAATTCAATTTAATAAAGCATAGGATAAAACAACATAAATAAAATTTAATAAAGTTTAGGTTAAAACAACATAAATACAATTTAATAAAGCATAGGATAAAACAACATAAATACAATTTAATAAAGCATAGGTTAAAACAGCATAAATACAGTTTAATAAAGCATAGGATAAAACAACATAAATTCAATTTAATAAAGCATAGGATAAAACAACATAAATAAAATTTAATAAAGTTTAGGTTAAAACAACATAAATACAATTTAATAAAGCATAGGATAAAACAACATAAATACAATTTAATAAAGCATAGGATAAAACAACATAAATACAATTTAATAAAGCATAGGTTAAAACAGCATAAATACCGTTTAATAAAGCATAGGATAAAACAACATAAATTCAATTTAATAAAGCATAGGATAAAACAACATAAATAAAATTTAATAAAGCTTAGGTTAAAACAACATAAATACAATTTAATAAAGCATAGGATAAAACAACATAAATACTTTTTAATAAAGCATAGGATAAAACCACATAAATACAATTTAATAAAGCACAGGATAAAACAACATAAATACAATTTAATAAAGCATAGGATAAAACAACATAAATACAATTTAATAAAGCATAGGATAAAACAACATAAATTCAATTTAATAAAGCATAGGATAAAATAACATAAATACAATTTAATAAAGCATAGGATAAAACAACATAAATACAATTTAATAAAGCATAGGATAAAACTACATAAATACAATTTAATAAAGCATAGGATAAAACAACATAAATTCAATTTAATAAAGCATAGGATAAAATAACATAAATACAATTTAATAAAGCATAGGATAAAACAACATAAATACAATTTAATAAAGCATAAGATAAAACAACATGAATACAATTTAATAAAGCATAGGTTAAAACAACATAAATACAATTTAATAAAGCATAGGATAAAACAACATAAATACAATTTAATAAAGCATAGGATAAAACAACATAAATACAATTTAATAAAGCATAGGTTAAAACAGCATAAATACAGTTTAATAAAGCATAGGATAAAACCACATAAATACTTTTTAATAAAGCATAGGATAAAACCACATAAATACAATTTATTAAAGCACAGGATAAAACAACATAAATACAATTTAATAAAGCATACATTAAAACAACATAAATACAATTAAATAAAGCATAGGATAAAACAATATAAATACAATTTAATAAAGCATAGGTTAAAACAACATAAATACAATTTAATAAAGCATAGGATAAAACAACATAAATACAATTTAAGAAAGCATAGGTTAAAACAACATAAATACAATTTAATAAAGCATAGGATAAAACAACATAAATACAATTTAATAAAGCATAGGCTAAAACTACATAAATACAATTTAATAAAGCATAGGATAAAACAAATTAAATACAATTTAATAAAGCATAGGATAAAACAACATAAATTCAATTTAATAAAGCATAGGATAAAATAACATAAATACAATTTAATAAAGCATAGGATAAAACAACATAAATACAATTTAATAAAGCATAAGATAAAACAACATGAATACAATTTAATAAAGCATAGGTTAAAACAACATAAATACAATTTAATAAAGCATAGGATAAAACAACATAAATACAATTTAATAAAGCATAGGATAAAACAACATAAATACAATTTAATAAAGCATAGGTTAAAACAGCATAAATACAGTTTAATAAAGCATAGGATAAAACAACATAAATACAATTTAATAAAGCATAGGATAAAACAACATAAATCAAATTTAATAAAGCATAGGATAAAACAACATAAATACTTTTTAATAAAGCATAGGATAAAACAACATAAATAAAATTTAATAAAGCATAGGATAAAACAACATAAATAAAATTTAATAAAGCATAGGATAACACAACATAAATACAATTTAATAAAGCATAGGTTAAAACAGCATAAATACAGTTTAATAAAGCATAGGATAAAACAACATAAATACAATTTAATAAAGCATAGGATAAAACAACATAAATACAATTTAATAAAGCATAGGATAAAACAACATAAATACAATTTAATAAAGCATAGGATAAAACAACATAAATACTTTTTAATAAAGCATAGGATAAAACAACATAAATACAATTTAATAAAGCATAGGATAAAACAACATAAATAAAATTTAATAAAGCATAGGATAAAACAACATAAATAAAATTTAATAAAGCATAGGATAAAACAACATAAATACAATTTAATAAACATAGGTTAAAACAGCATAAATACAGTTTAATAAAACATAGGATAAAACAACATAAATCAAATTTAATAAAGCATAGGATAAAACAACATAAATCAAATTTAATAAAGCATAGGATAAAACAACATAAATACTATTTAATAAAGCATAGGATAAAACAACATAAATACAATTTAATAAAGCATAGGATAAAACAACATAAATACAATTTAATAAAGCATAGGATAAAACAACATAAATACAATTTAATAAAGCATAGGATAAAACAAAATAAATTAAATTTAATAAAGCATAGGATAAAACAACATAAATAAAATTTAATAAAGCTTAGGTTAAAACAACATAAATACAATTTAATAAAGCATAGGATAAAACAACATAAATACAATTTAATAAAGCATAGGATAAAACAACATAAATACTTTTTAATAAAGCATAGGATAAAACCACATAATTATAATTTAATAAAGCACAGGATAAAACAACATAAATACAATTTAATAAAGCATAGGATAAAACAACATAAATACAATTTAATAAAGCATACATTAAAACAACATAAATACAATTAAATAAAGCATAGGATAAAACAATATAAATACAATTTAATAAAGCACAGGTTAAAACAACATAAATACAATTTAATAAAGCATAGGATAAAACAACATAAATACAATTTAAGAAAGCATAGGTTAAAACAACATAAATACAATTTAATAAAGCATAGGATAAAACAACATAAATCCAATTTAATAAAGCATAGGCTAAAACTACATAAATACAATTTAATAAAGCATAGGATAAAACAAATTAAATACAATTTAATAAAGCATAGGTTAAAACAACATAAATACAATTTAATAAAGCATAGGATAAAACAACATAAATACAATTTAATAAAGCATAGGTTAAAACAACATAAATACAATTTAATTAAGCATAGGATAAAACAACATAAATACAATTTAATAAAGCATAGGTTAAAACAACATAAATAAAATTTAATATAGCATAGGTTAAAACAACATAAATACAATTTAATAAAGCGTAGGACAAAACAACATAAATACAATTTAATAAAGCATAGGATAAAACAACATAAATCAAATTTAATAAAGGATAGGATAAAACAACATAAATACTTTTTAATAAAGCATAGGATAAAACAACATAAATAAAATATAATAAAGCATAGGATAAAAAAACATAAATAAAATTTAATAAAGCATAGGATAAAACAACATAAATACAATTTAATAAAGCATAGGTTAAAACAGCATAAATACAGTTTAATAAAGCATAGGATAAAACAACATAAATACAATTTAATAAATCATAGGATAAAACAACATAAATCAAATTTAATAAAGCATAGGATAAAACAACATAAATACTATTTAATAAAGCATAGGATAAAACAACATAAATACAATTTAATAAAGCATAGGTTAAAACAGCATAAATACAGTTTAATAAAGCATAGGATAAAACAACATAAATACAATTTAATAAATCATAGGATAAAACAACATAAATCAAATTTAATAAAGCATAGGATAAAACAACATAAATCAAATTTAATAAAGCATAGGATAAAACAACATAAATACAATTTAATAAAGCATAGGATAAAACAACATAAATACAATTTAATAAAGCATAGGATAAAACAACATAAATACTATTTAATAAAGCATCGGATAAAACAACATAAATACAATTTAATAAAGCATAGGATAAAACAACATAAATACAATTTAATAAAGCATAGGATAAAACAACATAAATACAATTTAATAAAGCATAGGATAAAACAACATAAATACAATTTAATAAAGCATAGGAAAAAACAACATAAATACTTTTTAATAAAGCATAGGATAAAACAACATAAATACAATTTAATAAAGCATAGGATAAAACAACATAAATAAAATTTAATAAAGCATAGGATAAAACAACATAAATACAATTTAATAAACATAGGTTAAAACAGCATAAATACAGTTTAATAAAACATAGGATAAAACAACATAAATCAAATTTAATAAATCATAGGATAAAACAACATAAATCAAATTTAATAAAGCATAGGATAAAACAACATAAATACTATTTAATAAAGCATAGGATAAAACAACATAAATACAATTTAATAAAGCATAGGTTAAAACAGCATAAATACAGTTTAATAAAGCATAGGATAAAACAACATAAATACAATTTAATAAATCATAGGATAAAACAACATAAATCAAATTTAATAAAGCATAGGATAAAACAACATAAATCAAATTTAATAAAGCATAGGATAAAACAACATAAATACAATTTAATAAAGCATAGGATAAAACAACATAAATACAATTTAATAAAGCATAGGATAAAACAACATAAATACTATTTAATAAAGCATCGGATAAAACAACATAAATACAATTTAATAAAGCATAGGATAAAACAACATAAATACAATTTAATAAAGCATAGGATAAAACAACATAAATACAATTTAATAAAGCATAGGATAAAACAACATAAATACAATTTAATAAAGCATAGGAAAAAACAACATAAATACTTTTTAATAAAGCATAGGATAAAACAACATAAATACAATTTAATAAAGCATAGGATAAAACAACATAAATACAATTTAATAAAGCATAGGCTAAAACTACATAAATACAATTTAATAAAGCATAGGATAAAACTAATTAAATACAATTTAATAAAGCATAGGATAAAACAACATAAATTCAATTTAATAAAGCATAGGATAAAACAACATAAATACAATTTAATAAAGCATAGGATAAAACAACATAAATTCAATTTAATAAAGCATAGGATAAAATAACATAAATACAATTTAATAAAGCATAGGATAAAACAACATAAATACAATTTAATAAAGCATAGGATAAAACTACATAAATACAATTTAATAAAGCATAGGATAAAACAACATAAATTCAATTTAATAAAGCATAGGATAAAATAACATAAATACAATTTAATAAAGCATAGGATAAAACAACATAAATACAATTTAATAAAGCATAAGATAAAACAACATGAATACAATTTAATAAAGCATAGGTTAAAACAACATAAATACAATTTAATAAAGCATAGGATAAAACAACATAAATACAATTTAATAAAGCATAGGTTAAAACAGCATAAATACAGTTTAATAAAGCATAGGATAAAACAACATAAATTCAATTTAATAAAGCATAGGATAAAACAACATAAATAAAATTTAATAAAGTTTAGGTTAAAACAACATAAATACAATTTAATAAAGCATAGGATAAAACAACATAAATACAATTTAATAAAGCATAGGATAAAACAACATAAATACAATTTAATAAAGCATAGGTTAAAACAGCATAAATACCGTTTAATAAAGCATAGGATAAAACAACATAAATTCAATTTAATAAAGCATAGGATAAAACAACATAAATAAAATTTAATAAAGCTTAGGTTAAAACAACATAAATACAATTTAATAAAGCATAGGATAAAACAACATAAATACTTTTTAATAAAGCATAGGATAAAACCACATAAATACAATTTAATAAAGCACAGGATAAAACAACATAAATACAATTTAATAAAGCATAGGATAAAACAACATAAATACAATTTAATAAAGCATAGGATAAAACAACATAAATTCAATTTAATAAAGCATAGGATAAAATAACATAAATACAATTTAATAAAGCATAGGATAAAACAACATAAATACAATTTAATAAAGCATAGGATAAAACTACATAAATACAATTTAATAAAGCATAGGATAAAACAACATAAATTCAATTTAATAAAGCATAGGATAAAATAACATAAATACAATTTAATAAAGCATAGGATAAAACAACATAAATACAATTTAATAAAGCATAAGATAAAACAACATGAATACAATTTAATAAAGCATAGGTTAAAACAACATAAATACAATTTAATAAAGCATAGGATAAAACAACATAAATACAATTTAATAAAGCATAGGATAAAACAACATAAATACAATTTAATAAAGCATAGGTTAAAACAGCATAAATACAGTTTAATAAAGCATAGGATAAAACCACATAAATACTTTTTAATAAAGCATAGGATAAAACCACATAAATACAATTTATTAAAGCACAGGATAAAACAACATAAATACAATTTAATAAAGCATACATTAAAACAACATAAATACAATTAAATAAAGCATAGGATAAAACAATATAAATACAATTTAATAAAGCATAGGTTAAAACAACATAAATACAATTTAATAAAGCATAGGATAAAACAACATAAATACAATTTAAGAAAGCATAGGTTAAAACAACATAAATACAATTTAATAAAGCATAGGATAAAACAACATAAATACAATTTAATAAAGCATAGGCTAAAACTACATAAATACAATTTAATAAAGCATAGGATAAAACAAATTAAATACAATTTAATAAAGCATAGGATAAAACAACATAAATTCAATTTAATAAAGCATAGGATAAAATAACATAAATACAATTTAATAAAGCATAGGATAAAACAACATAAATACAATTTAATAAAGCATAAGATAAAACAACATGAATACAATTTAATAAAGCATAGGTTAAAACAACATAAATACAATTTAATAAAGCATAGGATAAAACAACATAAATACAATTTAATAAAGCATAGGATAAAACAACATAAATACAATTTAATAAAGCATAGGTTAAAACAGCATAAATACAGTTTAATAAAGCATAGGATAAAACAACATAAATACAATTTAATAAAGCATAGGATAAAACAACATAAATCAAATTTAATAAAGCATAGGATAAAACAACATAAATACTTTTTAATAAAGCATAGGATAAAACAACATAAATAAAATTTAATAAAGCATAGGATAAAACAACATAAATAAAATTTAATAAAGCATAGGATAACACAACATAAATACAATTTAATAAAGCATAGGTTAAAACAGCATAAATACAGTTTAATAAAGCATAGGATAAAACAACATAAATACAATTTAATAAAGCATAGGATAAAACAACATAAATACAATTTAATAAAGCATAGGATAAAACAACATAAATACAATTTAATAAAGCATAGGATAAAACAACATAAATACTTTTTAATAAAGCATAGGATAAAACAACATAAATACAATTTAATAAAGCATAGGATAAAACAACATAAATAAAATTTAATAAAGCATAGGATAAAACAACATAAATAAAATTTAATAAAGCATAGGATAAAACAACATAAATACAATTTAATAAACATAGGTTAAAACAGCATAAATACAGTTTAATAAAACATAGGATAAAACAACATAAATCAAATTTAATAAAGCATAGGATAAAACAACATAAATCAAATTTAATAAAGCATAGGATAAAACAACATAAATACTATTTAATAAAGCATAGGATAAAACAACATAAATACAATTTAATAAAGCATAGGATAAAACAACATAAATACAATTTAATAAAGCATAGGATAAAACAACATAAATACAATTTAATAAAGCATAGGATAAAACAAAATAAATTAAATTTAATAAAGCATAGGATAAAACAACATAAATAAAATTTAATAAAGCTTAGGTTAAAACAACATAAATACAATTTAATAAAGCATAGGATAAAACAACATAAATACAATTTAATAAAGCATAGGATAAAACAACATAAATACTTTTTAATAAAGCATAGGATAAAACCACATAATTATAATTTAATAAAGCACAGGATAAAACAACATAAATACAATTTAATAAAGCATAGGATAAAACAACATAAATACAATTTAATAAAGCATACATTAAAACAACATAAATACAATTAAATAAAGCATAGGATAAAACAATATAAATACAATTTAATAAAGCACAGGTTAAAACAACATAAATACAATTTAATAAAGCATAGGATAAAACAACATAAATACAATTTAATAAAGCATAGGATAAAACAACATAAATACAATTTAATAAAGCATAGGATAAAACAACATAAATACAATTTAATAAAGCATAGGAAAAAACAACATAAATACTTTTTAATAAAGCATAGGATAAAACAACATAAATACAATTTAATAAAGCATAGGATAAAACAACATAAATACAATTTAATAAAGCATAGGCTAAAACTACATAAATACAATTTAATAAAGCATAGGATAAAACTAATTAAATACAATTTAATAAAGCATAGGATAAAACAACATAAATTCAATTTAATAAAGCATAGGATAAAACAACATAAATACAATTTAATAAAGCATAGGATAAAACAACATAAATTCAATTTAATAAAGCATAGGATAAAATAACATAAATACAATTTAATAAAGCATAGGATAAAACAACATAAATACAATTTAATAAAGCATAGGATAAAACTACATAAATACAATTTAATAAAGCATAGGATAAAACAACATAAATTCAATTTAATAAAGCATAGGATAAAATAACATAAATACAATTTAATAAAGCATAGGATAAAACAACATAAATACAATTTAATAAAGCATAGGATAAAACAACATAAATTCAATTTAATAAAGCATAGGATAAAACAACATAAATAAAATTTAATAAAGTTTAGGTTAAAACAACATAAATACAATTTAATAAAGCATAGGATAAAACAACATAAATACAATTTAATAAAGCATAGGATAAAACAACATAAATACAATTTAATAAAGCATAGGTTAAAACAGCATAAATACCGTTTAATAAAGCATAGGATAAAACAACATAAATTCAATTTAATAAAGCATAGGATAAAACAACATAAATAAAATTTAATAAAGCTTAGGTTAAAACAACATAAATACAATTTAATAAAGCATAGGATAAAACAACATAAATACTTTTTAATAAAGCATAGGATAAAACCACATAAATACAATTTAATAAAGCACAGGATAAAACAACATAAATACAATTTAATAAAGCATAGGATAAAACAACATAAATACAATTTAATAAAGCATAGGATAAAACAACATAAATTCAATTTAATAAAGCATAGGATAAAATAACATAAATACAATTTAATAAAGCATAGGATAAAACAACATAAATACAATTTAATAAAGCATAGGATAAAACTACATAAATACAATTTAATAAAGCATAGGATAAAACAACATAAATTCAATTTAATAAAGCATAGGATAAAATAACATAAATACAATTTAATAAAGCATAGGATAAAACAACATAAATACAATTTAATAAAGCATAAGATAAAACAACATGAATACAATTTAATAAAGCATAGGTTAAAACAACATAAATACAATTTAATAAAGCATAGGATAAAACAACATAAATACAATTTAATAAAGCATAGGATAAAACAACATAAATACAATTTAATAAAGCATAGGTTAAAACAGCATAAATACAGTTTAATAAAGCATAGGATAAAACCACATAAATACTTTTTAATAAAGCATAGGATAAAACCACATAAATACAATTTATTAAAGCACAGGATAAAACAACATAAATACAATTTAATAAAGCATACATTAAAACAACATAAATACAATTAAATAAAGCATAGGATAAAACAATATAAATACAATTTAATAAAGCATAGGTTAAAACAACATAAATACAATTTAATAAAGCATAGGATAAAACAACATAAATACAATTTAAGAAAGCATAGGTTAAAACAACATAAATACAATTTAATAAAGCATAGGATAAAACAACATAAATACAATTTAATAAAGCATAGGATAAAATAACATAAATACAATTTAATAAAGCATAGGATAAAACAACATAAATACAATTTAATAAAGCATAAGATAAAACAACATGAATACAATTTAATAAAGCATAGGTTAAAACAACATAAATACAATTTAATAAAGCATAGGATAAAACAACATAAATACAATTTAATAAAGCATAGGATAAAACAACATAAATACAATTTAATAAAGCATAGGTTAAAACAGCATAAATACAGTTTAATAAAGCATAGGATAAAACAACATAAATACAATTTAATAAAGCATAGGATAAAACAACATAAATCAAATTTAATAAAGCATAGGATAAAACAACATAAATACTTTTTAATAAAGCATAGGATAAAACAACATAAATAAAATTTAATAAAGCATAGGATAAAACAACATAAATAAAATTTAATAAAGCATAGGATAACACAACATAAATACAATTTAATAAAGCATAGGTTAAAACAGCATAAATACAGTTTAATAAAGCATAGGATAAAACAACATAAATACAATTTAATAAAGCATAGGATAAAACAACATAAATACAATTTAATAAAGCATAGGATAAAACAACATAAATACAATTTAATAAAGCATAGGATAAAACAACATAAATACTTTTTAATAAAGCATAGGATAAAACAACATAAATACAATTTAATAAAGCATAGGATAAAACAACATAAATAAAATTTAATAAAGCATAGGATAAAACAACATAAATAAAATTTAATAAAGCATAGGATAAAACAACATAAATACAATTTAATAAACATAGGTTAAAACAGCATAAATACAGTTTAATAAAACATAGGATAAAACAACATAAATCAAATTTAATAAAGCATAGGATAAAACAACATAAATCAAATTTAATAAAGCATAGGATAAAACAACATAAATACTATTTAATAAAGCATAGGATAAAACAACATAAATACAATTTAATAAAGCATAGGATAAAACAACATAAATACAATTTAATAAAGCATAGGATAAAACAACATAAATACAATTTAATAAAGCATAGGATAAAACAAAATAAATTAAATTTAATAAAGCATAGGATAAAACAACATAAATAAAATTTAATAAAGCTTAGGTTAAAACAACATAAATACAATTTAATAAAGCATAGGATAAAACAACATAAATACAATTTAATAAAGCATAGGATAAAACAACATAAATACTTTTTAATAAAGCATAGGATAAAACCACATAATTATAATTTAATAAAGCACAGGATAAAACAACATAAATACAATTTAATAAAGCATAGGATAAAACAACATAAATACAATTTAATAAAGCATACATTAAAACAACATAAATACAATTAAATAAAGCATAGGATAAAACAATATAAATACAATTTAATAAAGCACAGGTTAAAACAACATAAATACAATTTAATAAAGCATAGGATAAAACAACATAAATACAATTTAAGAAAGCATAGGTTAAAACAACATAAATACAATTTAATAAAGCATAGGATAAAACAACATAAATACAATTTAATAAAGCATAGGCTAAAACTACATAAATACAATTTAATAAAGCATAGGATAAAACAAATTAAATACAATTTAATAAAGCATAGGTTAAAACAACATAAATACAATTTAATAAAGCATAGGATAAAACAACATAAATACAATTTAATAAAGCATAGGTTAAAACAACATAAATACAATTTAATTAAGCATAGGATAAAACAACATAAATACAATTTAATAAAGCATAGGTTAAAACAACATAAATAAAATTTAATATAGCATAGGTTAAAACAACATAAATACAATTTAATAAAGCGTAGGACAAAACAACATAAATACAATTTAATAAAGCATAGGATAAAACAACATAAATCAAATTTAATAAAGGATAGGATAAAACAACATAAATACTTTTTAATAAAGCATAGGATAAAACAACATAAATAAAATATAATAAAGCATAGGATAAAAAAACATAAATAAAATTTAATAAAGCATAGGATAAAACAACATAAATACAATTTAATAAAGCATAGGTTAAAACAGCATAAATACAGTTTAATAAAGCATAGGATAAAACAACATAAATACAATTTAATAAATCATAGGATAAAACAACATAAATCAAATTTAATAAAGCATAGGATAAAACAACATAAATACTATTTAATAAAGCATAGGATAAAACAACATAAATACAATTTAATAAAGCATAGGTTAAAACAGCATAAATACAGTTTAATAAAGCATAGGATAAAACAACATAAATACAATTTAATAAATCATAGGATAAAACAACATAAATCAAATTTAATAAAGCATAGGATAAAACAACATAAATCAAATTTAATAAAGCATAGGATAAAACAACATAAATACAATTTAATAAAGCATAGGATAAAACAACATAAATACAATTTAATAAAGCATAGGATAAAACAACATAAATACTATTTAATAAAGCATCGGATAAAACAACATAAATACAATTTAATAAAGCATAGGATAAAACAACATAAATACAATTTAATAAAGCATAGGATAAAACAACATAAATACAATTTAATAAAGCATAGGATAAAACAATATAAATACAATTTAATAAAGCACAGGTTAAAACAACATAAATACAATTTAATAAAGCATAGGATAAAACAACATAAATACAATTTAATAAAGCATAGGATAAAACAACATAAATACAATTTAATAAAGCATAGGATAAAACAACATAAATACAATTTAATAAAGCATAGGAAAAAACAACATAAATACTTTTTAATAAAGCATAGGATAAAACAACATAAATACAATTTAATAAAGCATAGGATAAAACAACATAAATACAATTTAATAAAGCATAGGCTAAAACTACATAAATACAATTTAATAAAGCATAGGATAAAACTAATTAAATACAATTTAATAAAGCATAGGATAAAACAACATAAATTCAATTTAATAAAGCATAGGATAAAACAACATAAATACAATTTAATAAAGCATAGGATAAAACAACATAAATACAATTTAATAAAGCATAGGATAAAACAACATAAATACTATTTAATAAAGCATCGGATAAAACAACATAAATACAATTTAATAAAGCATAGGATAAAACAACATAAATACAATTTAATAAAGCATAGGATAAAACAACATAAATACAATTTAATAAAGCATAGGATAAAACAATATAAATACAATTTAATAAAGCACAGGTTAAAACAACATAAATACAATTTAATAAAGCATAGGATAAAACAACATAAATACAATTTAATAAAGCATAGGATAAAACAACATAAATACAATTTAATAAAGCATAGGATAAAACAACATAAATACAATTTAATAAAGCATAGGAAAAAACAACATAAATACTTTTTAATAAAGCATAGGATAAAACAACATAAATACAATTTAATAAAGCATAGGATAAAACAACATAAATACAATTTAATAAAGCATAGGCTAAAACTACATAAATACAATTTAATAAAGCATAGGATAAAACTAATTAAATACAATTTAATAAAGCATAGGATAAAACAACATAAATTCAATTTAATAAAGCATAGGATAAAACAACATAAATACAATTTAATAAAGCATAGGATAAAACAACATAAATTCAATTTAATAAAGCATAGGATAAAATAACATAAATACAATTTAATAAAGCATAGGATAAAACAACATAAATCAAATTTAATAAAGCATAGGATAAAACAACATAAATCAAATTTAATAAAGCATAGGATAAAACAACATAAATACAATTTAATAAAGCATAGGATAAAACAACATAAATACAATTTAATAAAGCATAGGATAAAACAACATAAATACTATTTAATAAAGCATCGGATAAAACAACATAAATACAATTTAATAAAGCATAGGATAAAACAACATAAATACAATTTAATAAAGCATAGGATAAAACAACATAAATACAATTTAATAAAGCATAGGATAAAACAACATAAATACAATTTAATAAAGCATAGGAAAAAACAACATAAATACTTTTTAATAAAGCATAGGATAAAACAACATAAATACAATTTAATAAAGCATAGGATAAAACAACATAAATAAAATTTAATAAAGCATAGGATAAAACAACATAAATACAATTTAATAAACATAGGTTAAAACAGCATAAATACAGTTTAATAAAACATAGGATAAAACAACATAAATCAAATTTAATAAAGCATAGGATAAAACAACATAAATACTATTTAATAAAGCATAGGATAAAACAACATAAATACAATTTAATAAAGCATAGGATAAAACAACATAAATACAATTTAATAAAGCATAGGATAAAACAACATAAATACTATTTAATAAAGCATCGGATAAAACAACATAAATACAATTTAATAAAGCATAGGATAAAACAACATAAATACAATTTAATAAAGCATAGGATAAAACAACATAAATACAATTTAATAAAGCATAGGAAAAAACAACATAAATACTTTTTAATAAAGCATAGGATAAAACAACATAAATACAATTTAATAAAGCATAGGATAAAACAACATAAATAAAATTTAATAAAGCATAGGATAAAACAACATAAATACAATTTAATAAACATAGGTTAAAACAGCATAAATACAGTTTAATAAAACATAGGATAAAACAACATAAATCAAATTTAATAAAGCATAGGATAAAACAACATAAATCAAATTTAATAAAGCATAGGATAAAACAACATAAATACTATTTAATAAAGCATAGGATAAAACAACATAAATACAATTTAATAAAGCATAGGATAAAACAAAATAAATTAAATTTAATAAAGCATAGGATAAAACAACATAAATACAATTTAATAAAGCATAGGATAAAACAACATAAATACAATTTAATAAAGCATAGGATAAAACAACATAAATACTTTTTAATAAAGCATAGGATAAAACCACATAATTACAATTTAATAAAGCACAGGATAAAACAACATAAATACAATTTAATAAAGCATAGGATAAAACAACATAAATACAATTTAATAAAGCATAGGATAAAACAACATAAATACAATTTAATAAAGCATACATTAAGACAACATAAATACAATTAAATAAAGCATAGGATAAAACAATATAAATAGAATTTAATAAAGCATAGGTTAAAACAACATAAATACAATTTAATAAAGCATAGGATAAAACAACATAAATACAATTTAATAAAGCATAGGTTAAAACAACATAAATACAATTTAATTAAGCATAGGATAAAACAACATAAATACAATTTAATAAAGCATAGGATAAAACAACATAAATAAAATTTAATAAAGCATAGGTTAAAACAACATAAATACAATTTAATAAAGCATAGGATAAAACAACATAAATACAATTTAATAAAGCATAGGATAAAACAACACAAATACTTTTTAATAAAGCATAGGATAAAACCACATAAATACAATTTAATAAAGCATAGGATAAAACAACATAAATACAATTTAATAAAGCATAGGTTAAAACAACATAAATACAATTTAATAAAGCATAGGATAAAACAACATAAATTCAATTTAATTAAGCATAGGATAAAACAACATAAATACAATGTAATAAAGCACAGGATAAAACAACATAAATACAATTTAATAAAGCATAGGATAAAACAACATAAATACAATTTAATAAAGCATAGGATAAAACAACATAAATACAATTTAATAAAGCATAGGATAAAACAACATAAATACAATTTAATAAAGCATAGGAAAAAACAACATAAATACTTTTTAATAAAGCATAGGATAAAACAACATAAATACAATTTAATAAAGCATAGGATAAAACAACATAAAAAAAATTTAATAAAGCATAGGATAAAACAACATAAATACAATTTAATAAACATAGGTTAAAACAGCATAAATACAGTTTAATAAAACATAGGATAAAACAACATAAATCAAATTTAATAAAGCATAGGATAAAACAACATAAATACTATTTAATAAAGCATAGGATAAAACAACATAAATACAATTTAATAAAGCATAGGATAAAACAACATAAATACAATTTAATAAAGCATAGGATAAAACAACATAAATACTATTTAATAAAGCATCGGATAAAACAACATAAATACAATTTAATAAAGCATAGGATAAAACAACATAAATACAATTTAATAAAGCATAGGAAAAAACAACATAAATACTTTTTAATAAAGCATAGGATAAAACAACATAAATACAATTTAATAAAGCATAGGATAAAACAACATAAATAAAATTTAATAAAGCATAGGATAAAACAACATAAATACAATTTAATAAACATAGGTTAAAACAGCATAAATACAGTTTAATAAAACATAGGATAAAACAACATAAATCAAATTTAATAAAGCATAGGATAAAACAACATAAATCAAATTTAATAAAGCATAGGATAAAACAACATAAATACTATTTAATAAAGCATAGGATAAAACAACATAAATACAATTTAATAAAGCATAGGATAAAACAAAATAAATTAAATTTAATAAAGCATAGGATAAAACAACATAAATACAATTTAATAAAGCATAGGATAAAACAACATAAATACAATTTAATAAAGCATAGGATAAAACAACATAAATACTTTTTAATAAAGCATAGGATAAAACCACATAATTACAATTTAATAAAGCACAGGATAAAACAACATAAATACAATTTAATAAAGCATAGGATAAAACAACATAAATACAATTTAATAAAGCATAGGATAAAACAACATAAATACAGTTTAATAAAGCATACATTAAAACAACATAAATACAATTAAATAAAGCATAGGATAAAACAATATAAATAGAATTTAATAAAGCATAGGTTAAAACAACATAAATACAATTTAATAAAGCATAGGATAAAACAACATAAATACAATTTAAGAAAGCATAGGTTAAAACAACATAAATACAATTTAATAAAGCATAGGATAAAACAACATAAATACAATTTAATAAAGCATAGGCTAAAACTACATAAATACAATTTAATAAAGCATAGGATAAAACAAATTAAATACAATTTAATAAAGCATAGGTTAAAACAACATAAATACAATTTAATAAAGCATAGGATAAAACAACATAAATACAATTTAATAAAGCATAGGTTAAAACAACATAAATACAATTTAATTAAGCATAGGATAAAACAACATAAATACAATTTAATAAAGCATAGGATAAAACAACATAAATAAAATTTAATAAAGCATAGGTTAAAACAACATAAATACAATTTAATAAAGCATAGGATAAAACAACATAAATACAATTTAATAAAGCATAGGATAAAACAACACAAATACTTTTTAATAAAGCATAGGATAAAACCACATAAATACAATTTAATAAAGCATAGGATAAAACAACATAAATACAATTTAATAAAGCATAGGTTAAAACAACATGAATACAATTTAATAAAGCATAGGATAAAACAACATAAATTCAATTTAATTAAGCATAGGATAAAACAACATAAATACAATGTAATAAAGCACAGGATAAAACAACATAAATACAATTTAATAAAGCATAGGATAAAACAACATAAATTCAATTTAATAAAGCATAGGATAAAACAACATAAATAAAATTTAATAAAGCTTAGGTTAAAACAACATAAATACAATTTAATAAAGCATAGGATAAAACAACATAAATACTTTTTAATAAAGCATAGGATAAAACCACATAAATACAATTTAATAAAGCACAGGATAAAACAACATAAATACAATTTAATAAAGCATAGGATAAAACAACATAAATACAATTTAATAAAGCATAGGATAAAACAACATAAATACAATTTAATAAAGCATAGGATAAAACAACATAAATACAATTTAATAAAGCATACATTAAAACAACATAAATACAATTAAATAAAGCATAGGATAAAACAATATAAATACAATTTAATAAAGCATAGGATAAAACAACATAAATTCAATTTAATAAAGCATAGGATAAAATAACATAAATACAATTTAATAAAGCATAGGATAAAACAACATAAATACAATTTAATAAAGCATAAGATAAAACAACATGAATACAATTTAATAAAGCATAGGCTAAAACTACATAAATACAATTTAATAAAGCATAGGATAAAACAAATTAAATACAATTTAATAAAGCATAGGATAAAACAACATAAATTCAATTTAATAAAGCATAGGATAAAATAACATAAATACAATTTAATAAAGCATAGGATAAAACTACATAAATACAATTTAATAAAGCATAGGATAAAACAACATAAATAAAATTTAATATAGCATAGGTTAAAACAACATAAATACAATTTAATAAAGCGTAGGACAAAACAACATAAATACAATTTAATAAAGCATAGGATAAAACAACATAAATCAAATTTAATAAAGCATAGGATAAAACAACATAAATACTTTTTAATAAAGCATAGGATAAAACAACATAAATAAAATTTAATAAAGCATAGGATAAAACAACATAAATACAATTTAATAAAGCATAGGATAAAACAACATAAATACAATTTAATAAAGCATAGGATAAAACAACATAAATACTATTTAATAAAGCATCGGATAAAACAACATAAATACAATTTAATAAAGCATAGGATAAAACAACATAAATACAATTTAATAAAGCATAGGATAAAACAACATAAATACAATTTAATAAAGCATAGGATAAAACAACATAAATACTTTTTAATAAAGCATAGGATAAAACAACATAAATACAATTTAATAAAGCATAGGATAAAACAACATAAATAAAATTTAATAAAGCATAGGATAAAACAACATAAATAAAATTTAATAAAGCATAGGATAAAACAACATAAATACAATTTAATAAACATAGGTTAAAACAGCATAATACAGTTTAATAAAACATAGGATAAAACAACATAAATCAAATTTAATAAAGCATAGGATAAAACAACATAAATCAAATTTAATAAAGCATAGGATAAAACAACATAAATACTATTTAATAAAGCATAGGATAAAACAACATAAATACAATTTAATAAAGCATAGGATAAAACAACATAAATACAATTTAATAAAGCATAGGATAAAACAACATAAATACAATTTAATAAAGCATAGGATAAAACAAAATAAATTAAATTTAATAAAGCATAGGATAAAACAACATAAATAAAATTTAATAAAGCTTAGGTTAAAACAACATAAATACAATTTAATAAAGCATAGGATAAAACAACATAAATACAATTTAATATAGCATAGGATAAAACAACATAAATACTTTTTAATAAAGCATAGGATAAAACCACATAATTACAATTTAATAAAGCACAGGATAAAACAACATAAATACAATTTAATAAAGCATAGGATAAAACAACATAAATACAATTTAATAAAGCATAGGATAAAACAACATAAATACAATTTAATAAAGCATACATTAAAACAACATAAATACAATTAAATAAAGCATAGGATAAAACAATATAAATACAATTTAATAAAGCATAGGTTAAAACAACATAAATACAATTTAATAAAGCATAGGATAAAACAACATAAATATAATTTAAGAAAGCATAGGTTAAAACAACATAAATACAATTTAATAAAGCATAGGATAAAACAACATAAATACAATTTAATAAAGCATAGGCTAAAACTACATAAATACAATTTAATAAAGCATAGGATAAAACAAATTAAATACAATTTAATAAAGCATAGGTTAAAACAACATAAATACAATTTAATAAAGCATAGGATAAAACAACATAAATACAATTTAATAAAGCATAGGTTAAAACAACATAAATACAATTTAATTAAGCATAGGATAAAACAACATAAATACAATTTAATAAAGCATAGGATAAAACAACATAAATAAAATTTAATAAAGCATAGGTTAAAACAACATAAATACAATTTAATAAAGCATAGGATAAAACAACATAAATACAATTTAATAAAGCATAGGATAAAACAACACAAATACTTTTTAATAAAGCATAGGATAAAACCACATAAATACAATTTAATAAAGCATAGGATAAAACAACATAAATAAAATTTAATATAGCATAGGTTAAAACAACATAAATACAATTTAATAAAGCGTAGGACAAAACAACATAAATACAATTTAATAAAGCATAGTTTAAAACAACATAAATACAATTTAATAAAGCATAGGATAAAACCACAGAAATACAATTTAAGAAAGCATAGGTTAAAACAACATAAATACAATTTAATAAAGCATAGGATAAAACAACATAAATACAATTTAATAAAGCATAGGCTAAAACTACATAAATACAATTTAATAAAGCATAGGATAAAACTAATTAAATACAATTTAATAAAGCATAGGATAAAACAACATAAATTCAATTTAATAAAGCATAGGATAAAATAACATAAATACAATTTAATAAAGCATAGGATAAAACAACATAAATACAATTTAATAAAGCATAAGATAAAACAACATGAATACAATTTAATAAAGCATAGGCTAAAACTACATAAATACAATTTAATAAAGCATAGGATAAAACAAATTAAATACAATTTAATAAAGCATAGGATAAAACAACATAAATAAAATTTAATATAGCATAGGTTAAAACAACATAAATACAATTTAATAAAACGTAGGACAAAACAACATAAATACAATTTAATAAAGCATAGGATAAAACAACATAAATCAAATTTAATAAAGCATAGGATAAAACAACATAAATACTTTTTAATAAAGCATAGGATAAAACAACATAAATAAAATTTAATAAAGCATAGGATAAAACAACATAAATACAATTTAATAAAGCATAGGATAAAACAACATAAATACAATTTAATAAAGCACAGGATAAAACAACATAAATACAATTTAATAAAGCATAGGATAAAACAACATAAATACAATTTAATAAAGCATAGGATAAAACAACATAAATACAATTTAATAAAGCATACATTAAAACAACATAAATACAATTAAATAAAGCATAGGATAAAACAATATAAATACAATTTAATAAAGCATAGGTTAAAACAACATAAATACAATTTAATAAAGCATAGGATAAAACAACATAAATATAATTTAAGAAAGCATAGGTTAAAACAACATAAATACAATTTAATAAAGCATAGGATAAAACAACATAAATACAATTTAATAAAGCATAGGCTAAAACTACATAAATACAATTTAATAAAGCATAGGATAAAACAAATTAAATACAATTTAATAAAGCATAGGTTAAAACAACATAAATACAATTTAATAAAGCATAGGATAAAACAACATAAATACAATTTAATAAAGCATAGGTTAAAACAACATAAATACAATTTAATTAAGCATAGGATAAAACAACATAAATACAATTTAATAAAGCATAGGATAAAACAACATAAATAAAATTTAATAAAGCATAGGTTAAAACAACATAAATACAATTTAATAAAGCATAGGATAAAACAACATAAATACAATTTAATAAAGCATAGGATAAAACAACACAAATACTTTTTAATAAAGCATAGGATAAAACCACATAAATACAATTTAATAAAGCATAGGATAAAACAACATAAATAAAATTTAATATAGCATAGGTTAAAACAACATAAATACAATTTAATAAAGCGTAGGACAAAACAACATAAATACAATTTAATAAAGCATAGTTTAAAACAACATAAATACAATTTAATAAAGCATAGGATAAAACCACAGAAATACAATTTAAGAAAGCATAGGTTAAAACAACATAAATACAATTTAATAAAGCATAGGATAAAACAACATAAATACAATTTAATAAAGCATAGGCTAAAACTACATAAATACAATTTAATAAAGCATAGGATAAAACTAATTAAATACAATTTAATAAAGCATAGGATAAAACAACATAAATTCAATTTAATAAAGCATAGGATAAAATAACATAAATACAATTTAATAAAGCATAGGATAAAACAACATAAATACAATTTAATAAAGCATAAGATAAAACAACATGAATACAATTTAATAAAGCATAGGCTAAAACTACATAAATACAATTTAATAAAGCATAGGATAAAACAAATTAAATACAATTTAATAAAGCATAGGATAAAACAACATAAATTCAATTTAATAAAGCATAGGATAAAATAACATAAATACAATTTAATAAAGCATAGGATAAAACTACATAAATACAATTTAATAAAGCATAGGATAAAACAACATAAATAAAATTTAATATAGCATAGGTTAAAACAACATAAATACAATTTAATAAAGCGTAGGACAAAACAACATAAATACAATTTAATAAAGCATAGGATAAAACAACATAAATCAAATTTAATAAAGCATAGGATAAAACAACATAAATACTTTTTAATAAAGCATAGGATAAAACAACATAAATAAAATTTAATAAAGCATAGGATAAAACAACATAAATACAATTTAATAAAGCATAGGATAAAACAACATAAATACAATTTAATAAAGCATAGGATAAAACAACATAAATACTATTTAATAAAGCATCGGATAAAACAACATAAATACAATTTAATAAAGCATAGGATAAAACAACATAAATACAATTTAATAAAGCATAGGATAAAACAACATAAATACAATTTAATAAAGCATAGGATAAAACAACATAAATACTTTTTAATAAAGCATAGGATAAAACAACATAAATACAATTTAATAAAGCATAGGATAAAACAACATAAATAAAATTTAATAAAGCATAGGATAAAACAACATAAATAAAATTTAATAAAGCATAGGATAAAACAACATAAATACAATTTAATAAACATAGGTTAAAACAGCATAATACAGTTTAATAAAACATAGGATAAAACAACATAAATCAAATTTAATAAAGCATAGGATAAAACAACATAAATCAAATTTAATAAAGCATAGGATAAAACAACATAAATACTATTTAATAAAGCATAGGATAAAACAACATAAATACAATTTAATAAAGCATAGGATAAAACAACATAAATACAATTTAATAAAGCATAGGATAAAACAACATAAATACAATTTAATAAAGCATAGGATAAAACAAAATAAATTAAATTTAATAAAGCATAGGATAAAACAACATAAATAAAATTTAATAAAGCTTAGGTTAAAACAACATAAATACAATTTAATAAAGCATAGGATAAAACAACATAAATACAATTTAATATAGCATAGGATAATACAACATAAATACTTTTTAATAAAGCATAGGATAAAACCACATAATTACAATTTAATAAAGCACAGGATAAAACAACATAAATACAATTTAATAAAGCATAGGATAAAACAACATAAATACAATTTAATAAAGCATAGGATAAAACAACATAAATACAATTTAATAAAGCATACATTAAAACAACATAAATACAATTAAATAAAGCATAGGATAAAACAATATAAATACAATTTAATAAAGCATAGGTTAAAACAACATAAATACAATTTAATAAAGCATAGGATAAAACAACATAAATATAATTTAAGAAAGCATAGGTTAAAACAACATAAATACAATTTAATAAAGCATAGGATAAAACAACATAAATACAATTTAATAAAGCATAGGCTAAAACTACATAAATACAATTTAATAAAGCATAGGATAAAACAAATTAAATACAATTTAATAAAGCATAGGTTAAAACAACATAAATACAATTTAATAAAGCATAGGATAAAACAACATAAATACAATTTAATAAAGCATAGGTTAAAACAACATAAATACAATTTAATTAAGCATAGGATAAAACAACATAAATACAATTTAATAAAGCATAGGATAAAACAACATAAATAAAATTTAATAAAGCATAGGTTAAAACAACATAAATACAATTTAATAAAGCATAGGATAAAACAACATAAATACAATTTAATAAAGCATAGGATAAAACAACACAAATACTTTTTAATAAAGCATAGGATAAAACCACATAAATACAATTTAATAAAGCATAGGATAAAACAACATAAATAAAATTTAATATAGCATAGGTTAAAACAACATAAATACAATTTAATAAAGCGTAGGACAAAACAACATAAATACAATTTAATAAAGCATAGTTTAAAACAACATAAATACAATTTAATAAAGCATAGGATAAAACCACAGAAATACAATTTAAGAAAGCATAGGTTAAAACAACATAAATACAATTTAATAAAGCATAGGATAAAACAACATAAATACAATTTAATAAAGCATAGGCTAAAACTACATAAATACAATTTAATAAAGCATAGGATAAAACTAATTAAATACAATTTAATAAAGCATAGGATAAAACAACATAAATTCAATTTAATAAAGCATAGGATAAAATAACATAAATACAATTTAATAAAGCATAGGATAAAACAACATAAATACAATTTAATAAAGCATAAGATAAAACAACATGAATACAATTTAATAAAGCATAGGCTAAAACTACATAAATACAATTTAATAAAGCATAGGATAAAACAAATTAAATACAATTTAATAAAGCATAGGATAAAACAACATAAATAAAATTTAATATAGCATAGGTTAAAACAACATAAATACAATTTAATAAAACGTAGGACAAAACAACATAAATACAATTTAATAAAGCATAGGATAAAACAACATAAATCAAATTTAATAAAGCATAGGATAAAACAACATAAATACTTTTTAATAAAGCATAGGATAAAACAACATAAATAAAATTTAATAAAGCATAGGATAAAACAACATAAATACAATTTAATAAAGCATAGGATAAAACAACATAAATACAATTTAATAAAGCACAGGATAAAACAACATAAATACAATTTAATAAAGCATAGGATAAAACAACATAAATACAATTTAATAAAGCATAGGATAAAACAACATAAATACAATTTAATAAAGCATACATTAAAACAACATAAATACAATTAAATAAAGCATAGGATAAAACAATATAAATACAATTTAATAAAGCATAGGTTAAAACAACATAAATACAATTTAATAAAGCATAGGATAAAACAACATAAATATAATTTAAGAAAGCATAGGTTAAAACAACATAAATACAATTTAATAAAGCATAGGATAAAACAACATAAATACAATTTAATAAAGCATAGGCTAAAACTACATAAATACAATTTAATAAAGCATAGGATAAAACAAATTAAATACAATTTAATAAAGCATAGGTTAAAACAACATAAATACAATTTAATAAAGCATAGGATAAAACAACATAAATACAATTTAATAAAGCATAGGCTAAAACAACATAAATACAATTTAATTAAGCATAGGATAAAACAACATAAATACAATTTAATAAAGCATAGGATAAAACAACATAAATAAAATTTAATAAAGCATAGGTTAAAACAACATAAATACAATTTAATAAAGCATAGGATAAAACAACATAAATACAATTTAATAAAGCATAGGATAAAACAACACAAATACTTTTTAATAAAGCATAGGATAAAACCACATAAATACAATTTAAAAAAGCATAGGATAAAACAACATAAATAAAATTTAATATAGCATAGGTTAAAACAACATAAATACAATTTAATAAAGCGTAGGACAAAACAACATAAATACAATTTAATAAAGCATAGTTTAAAACAACATAAATACAATTTAATAAAGCATAGGATAAAACCACAGAAATACAATTTAAGAAAGCATAGGTTAAAACAACATAAATACAATTTAATAAAGCATAGGATAAAACAACATAAATACAATTTAATAAAGCATAGGCTAAAACTACATAAATACAATTTAATAAAGCATAGGATAAAACTAATTAAATACAATTTAATAAAGCATAGGATAAAACAACATAAATTCAATTTAATAAAGCATAGGATAAAATAACATAAATACAATTTAATAAAGCATAGGATAAAACAACATAAATACAATTTAATAAAGCATAAGATAAAACAACATGAATACAATTTAATAAAGCATAGGCTAAAACTACATAAATACAATTTAATAAAGCATAGGATAAAACAAATTAAATACAATTTAATAAAGCATAGGATAAAACAACATAAATAAAATTTAATATAGCATAGGTTAAAACAACATAAATACAATTTAATAAAACGTAGGACAAAACAACATAAATACAATTTAATAAAGCATAGGATAAAACAACATAAATCAAATTTAATAAAGCATAGGATAAAACAACATAAATACTTTTTAATAAAGCATAGGATAAAACAACATAAATAAAATTTAATAAAGCATAGGATAAAACAACATAAATACAATTTAATAAAGCATAGGATAAAACAACATAAATACAATTTAATAAAGCATAGGATAAAACAACATAAATACTATTTAATAAAGCATCGGATAAAACAACATAAATACAATTTAATAAAGCATAGGATAAAACAACATAAATACAATTTAATAAAGCATAGGATAAAACAACATAAATACAATTTAATAAAGCATAGGATAAAACAACATAAATACTTTTTAATAAAGCATAGGATAAAACAACATAAATACAATTTAATAAAGCATAGGATAAAACAACATAAATAAAATTTAATAAAGCATAGGATAAAACAACATAAATAAAATTTAATAAAGCATAGGATAAAACAACATAAATACAATTTAATAAACATAGGTTAAAACAGCATAAATACAGTTTAATAAAACATAGGATAAAACAACATAAATCAAATTTAATAAAGCATAGGATAAAACAACATAAATCAAATTTAATAAAGCATAGGATAAAACAACATAAATACTATTTAATAAAGCATAGGATAAAACAACATAAATACAATTTAATAAAGCATAGGATAAAACAACATAAATACAATTTAATAAAGCATAGGATAAAACAACATAAATACAATTTAATAAAGCATAGGATAAAACAAAATAAATTAAATTTAATAAAGCATAGGATAAAACAACATAAATAAAATTTAATAAAGCTTAGGTTAAAACAACATAAATACAATTTAATAAAGCATAGGATAAAACAACATAAATACAATTTAATAAAGCATAGGATAAAACAACATAAATACAATTTAATAAAGCATAGGATAAAACAACATAAATAAAATTTAATATAGCATAGGTTAAAACAACATAAATACAATTTAATAAAGCGTAGGACAAAACAACATAAATACAATTTAATAAAGCATAGGATAAAACAACATAAATCAAATTTAATAAAGCATAGGATAAAACAACATAAATACTTTTTAATAAAGCATAGGATAAAACAACATAAATAAAATTTAATAAAGCATAGGATAAAACAACATAAATACAATTTAATAAAGCATAGGATAAAACAACATAAATACAATTTAATAAAGCATAGGATAAAACAACATAAATACTATTTAATAAAGCATCGGATAAAACAACATAAATACAATTTAATAAAGCATAGGATAAAACAACATAAATACAATTTAATAAAGCATAGGATAAAACAACATAAATACAATTTAATAAAGCATAGGATAAAACAACATAAATACTTTTTAATAAAGCATAGGATAAAACAACATAAATACAATTTAATAAAGCATAGGATAAAACAACATAAATAAAATTTAATAAAGCATAGGATAAAACAACATAAATAAAATTTAATAAAGCATAGGATAAAACAACATAAATACAATTTAATAAACATAGGTTAAAACAGCATAAATACAGATTAATAAAACATAGGATAAAACAACATAAATCAAATTTAATAAAGCATAGGATAAAACAACATAAATCAAATTTAATAAAGCATAGGATAAAACAACATAAATACTATTTAATAAAGCATAGGATAAAACAACATAAATACAATTTAATAAAGCATAGGATAAAACAACATAAATACAATTTAATAAAGCATAGGATAAAACAAAATAAATTAAATTTAATAAAGCATAGGATAAAACAACATAAATAAAATTTAATAAAGCTTAGGTTAAAACAACATAAATACAATTTAATAAAGCATAGGATAAAACAACATAAATACAATTTAATAAAGCATAGGATAAAACAACATAAATACTTTTTAATAAAGCATAGGATAAAACCACATAATTACAATTTACTAAAGCACAGGATAAAACAACATAAATACAATTTAATAAAGCATAGGATAAAACAACATAAATACAATTTAATAAAGCATACATTAAAACAACATAAATACAATTAAATAAAGCATAGGATAAAACAATATAAATACAATTTAATAAAGCATAGGTTAAAACAACATAAATACAATTTAATAAAGCATAGGATAAAACAACATAAATACAATTTAATAAAGCATAGGTTAAAACAACATAAATACAATTTAATTAAGCATAGGATAAAACAACATAAATACAATTTAATAAAGCATAGGATAAAACAACATAAATAAAATTTAATAAAGCATAGGTTAAAACAACATAAATACAATTTAATAAAGCATAGGATAAAACAACATAAATACAATTTAATAAAGCATAGGATAAAACAACACAAATACTTTTTAATAAAGCATAGGATAAAACCACATAAATACAATTTAATAAAGCATAGGATAAAACAACATAAATAAAATTTAATATAGCATAGGTTAAAACAACATAAATACAATTTTATAAAGCGTAGGACAAAACAACATAAATACAATTTAATAAAGCATAGTTTAAAACAACATAAATACAATTTAATAAAGCATAGGATAAAACCACAGAAATACAATTTAATAAAGCATAGGATAAAACACCATAAATACAATTTAATAAAGCATAGGACAAAACAACATAAATACAATTTAATAAAGCATAGGATAAAACAACATAAATACAATTTAATGAAACATAGGATAAACAACATAAATACAATTTAATAAAGCATAGGACAAAACAACATAAATACAATTTAATAAAGCATATGTTAAAACAACATAAATACAATTTAATAAAGCATAAGATAAAACAACATGAATATAATTTAGTAAAGCATAAGATAAAACAACATGAATACAATTTAATAAAGCATAGGTTAAAACAACATAAATACAATTTAATAAAGCATAGGATAAAACAACATAAATTCAATTTAATTAAGCATAGGATAAAACAACATAAATACAATGTAATAAAGCACAGGATAAAACAACATAAATACAATTTAATAAAGCATAGGATAAAACAACATAAATTCAATTTAATAAAGCATAGGATAAAACAACATAAATAAAAGTTAATAAAGCTTAGGTTAAAACAACATAAATACAATTTAATAAAGCATAGGATAAAACAACATAAATACTTTTTAATAAAGCATAGGATAAAACCACATAAATACAATTTAATAAAGCACAGGATAAAACAACATAAATACAATTTAATAAAGCATAGGATAAAACAACATAAATACAATTTAATAAAGCATAGGATAAAACAACATAAATACAATTTAATAAAGCATAGGATAAAACAACATAAATACAATTTAATAAAGCATACATTAAAACAACATAAATACAATTAAATAAAGCATAGGATAAAACAATATAAATACAATTTAATAAAGCATAGGTTAAAACAACATAAATACAATTTAATAAAGCATAGGATAAAACAACATAAATACAATTTAAGAAAGCATAGGTTAAAACAACATAAATACAATTTAATAAAGCATAGGATAAAACAACATAAATACAATTTAATAAAGCATAGGCTAAAACTACATAAATACAATTTAATAAAGCATAGGATAAAACTAATTAAATACAATTTAATAAAGCATAGGATAAAACAACATAAATTCAATTTAATAAAGCATAGGATAAAATAACATAAATACAATTTAATAAAGCATAGGATGAAACAACATAAATACAATTTAATAAAGCATAAGATAAAACAACATGAATACAATTTAATAAAGCATAGGCTAAAACTACATAAATCCA